>NC_089838.1:190843859-191173359 GCF_035609145.1 Eleutherodactylus coqui | reverse complement strand
CCCGACCCGAGCGCCTGCAGAGAGCAGCGCGTACTCAACCGCGCCCTGCAGCTCCGGATCTTTCATGTGCCGGCTGCCGGGCAGCCGGCACATGCGCAGAGCGGAGCCAGCGGCAGGTGAGTGACGTTTCTGTGCGGGGCTCTGCGAGCTCCGCACAGAAATAGAACATGCCGCGATTTCTTTGCCGTGGCCAAACCGCGGTCCGTATGCATAGGATTGCATTTGTTAACGCAATCCTATGCAGGCTTCCAGCGGTGGAAATCTCGCCGCGGAATTTCCGCCTGTCTGCAGGCGGCCTGCACTGTGAAGATCAATGGTCAAGGTAGTAGCTGTTATATATAGCAGAACAGTTATTTGGATTTGGTCTTTTTTGATACAAGATCCTAACTTTACTTTATTCCATAATCTATTGAGTCTCGAAGCATCATTTTAATGAGCAAAAAAAAAACAAAACGAAGATCTCATCAGCTCATCAATTGTTTAGTACTGGTGAACACTTTTTAATTAAAAGGGCTTGTCCATAATGGTACAGCTTATATAGGGTGGCTTTACACACTATAATTATGGGTATTATGCTGGGATACAATTTTTGCTCCACAATGTCATCCGGCTGTAACAGAAGTATGCGGCAAGGACTTATACTGTATGTGGTGTTTATTTGATTTTGCAATCCTTGCCCTTCAGTCCATAACAGGACGATCAGGTGATATATATGTAGTTCGTTAATCCTGTGTATACTGTATGAAAAACAAGATTAGATTTGTAAATCACTATATTGGGGTTTAAGCTTCTTTTCTACAGTCTTCTGGTGACATTACATGAATGCTAGTGGCTACCCCTTCCCAAGCTTTGTGGGCTTAACCTCCAAATCTAGGTGCAGTCTGCAAATTAATTGCAAATAGTGAGCACTAACGGCCCTATGTATTCACAGGGTTCTTCTTAAAGGGGTTGTCCCGCGAAAGCAAGTGGGGTTATACACTTCTGTATGGCCATATTAATGCACTTTGTAATATACATCGTGCATTAAATATGAGCCATACAGAAGTTATATACTCACCTTCCCTGCGCTGGCATCCCCGTCTCCATGGTGCCGTCTAATTTCAGTGTCTAACCGCCCGATTTGACGCACTTGCGCAGAAGGGTCTTCTCCCTTCTAGTCGGTCCGGGCACGAGCGGTGTTCTGGCTCCGCACCCTTCTACGCGTCATCGTGTAGCTCCGCCCCATCACGTGTGCCGATTCCAGCCAATCAGCAATGGACCGCACAGAGCCCACGGTGCACCATGGGAGAAGACCCGTGGTGCATCGTGGGTGAAGATCCCGGCGGCCATCTTGGAGGAAAAGAAGGAAGAAGTTGCAGACAGGGGATTCGGGTAAGTAAAATTATTTTTTTAAATTTCAACACATCCCTTGGGTTTGTCCTGCACTGAACGGGGGGCCTATGCAAAAAAAACAACAAACCTGTTTCGGCGCGGGACAACCCCTTTAATAGAGTCTAAAGACAGATTTATTTTCCAGTTAGTTGGATAATCTAATTATTCTTGTGTAGTCAACTTATACAGTTATTGGCCACTCCACATGCAAACAGTTGAGGCATCACAATTATAAAATTTGACCCCTTTCATCTTAGGGCTATATGGCCATACGTACCATGCAACAAAATGCAACTTTGTATCCTCTTGTAGCTCTGCTTCATTTGGCTAAATAAGTGCAATACAATTTGACCACAACACACTGATACAGACTAGAGATGAGCGAGCATACTTGCTAAGGACAATTACTCGATCGAGCATTGTCCTTAGAAAGTACCTGCTCGCTCGGAAGAAAAGGTTCGGCTGCCGGCGCAGGTGAGCGGTGAGTTGCGGGAGTGAGCAGTGGGGAGCGGGGGAGAGAGAGATCTCCCCTCCGTTCCCCCCTGTTCTCCCCCACTGCTCCCCGCCCCCCGCCGGCACCCGAATCTTTTCTTCCGAGCGGGCAGGTACTTGCTAAGGACAATGCTCGCTCGAGTAATTGTCCTTAGCGAGTATGCTCGCTCATCTCTAATACAGACTAATAGTCTCCTATGATATCAGTGACTCAACAACTTGAAGCAATTCGAGGTTTCTTGACTATGTTCAACTGATAAAACAAGAGTGTTGATCGTACAAGTGGTGGGTGTTATCCTATAGTTTTTTACAATAATAATAATGGTGAAAAGTTCTTATTAGTATAATTAGTATTATATCTGCTCCATGGAAGCAGGGCTTTTCTTCATGCTTTCATTTTGAGTCATCCAAGCACTTATTTATATTCATAGTCATTCCTGGGTATCATATGGCATCATTGACTTTGTTGACAATTCCCGAATAGTGGTTAGGGTTTTCAGGAACTATCTGTACTCTATTACTCATGTGAAACCCCCTTGTATGTTCAGCTTCTTTTTTTGCAACAGCATTGCAGGAACTTACCCGGTTATGAAATCTGAATTGAGTTAGGCTGGCTTCACATCTGTGTTGGAACCTCCAGCTGGAGGTTCTGTCACAGATCTGGCTCAAAATGCTGGAAGAAACAGCTCTGCACTTTATCTTACATTAAAAAGCTGGGCAGAAAGTGGACAGACCCCATTATAGTCAATTATTGGGTCTGTCCAGCGCTGTTCGCTACTGGGTTCTTTCCCACAAGCGTATATTGGCCAACATACGATATCATCTAACGTTTGTGTGTGTCAAGGTCACCATGCCTACACCCCTTTCCCCTCCCTCCCCCTCGCAGGTTTACCTATGCTCTCCTCCGCGCTCGTTTTTTGCAGTGGGAGGGGCGGGACGAAGCTAAGTACCGTCCCATCCCCCCTCCTCCCATTGATGGCTATGAACAAGGGGTGGGGAGAGGGCGGGAGCTTAGCTGTCATTGGCTCCCATAGGAGCCCATACAGCGGCTGACGTATTCCGGTCCAAAAGATAGTTCCAGGACTATCTTTTGGGCTTGACGTAAAAACGCCCGGCGCTATATTGGCCTGGCTGGGCGCTTTTACGTCTCAGGAATACAGCCATGTGATCTGATTCATTGGAATCCAATGCATCAAATCACAGCGTATATCAACAGGCTGTGAAAACGGACGGCTGATATACGCTCGTGGGAAAGAAGCCTCAATGAAAGATAGCTAACATATAGTAGATTTGTTATTAGTTATCGTATTCCACTAAATTCAAGGGGTTGTCTGATAAAGACAATTTTGGGAGTATCAACAGCACCCTGCAGAACCTGATTGTCCTTTAAGAGCCAGAGTGGGGAGGCAATAAACAGACACTATCATCACCTTTGAGCCCCATAGACTATATTATGGGGCTCAAAGTTGAGGAAACAAGGAGTACAGGGAGCTGTGTTTCATACTTACTGGACACGCTGTTCCAGCGCTGTGCCCCTGTAAGGCCTCATTCACACGGGTGTGGTTTTAGTGCTGTATAGGTGTGCAAAACAATCGCGTAAATGTACAATTTTTCACGAGCAAAAGACCTGAGCTTTATGCGTGTGAAAATCGCGCTTTCACTGGAGCAGCATGTTGCTTAAAAAAAAGCAGCTGGTCCAGGAGGATTAGAGATGAAGCCCCATAGGGCTTCAGGATTTCCCTATAGCAGTGGGAGAGAGAGCAGGGCTATGGGGGGGGGGATTAACCCATAGCCCTGCTCTCTCTCTCTGTTATGGGTTTATACCCCATAGCCCCGCTCTCTCTCTCCCTGCTATGGGGAATACCCCATAGCCCTGCTTTTTCTCACCCTGCTCTGAGGGTCCCCAAGGGATATCCCCAGAGTGCAGAGAGAGGGGGCGGGGCTTGAGGGCTTCTGCCAGGGATTCCCCCATAGCAAGTTGAGAGTGGACAGGGCTAGAGGGGGCGGGGCTAAAGGGCGGATCCCTCTAACCCCATCCCCGTCCCTGGGGAAGCCCTTGGGAACCTGATGCTGGGGAGAGAAGTGAAGGGGGTCCCCTACTGTTCCCCACTGCTGTGGAATTGCCCAGCAGCGAGGTTTCAGGAATTCCCCACTGCTTACAACGGGACATTTAAAACTTGCTGCCCAGAAGCACATTTTAAATGTCCCGCTATAAACTCCTGTCTGTCCCAGCAGAGATTAAGGGAACCCTCAGGGAGATGAATGGAACCCTTTGAAGTTTCCCCTCATCCCTGCAGGGACTAACAGGAGTTTACAGCAGGACATTTAAAATGCTCTCCTGGGTGTAGCGGCGCCGCTACTGTTTGGCAGAAATCCTCCTAATGACTTCTAATCTTTTTTTTTGGAGCGTTGGACACAGCTAAACTCCTGCTCCCATAGGACTTAATGGAAACTGCAGCACAGCTCGCACCAAAGATAGGTCTGGTCCTATCTTTTCTCCCAGTACGGACCTTAGATGCGAGAATTGTAGCCATGCATGTCCTTTCTTTTCAAGGTGTGAGTTTTTTGCGTGTCTAAAATTCCTTCATCTGAACGCTTCTATAGCAAACCATTGGTTCTATTAGATGCAATTTTTTACGTGCCTATACTGCGTGAAAATGACGCCCATGTGAATGAGGCTTAAAGTTAACTCTTTCTGCATGCGCACCTCCTATAAAGATGAATGGGAGATGCGAACAGAACGAGTCAAGCTTCTAGTGCACGGCAACTTTGCAGGGAAACATCGCTGGAATTGGGGCTCCCGAAAGGTTTGAAATACAGCTCCCTAGACAACTAATTTGGAGACACAGCTCCCTATACTGTCCTTTAAAGCTAGGAATACTTGGTGACATTCGCGTGAGATAAGTGTTCAGATTGCATCGCTATTATAACTGCCAAGCATTTGCACTTGACTGTAACTATTAAATGGGTTTTGTCATAAAAAAAATCTATACTTGCCTATTCCCCGCCAGCCAGTCTTCTTACCACATCTTCTACTCACCGATCTTCTCCTGGCTCCTGCAGTCCCCGGGTTGCCTCCTCTCCAGCTGTCCGGATCCTCTTCTTCTGTTATGTCAGTGTAGGCTACGTCATAGTGACGTAATGTTCATTGCCTAGCAGGAAGCACTGAATGCTCTGTCCGGCTAATGCCAAGATTACGCATGCGCTCTGTCTTGCGTCGTTAGTATAGGAACTCTCATGATGAGCCCGCGCAGTCTCTGCATTCGCCCGACATAGCATCCAGCGCTTCCTGCATAGACTATGAATGCTATGTCACTAGTGACGTAGCGTACATTGACCTGCAGGAAGAAGATTGCAGCTAATAGACGCTTTGTCACCGGAAGACGAAGAATCGTCTGGCTGGTGGGAAGGTGACCCGGGGGACTGCAGGAGCCAGGAGAAGATAGCAGGGGGAATGTGCAGTAAGTAGACTGATGGGGAGAAATAGGTAAGTATTGATTTTTTTTTTATGACAAAACCCCATTAAGCATCTGAACCTTTTCACAAGTGAAAGTTGCCATAAAGTATCTCTTGAATTTAGATCAGATTAGTCAGTATTACAGCTCTATGGCATGACTGGAGTGAGCCTCCGTAAGCAGGCTGTAACGTCACACTGGGTGATTAAATTAATGCAACAATGAAGAGGAATGACATCCTATTGGTTTTAGCAATTCACTTACTGTCCTGAGCCATGTTCCTGAATAATAACTTTGCCTGCCTTTGATAAGCTGTTTTTACGTATCCAAGGAGTACTATGTGTTCTTTCCCAGCCCTGTTCTATTTGGCTTCAGGTTTGGCAAGGTGCACAATTGCTTAATGCGTAAAAGTAAAAAATAAATAATAATCCCGTTCCTCCTTGATCGGTGTAATTACACGTTGATTCATTCAGTCAAGGCCAATTACATATAGAAAGGAAAAAAACAGATCTTATAGGGGAATAGCTCATACTTTTGGGACTGCTGATTTGTCAGGTCATATGGATAGCACAATGGCCCATGGACAGCATTTCTACACTGCAGCACTAGGTTTGAATCAGACCAGGGAAAGATCTACATGAAGTGTATGCAGGTACAACAGCGGTATAATTAGGGTCCTGTGGGCCACAGACAAACTTTAGTTCACCCCTCTTCCATGCCCTATACTCAAAAATATTATGCTCCCCATTGCACATTTCATATCCCCCTCCCACAAAATTACCTCCTGGCTTCTGGTAAAGTCTGGCAGTAGCGCATTATTTCTCTGCTCGCCTGCTTCACGAGACAACCCAAGGTTAGTTGTTCACTGGCATACCCCCAATCTTATTTTTAGCTTCTGTTCACTCCATGTTCCAGGTGCACATTTCTTGTATACTTTGGGAAAATCTACTGCTGGATACCCCCCACGTGTCCATAGGGTATAATGAACAGCTGTATGGCATATGTGGCAAGGATTTAGAAAAGGGGATAATCCCAGCTGGATGTACAGACTTAAGTGTTCAGGGACTATGCAGGATTTTGTCAGGGGGTTAAGATCAAACAAATAGACAAAATGCACAATCACGGAGCCTTCAAAACAAAGTTTCCATGGAAATGCCAGCCATAGCCCCCCAAAACAATGTTAAAAAAACAGTGTATAATACATGCGGTGAATGAACAGCCCTTGAATAAGTAACTGCGTACACAAAGCAGTATTCAGTAAATGCCAAAAATTGTTAGGGTAAACTGATACTTAAAAAGTTCACTATTAACAACAGGAATAGAAGTAAAGATGAAGAGGCATATTACGTAAATGATGTGTGCTCTATGTAAATAAGTTAAAAGGAACCTGTCACCAAGTTCATGCTGCCCGAAGCAAGGGCAGTACAAACCAGGACAAATATGTACAGTGCACCCATGCACTGGCATAACTATAGAGGATGCGGTTGCACCCGGGCCCAGGAGCCTTAGGGGGCCCATAAGGCCTCTCTTCTCCATACAGGGAGCCCAGTACTATAAATAAAGCATTATAGTTGGGGGCCCTGTTACAGGTTTTGCATCGGGGCCCAGAGGCTTCAAGTTACGCCTCTGCAGCCATGTATATCTTATACTGAAATGCAACACTGCCCCGTGACTCAGAGCTTCGTTTTGAATTACAGGGGTTGTCCGTTTACCGGGCAACATGGCCCCTATAGTTCCAACCGTCTTAAAATAAGGAAAGGAGCAGTATTTACTCGACCTCTTCTGTGGGGAACCAGTGCCATCGCCCCACTGTCCTCTCGGTGAGGAAGATGTCAACACAGGAAGGCATCTGAACACGGCAGCCAATCAGAGGCTGAAGTGTCACTGTTCTGAATATCATGGCGCCCAGAATGTGAGCGCTGATGCCAGAAGAACGGGTGTGACGCTGCAGTGGTCAGGTGACTTCCTGTAACAACATCTTTTGGAACAATCACCAGGAGGACTGTGGGGCAATAGCACTGCATCCCCGCAGCAGAGGTCGGGTAAGTACTACTCCTTTTCTTATTTTAAGACAATTGGAGCTATAGTGGAAATGTTTTCCGGTTAGCAGACACTCCCTTTAATTTTGAACCCATGATCTGTCACTTTGTATGATCTGGGTAGCTGTATAGTGTAAAACCCAACAAATCGAGACCAGATCATTAATGATAAAGGATGGATCATCTTATGGTCTTTACAAAGAAAAAAGAAATATTTACTGATTGACTACTAATTGATTGTATGTTCTCTCTTCTGAACACCCCCCATTTGCAATCAGCACAAACAAACATGGTGAAAGTGAATATTAGGCCGGGTTCACACAGGGTGGATTTGCTGCAGAATCCACCTGTGGCTGATAATCCCAGGATTGGCCAGCCGTGTGGATGAGATTAGTCAAAAATCTCGTCCACATGGGGCGGCCAACCCGTCGCAAAAAAGCCGGGTTGATCCGACGCTGCTGTGCAGAATTGACAGCCGCAACATGTCAAATTTTTTTTTTCCGCTGCAACCTCGCTCCTCTCTATGGGGAGAGACAGCCACAGCGGAATGCCGGCGGCCGAACTGCTCCAAAACCCGTGGCGAAGTGCCGCGGGCTTAAGAGGCTGCGGCTCTCCCACGGAATTCCCATGTTTTTTCCGTGTGGCCAAACCACGAGAATTCCGCCAGGAATCCCCCTAGTTTGAACCCTTATTAGGCTTTCTATCAAGGGTCCAAGAAGAATCTTCAAGGTGTCAGAGATAAGATCGCTGTGCCTTGTTGCTTCCTGTTGTGCCTAGATAGCATTCTCTTTAAGCATTAGTTGCCAACAGAACTTGTGACTGACTTTTTGTCTGATAAATGTGATCTCTGTGTAAGCAAATTGTCATGTGCTGTAAGTGTACACATAAGATTACAAAAGTGAGAGGTACTGTGATGCTCATGTGCTTTACCTGATGTTCTGTAAATGGTTTAATTGGCAAAAAATGTGACATTTGATAAAACTGTGTGTTCTTCAAGAAACAGGAGATCCAGTTTAAGCCAAACTCGTCGAAACAATTCTAAAATTTAGGTGGGACAAAAGTTAACTTTAATTTCCAAATATTCACCCACATTTAATTACATACCCACAGGTGTCCAAATACATGAAAAAAAAGGGTGCCTGTCCACGGGCGTGATTTCACTGGCCCTCTGGAGATTTCCATAGCACTGCTACGGAAAGCGCCGACACACTGTCCACAAGCGGAGAATTGGCTGAGGCAGGACGCTCATGAACCAATCACAGCCAGCCCTTCCTCCAATTAAGGAAGGGCTGGCAGAAGACTGAAGACAAGTGCGGAGATGAAGAGGAGACCCACACCGGAGATGACAGCGCTTCTTAGGGGGGGTTGTTTTTTTGTTTTTCTACTGCAGCTAGGGCTTATTGTCGGGGTAGGGCTTTTATTTCTAGCCCCCCAAAAATCATTGCTATAAAGAAGCACGATTTTGTCGCACCACATGCAACTTCGTAGCGCCACATAGTCGCGATATTGCTGCAAGAAAACACAGAGATATCACACGGACCACCTATTATCCTAAGGCCTCTTTCACATGGGCGACAAAGTCACGCGATTTTTTGCATTGCGACAATGCAAGAAATCGCATGTATATGAAGCCCATGCTTTCCTATGGGTTCCTTCACATTAGCGATTTTTTTGTAGCATGCAACATTATGAGTCAAAAACCTTGTGAGTTTCGCGATATGCATGCGGCTTGCAATGTTTTGTAGCCCAACTTCTCTGTTGCATTCCATCACATAAAAATGCAGTTTTCGTGCAGTGCAATGCAACTTTGACAGTAGGATATCCTACTGTGAAAGCCCTAAACTAAGCCCTAGCTGCAGGAAAACATTTTTAAAAAAGAATACATTACATCCCCGGCGCTGTCATTTCCCCTCGCATCTCCCCTGAAGTTTCGGCAGACTTGCTTAAAGTTCTCCTGCAGAGCTTCCTGATCGGGATAAAAAAATCCCACCTCCACGAAACTCTGCCTCTGGTTGGTTCCCAAGTGTGCGGCTCAGCCAATCAGAGCCAGCGCTCGAAGAAAAAATCACAGCCATTCATTGAATGGTTGTGATTGGTTCTGGATCGCCGGCTCAGCCAATCAGAACCAGCGCTTGATGAACCAATCAGAGGCATAATGGATTCACTGCTATTGAACCTGAATTTTCAAGCTTGAAGGCTTCACCAGTAGAGATGAGCGAGCATACTCGCTAAGAACAATTGCTCGATCGAGCATTGTCCTTAGCGAGTATCTCCCCACTCGGAAGAAAAGGTTCGGCTGCCGGCGCGGCTGACAGGTGAGTTGCGGCAGTCAGCAGGGGGGAGAGAGAGATCTCCCCTCCGTTCCTCCCCGCTCTCCCCCGCAGCTCCCTGCCCGCCACTGGCAGCCGAATCTTTGCCGCCGAGCGGGCAGGTACTCGCTAAGGGCGATGTTCGATCGAGCAATTGCCCTTAGCGAGTATGCTCGCTCATCACTAATCACCAGCAAATGAGAAAAAAGCCATACCGAAATGTACAGGGCTGCTGATGTAGAACATACTGTAGCAGGCAGTAATACAGTAGTGTAACCTACTCAACTAGCCATATGGGAGAGCAGCTGCAAGCCAATTAACATGACTATTGGAACCTGTACTTGAAAGGATATTTGAATATGAATATAAAGGACATTGCAATTCAGTAGCAATATAGTGAAATAATAGGAAGCATGTGGAAACTTGTAAAAAGTGAATGACTCATCCCCCTACCCATGCCAACCAAGTCAATTACCAAGTAAATAGCAGAAAATAAAAAGAAACAGCACTTCACAGTGTAAAGCCATTTAAAAACAAAGAATGGTGGTAAAGAATGGTCTCAGTCTCTTGGACAACAACACTCTTGCAAACGTATCAACATATATGGCCACTGGGTACTGCTGGTACTCTAACCATCCAACAAATGAACTAGAGGGAAAACAGGAAACTGGGGTCTTCAGATGTGCTGATAGGATGGAGTAAAAAACCAGCCTGGAGGTTATATCACCTTTATTTCTATTGAAATGATATGATGCTTACCCCTAGGAAGGGACTAGTCCAGTCCCGAGACTTGTTGGTTCTTTGTACATTTTGTATGTTCAACAGATTAGAAAAAAGCTGATAATACAGCCACAGCCAGGCTTTTAACTCCTTCTCAACAGTACCTTGGGAAACCCCAGTATTCTGTTGTCCCTCTGGTTCAACTACGAAGCAAAGACCCAACCATTACACTTATTTAGGAATATTGCTAATTTATTTCTGTACTTGATGATAACTAAAAATGAGACGGTCTAACATATAGCAGAAAGTGGATATTTGTTTGCAGTGTCGTTTGATGGCTGTATTAGTTTGTAAAGGTTATTACACGGAATATGGTTATGACACTAGTAGAAGGTTACAGTGTATGCAGCAGGGTCAATTATACTGTGACAGCTAAAAGGATTTTTCAACTTTTAGACATTAACGCTTTCCAATCCACTGTCTGATGTCTGAAGACATTCTGATTAAAGGCTGTACAGCTCCGATTTCGGAAGACGTCCGGCAGGGTATTCTTACTGTATATTACTAGCTGCTCTGGTGTCAGGGGCCTCTCCGGCATGTCACATATTGCAGTACTGGCTCTAGCCAGCAGATGGCGCTATTGTATAATGGCAGTAAGAGAAAGCCTCCTAGGAATCCCTGACTCCAAAATTGGATTGTAAAGGGTTAATGGTCTATCCTCGGGAGCTGGCATTCTGAATATTGGCATTGCCATAAAACTTTACTTTTATTTTTTCTAGATTAAAATATATCCGAGCAGGATGACCAGAGAAGGACAATACCTGAAACATACAAACGTTGGACCGGGTTACTTGTATTATGGTTTTTATACCCCAATGTCCATATTCATATTGGAACACCCACAGTAGCAAAATCCTATTAGTAATGGTACAGACTTCAGATGCTGTGATTAAAATATACACCTGCACCTGCATGCGCCAAATGTTTTCTATTGGTGAAAGGTCTGGACTGCAGGCGGCCAGAGAACCTCTGTCTCTCTAACATGCCCCTTTTATACACAGTCATGTGACTTAGCAGAAAAGTGACACTCCAGTTTCTTGTCATTAGTGCCACTTATGTTTCCAGCCTTTTGTTAACACTGACCAAACTTTTGTGAGATGTGTTGCTGCCATCAATTTCTAAATGAGTTAATTTTTTTTAAATGAAAAGGAAAAATGTCTCACTTTCAACTTTGATATGTGTTCTAGAAACTGTTGTGAATATAGTTATATGAGATTTCCAAATCAGCCAATTTGAACGATAGGTATGAGGTCCCTGCTCCCAAGAGCTTACAATCTATGAGGAAACAGGGGTGATACAAGAGCTTGTTCTGTACAATGGCTCAGCCAGCTTTTATATGAATAGGGTATTATACATAAAGCTATATGAGCCGGTCACCAGCTGATATCTGTGTATGTACAGATATGAAGTGCATTAGGATGTATGAAGAGTTGTGCATACTGTGATCAGATTCTAGGGAGAGTGTAGAAACAGGTAAATGGGAAAAAGTTAGATTAGGGGGTGTGATAGGCCTCCCTAAAGAGATGTATTTTTAGGGCATACTCCAACTGTAGGTGTTGGGGATTAATCTAATTATTAAAGGGGTTGTCTCGCGGCAGCAAGTGGGGTTATACACTTCTGTATGGCCATATTAATGCACTTTGTAATGTACATCGTGCATTAATTATGAGCCATACAGAAGTTATTCACTTACCTGCTCCGTTGCTGGCGTCCCCGTCTCCATGGATCCGTCTAATTCTGATGTCTTCTTGCTTTTTTAGACGCGCTTGCGCTGTGTGGTCTTCTTCCTGGTGAATGGGGCCGCTCGTGCCGGAGAGCTGGTCCTCGTAGCTCCGCCCCGTCACGTGTATGCCGATTCCAGCCAATCAGGAGGCTGGAATCTGCAATGGACCGCACAGAGCCCACGGTGCACCATGGGAGAAGACCCGCGGTGCATCGTGGGTGAAGATCCCGGCGGCCATCTTGGTGAAGGAAGAAGAAGGAAGACGTCGCAGAGCGGGGATTCGGGTAAGTAATAAATTTTTTTTTTTTAACACATCCTTTGGGGTTGTCCTGCGCCGAACGGGGGGCCTATGGAAAAAAAAAACCTGTTTTGGCGTGAGACAACCCCTTTAAGGGAATTGGAGTTGATCAGGAAAAGTCCTGGAGACCAGAGTGGGAGGTTAGGACTACAGCAGAACTTAATATAAGGTCCTTAACATAGCAGAGAGCACAGGTAGGGTGATAGATGGACGTGAGGGAGGAGATAAGGCAGCGCAGCACTGTGGAGAGTTTGATGGCTGAGGATGATGAGTAAATTGTATTGTATTGTATAGTAGACGGGCAATCAGTGTACTGAATGGCACAGGGTGGAGGCATCAGTGTGGTGGTTAGACAAAACGAATAGCCTGGCTGATGTGTTCAGGATGGGTTGGATAGGAGAGTTTAGTGAGGGGAAGACCAATCAGTAGTGAAGAAGAGTGCAACAGGGCAACAATAAGGCCTCATGTCCACAGGGAAAATGGATTTAAAAAATCTTTGTCCATAGGGAATCACTGGGCACCCCCAGGTAATTAAATACCTGCGGATATCATTTTTCCCTGGCATGCAGATCGCATGCACAGGAAAACAACCACAGCATGCTCCATTTTCTGCGGTTTTCCAGCACGGACAGCTTCCACAGGTTTTTTTGCCGCATTTTACTACAAACAGTAAAAACACACAGTTTCACCAATGCACTTTTTGACGTGGTTCTTATTGCAACCGAACTGCCCTGTGTGAATGGAGCCCAGAAAGTTATTACAATGAGGCTGCCTTCACACAAGCGTATATACGCAGCTATTTACCTGTGCTAATACACCTGTCATCGGAAAGAATGCGTTGGATTCAATGCATTCATTCAGATAGCCAGCGTATTTACGCAGGTAAATAGCTGCGTATATATGCTCATGTGAAGGCAGCCGCAGGCTTCATCCACACGAGCGCATATGTGGCGCGTTTTTATGGCCGATTAATATACTTGACCATCTAAGGCATTAGTTTTCAATGCATTCATTCACACGGGCGAATATGCGGCGCGTAAAAACGTTGCACCGTGAAAAATAGAACATACGTGACTGCAATTATAACAGTGGGCGAAAAAATTGTTCTGGAACTATCTTTTGTGCAACATACGGCGTCAGCTCCCATAGACTCCTATGGGAGCTGGGAAAAAAAGGGAGGGTGAGGCATTTTTGCAGCGTCCAACACTGCAAAAAAATTACAGGTGACTCTGTGTAGGCATTCCGAGGATTGATGCCAAGTGAGGGCTTTCTGGGGTGCAACATATTTTTTCGCTAAAAACGTTGCAACTACTTGTGTGAATGGACGAGAAAACGCTAATTAACTTGGAACTTGATCGCGACAAAACGCCCGTTCATATGATTTTACGGTGTGCCGAGAGAATGTAAAATCGCATACAGTCATGAGAAAGAGCCCTCAAATTCAACTTTGCTGCATCCAACTGAACACCTTTCATGACCTGATCATCTCTGGTGATTAAGAGACCAATTACAGACACTCTGCTGCTAATTTGCCCTGCTGTGTGATGGTGTTACTAGTGGTTGGAGCTCCCGACACTTGTCCTGCTGGGCTGCTGGAGGAGACCTTGGAAGGAAGTGCAGGATGCTCACTGCTGCTACAGGTGGGATTGGAAGCCCTGGTGGGGAGGCAGGATGCTGAGGGGGTGGGAGCACTGAGAGCTCTGGCAGGGGACGTGAGGGACGTGCAGGAGGCACTGAGAGCAGCCACGACCCCCTCCTGTGCCCCTGCCCATCCTCCCCAGGACCATTATCGTGCAGTGCCTGGTGAAAGGTTTCCATATAGTGGTGATTGATTACCATGTATAAGGAGATGTAGGCAGCAGCTGCAGTGCTGGAGTGCAGCATCCCCATCCAGATGTATCTCTATCTATAACCCAGCTGCAGCTGTGTAGTGAGGACTGTTGATGCTATTACATTAAGTTAAATCTATCTATAAATCTCCAATACCAATAAGTATTCTAGTGCAGTTTTCTACATATGTGATACTTCGTATGATCCAGCTTGTTAGGGGTTAAAAATTGTACGTGCCGGACTTCACCCTGCAGTTCGTCTGTGTGGGCGCTAGGTGGCAGCACAGAGCAGCAGGTGAGCGGGGCGGGGAGCTCTCGGTGACGTCACGGTAGTCACGTTGCTTTTTGCCGGCCGGGGTTTTTCTGCGCGCAGAGACTGGAGCCGCACAGATGAGAGCAGAGAAGCGGTGGAGCAGCAGCTGCGCCGTCACGACACTCCCTGCGCCCGACGTCATTCAGTTTTTGGTCGTTGCCATGGCCGCTCTGTAATTCACCGGACTGTATCTCGTGGACCGGACAACGCCGCCGCCATGCCGATGGAGCTGATGCAGAACCGGATCAAGAAGATCTGGCTGCCCAAGGATGAGATCCCCCGAGGTGCCCATCAATGGTGAGTCGGCAGGGGGCGGGCACGGTACTGATGGGAGTCCTGGCAGCTGCTACGTAGGGGGCGCTGTCCTCCACATAGCGGCACGATGCTGGATCGTGACTCGTGTGCCTCGTGTCCTGCGGTGACTGATGGGTGGGGGTGCCGGGACTGGTCCCTGCAGCAGTGGGTGCCCGTGCGGGCATGTAGATGCCAGCGGCTGTGCTATGCCTGTACAGCTGGGCACCTCTCACTTGCTACTTTCGGGGCAGGTTTTCACAAATCTCTTAGAAAGTTCTTGTTTCCAGATTGCTGATCACTAGAGGCTCCTGGGATGTCAGCAGGCTGTACACTGCAATACCCTGCATGCAGTTGGGTTGGACCCCTGTGGTGAGCAGGCCATTCACCTTATACATGACCGCCTTCCAAAAGAAAGGGGAACAAAAATAGTTTGCACCTAAAATACATTTTGCATAAAAAACCTGTTTAATGAGTCCTCCACTGTGGGCCATCTCTACTTGTTAGGAGGGTCTGTAAGCTGATATCCCTGTGAGACCCCTTTCTGTGCTGAAAGTAGTAAATGTTCAACTTCACTGCCCGCCGCCACAAATTAAAGGGAAGTGGTCAGCAGTTAGAAGTAGACTAAGGTCTGCTGCATGCGAGCGCCATTCTCTGCATGCTCCCCATCTGACAGTTGCACGGCACGCAATGATGCTGCGGGCCGCCGATCGCGATGTGTATGTAATGCATGCTGTGATCTTGTGCGCCCAGTGGGATGGGAACCTAGGCAGACTGGTACAAGGGATTTTTCGTTCCAAACCCGTGCATAGAATATGCTGTGACCGTAGGCTCATGTCAGGAAGCCCTGAGTTACGATGCTTCTAGTGGAGGTGACGTGGGCTCCGGGTAGCCTCTGCTCATACTTGCATGTTCCTGTGGTGTCCTTTGGTGAGGTTAGTGTCATGGCTGTGGAGTTAGTAAGCCATACCTTCGCTGCCTCAGCGTTCCCAGACTCCAACTCCTTCATATATGACTCGGTGATACATCTACTGTATTAGAATGGTAACATCAGTCTTTTCATCACCAATATGATAAATAAGTTATTTAGATAGGACATAAAATATATATTTATTGAAGACCATTTCAGAACTTTCCTAAATTCCCATGAAAGGAAATGTGTAACAAGCTCTGCATATACATCCATGTATATTACTAATATGCCAGTCAGTATGCTTCAGCCGACTCCAACTCCACAGCCCTTGTCAGCATGCCACTCTTCAGAAGGCTGTGCGCATGCATGCCCATTCATCTCTGAGCATGTGCACAGCCTTCTGAAAAGTCACTGCTTCACAGGAGGAATGGGTGACCTTGTGGAGCTCTGCAACCCCATGTTCCCTAAAATATAAGCCTCATAACTTGGTTTATGGTACTTATAGTTGTGACTGCTTCCCTTTAAGCATGACATAGTGCCGGTTCACATTAATAGGTTGCATGTAATACAGAGCAGATCCGCCAGAGCGAGAGATGCTCTCTGCAGCCACTCTCTCTCCAAGACGTGAGGGTCCTGAACAGAGGAGACCCCTCTATTGGCTTATAGTGTCCTAATAGGGGCTTTCTGAAGCTTACAACCCCTCTGTCCCTGTAAGCGGTCCACATTACTCATCTACCAATGAACTTTAGTTACAGGTTGTTCTAAAGTCCACAACTGAATTCATAATGTCGCTGGCTTCAGAGATGACCCTCCTCCTGTGTCCTAGCAGGAAGCTGTTGGGGGAGTGTCTGACAACATGCTTGTAGACTGTTCCCAATGGCAACCGATAGAATTATGATTGCAGCTCTGGACTGTAATACATATGTAACTTAGGGACAGTGAAAAATAGGAAGGTCTTTAAGATCTCCCATTTCCTACCTTCTTTACTGGTGAGCATTTTTCTAGCGTGTTGAATAATCTGTGTAATTTGGATCACTTCTGGTGACCAGATGCATTGTACGCCAGCCATTTGTGGTATGATTGTCATCCCCATCTTACCATCAGGTCATTAAGAAATACTGACCTGATGGTAAGTATATAAAAGAAAAAACAGTAGAAGTGATTGACCCGTCTTGAGACACAGAGGATTTGGATATTGGGCAGTCAATAAAAAAAATCGTTCTATACAGAATAGAGCTCACATTTCACATTACTTTGGCTACATTCACACTAGTGTGAATCTTGTGCAAGTTTTGTGTATTGCGAGACGTTCAAACCATGTGCAGACATGAACTCTATAGTCACACACCTCAATCACAGCAATGCTGCGAGGTAAAAAAAAAATCACTGCATGTATTCATTTCGCATTCCTTGCAACGCATCGCCCGTTGTTTTCAATGGGCAGTCAAACGCATCGCACGCCGTATGATGTACACGCAAGTGTGGCGTGATGTTTCCATTTGGAAACGGCGTGAAACGAGCCCGCCAGGGGATCGGAATTTCAGAGAAGCGATGAAAGGTATTTTTGCATGAAAAACGCCTTGCATCCAATATTAAAACGCACGTTGAGCAGCGCAATACCTGGCCAGGTTTCTTGGTATGATACTGTGCTCGCCGTGTGAAGGTGGCCTCAGAACATTCCCTATCAGTCATTGATCTAACAGTCTGCTCATCTCTACATACAGGGCTGGTAGAGCTGTGAAAGTCTTAGTGTCCAGACAGTTTACTAATCTAGTATCACGTGTAATCTAATGATGTCGGATAAGGCAGGTAGACATGATGTCCGGATTATGGGGCTAAAAGAAGTTTACTCTGTGCCCTCTGGAGGGTTATTTAAGATTAACATTCATCCCTCAGACTAACTTTCCATTTAGACAGGATTACCGTTCTTGGTCTGAACACCTTTGGTTTATAAAGGGTTTTTATATTACTATATAGCTGCACATAAATAGGCTTTTCTGGATGATATTTGGGTTATTGGTCTAGAGATGATACAAAGAAAAGTAACGTTTGCTACAGTGTTAGCTAGTGGAACACCATGTTATTCTCAGTAGGAGAAACAAGATATTCATGTAGAAATGATACCTTTTATTGACAAACAAAAAGGATGTTCCATCCTGATGAAGAAACTGAAGTCATCTTGAAAGCTTGCTGTAACCTCATTCTGTTAAATGGAAGAAGGGGAAAAAGCCAGCAGTATCCAATCCGTTACAGTGTTTCAGATAAAGAGTCCCTAGTCAACATGTTAGGCCTCATGTCCATGGGGAAAAGGAGAATTAGAATCCGCAGTGGATCACCCGCACGCGCATCCGTGCCCCAAAGGGATGCATTGACCACCCGCAGGAAGATAAATACCCGCGGATGGTCAATAAAAGTGAATTAAAAAATTTCTGGAGCATGGAAAAAAGATGGACATGCTCCATTTAGGTGCGGGTCTCGCGCGGGGACGGCTCCCACAGGCTTCTATGGAAGCCGTCTGGATCCGCAGGAGACCCGCGCCTGAATTAAACTCACCTGCTCTGGGCGATGCAGATCTTCCTTCCTTTGCGGCAGGATCTTCTTTCTTCGGCCTGGCGGATGTGCCCGGCACATGCACGCAGCCGGCGTGCCGAGCACATCCACCGGGCCGAAGAAAGAAGATCTGGCCGCGAAGAAGGGAAGACACACATGGCCCACTGCGGGCGGGTAAGTTTATTCTTATTTTAATGCCTCATGTCCGCGGGGCAGGAGGGAGCCGCTACGGATTCTCCATGGAGAATCCGTAGCGGGCCTGATTTTCCCCGTCGACATGAGGCCATAAGGATCTGAAACGTGTCAACAGTACCTTGTATCCATTTGAAGTGTTTTTGTTTTTTTTAAATTCCATTATTACAATAACATCTACATTTTAATGGATTGGACTCTCCTGTTTTTGGATTTTCCCTTCTTCAATCTTGCTTATGACACTCTACCCAGAGAACATTGGCGCACAGAAGCCGATTGCCTGCTATAGGTGGGTGTTTGTAGCGTTCAGGTGGCCGGTATACTTTTATCTGCTTTCTTTTTTTGTTAGCCAATAATGTATCCTATCTACAAGCTTGTGTTCCTCTTACTGAGGGCGATGCCATGTTGGTCTGGATATGATAACACTTGGATGATCTGTAGTGACTTCTGCTGTTGTTGCGCTCCATTAACCCTGGCATTTCCAGCCTGCATAGTTTGTGTATAAACTGCTGTGTAAGATTTTCTCCTCTCCACCCCTCTGGTCCCGTGACTGAGCATGCCAGCTTGTTCTGTTTGATGCAAGCGCTTTCTTTCTGTTTGAACGGTAGAGGGAGCTGGAAGTATTGGGCACTCGGTCCACTGCCAGGCTCTTCTGGTTCTGCTAGCGATAAGCCAGCTTCCTGGACACAAACAACTATGTTTACACCTTTACGTTTTTATCATAACCATACGGTCTTGTAATTGGCATACATCAAAAATTACATTTTTTTGCTCTGCAGATCTACTATTGTGTATTGAACCTGGTTGAATATTGTTTTAATGTAGTATTGGGTAGGATCCAGTGTGCTCCAGATTATCAAAAATCCAGTGTAATTGGAATATTCAGGAACGCAGGCTGGATTAAATGAGTCTGTACAGAGAATGGATGCTAAGGTGCAGTGGATGTGAAAGGAGAATTAAAAATGTATTAATGAGATGTTGACAGCTGTGCCCCTTAGGGCAAAAAAGTAAGGGAGTCAGTAAACAAGGAGGCAGTATGTCTGCAGATGGTCTCTCCTAGCTGAGTGCAAATACAGTGGTCTTTAATGTGTAAGTGGATTTCTTAATTATATTGAACATAGATTTTTTTTTTTCTGCTATTGGTTTTACAGCTTGGGGATTTTTTTGGGAGGGGTGTTTGGAACTTTTATTATGCTTGTTGTTGAGGGTTAAACCTTTTAATCACATCTGTTTTAGATCTTTGGTACCTGAAGAATGCGCCCTATATGTAACTTGACTTACCTTATTGTTCCTGATGTAAGGAGGCGCAGTCTAATGTCCAGTATGTTATTGGATTACATGCTAATGACGCGTATTAATATACGTGATGACCTACTTGCAGCAGGATGCTTTTACTCTAACCTGCAGCGCTCGTTACGGCACGCTACTTCTACTGCTTATCTTATAGAGATGATTAGTCTTAAACGTGAGTATGTTACACCGCAGGTTTTCTTTGTTCTTTTTAGGTGGCTGCCTTAAATATCAGTAAAATCTAGTTTTTATTCTTTGAAAAAACCACTCAGTCTTGAGTTTTGGGAAGCATTACTATTGTATAGCACTGTTGCAGACCACAGACTGGTTTTATATAGACTCATAGTATCTAGCGTTGGGGAAGGCTGATAATGTTTAAGTTTTACATTGTGTTGCAATGCTCTTGTTAGAAGTTGTGCGGGTCCTTGACACTTACATTCTGCACCTGCTGCATATTTGCCCTGGTCACTGGGTAGGGCACTTGTCGTCCCCCCCCCATGTGTACAGCTGGACACATGTGATCCAGATACCAAAGCCAGAGCAGAAGGTCACTTCCCAAGGGGATTCCTAATGCCTTTTGTAGGCAGTATGAATGAGTTATTTAACTAAATCACTGTACCAATTGACTCACAAATGAATGGAATTGATTCATCAACCATTTGCTCAGTGCACTCTCTTTACTAGCTCTAGGACTGATTATATATTCCATTGATCTATATGTAACAGTAAGGTGCTGCAAACATGTGACTGCCCATAAATGTGGGCATATACCAGTCAGTTTGCTCCTGATACTTCCTCACGTTTTGTGTTTTCCAAATGTATTAGGAATGTCAATCGGTGCCAAGTTCCTGGCAGAGAATAGACAGTATGTGCTGTCTGGGATAAAGCAATTAGCTAACCCAATAGCTGTGTCAATAGTTCTCACATTTCTTTTATATCCTGCAGCGAGATTAGTCAGCTTATTCCGGTAGTTGAGGCATCGCTTATTGTCGTTCTGGATAAATATCAGACCTTGGTTTAGTATCTGCAGACTGAAAATAGTTCCAGACCGTGTAGGGATCTTTAATTTAGGGGGAAAAAAACGATACTTCACTAACTTTCCACATTCTTCTTCAGTAGGTGGACCCCAACTCGCTAACTCTCCTACTGTGATTGTAATGGTGGGGCTACCAGCTCGTGGGAAGACCTACATTTCCAAGAAACTGACTCGTTATCTCAACTGGAGTGGAGTTCCTACAAAAGGTAAACGAAAGATATATGTTTAGGTATTGTTGAGCTCTTGGACCAAACGGAACTTCTAAGTTTATTTTAATCTTATTACAATATAATGGCCCAAGAATTGTAGAGACCTGTTCATTCTTAGCTATACTTGACTATCCTTTATCTGCTCTGTTTAAAGTGCTCCACCACCTCTTCCATTTTAGTAATGGGCTTGTCTAGGACGTTCAGGATTATATATCTGTACGACTTGTGTTAAGGATTAATTTATACTGCATTCTTGAATGTTGTCCTTTTCTTAACAGTGTTTAATGTTGGGGAATACAGACGAGAAGTGGTGAAGGACTTCAGCTCCTTTGACTTCTTCCGTGTAGACAACCAGGAAGCCATGAAAGTCAGAAGGTTTGTTTCTTAATCATCATATTGGGCTAATCCATTGTCTTTCTGGCTAATAAAAATATTTCAGGGTGTGTTCACACGGGGTGGATTTTGGTGCTAATCTGCACTAGTAGTGCACCTTTTGATGCTGATTTTCCGCTGTGGAATACCTACCCCCAAATCTGCTAAGTATGAGTGCACCGTTACAGTTTATCTTAAAATGTACCTGCCGTTTCATGAACCACTGGAATAAATGCATGGGCTTGTATTTCGTATGCCTCAGATTATGTAGTAATGTGGTTTGGGGTGCACTTTTGTTTTCCTGTAAAGCACCCCAGAGCTGTAATCTATCCATTCATTATCAGTGGGCAGTAACCCTGCAGGAGGTCTGCCAGTAATATACATGCTGCCACTTCCTTTCCCTTAGTTGACCTTTTAGTATGTGATCTAATCTTTTATGACTTTTTAGATGATGGTTGTTTTTCCCCCTCTAGACATTGTGCCTTAGCTGCTCTAGCAGACGTGAAGTCTTACTTGACTGAGGAAGGTGGACAGATCGCTGTAAGTCGTCTTCATTGTTTATGGCATTTGGTTTCATGATTGTTAAATCTTTGATACTTCAGGCTAAACATGATTTGTCTTCTAGGTTTTTGATGCCACAAATACGACAAGAGAGAGAAGAGCAATGATTGTAGAGTTTGCCAAAGAAAATGACTTCAAGGTTAGTTATGACAAAAACAGGCTTCTGCCGAAGAGCGACACAATCCTGAGCCATGTGCAATGAACTGAAGTAGCCTGCGTGTTCTGTATCTGGAGTGTAGCTAGAATTTTATAGCTTGAGCATTAGCATTCATTTGTGAACAGACCCAGTATAAACACTATGCTAAGGCCCCCTCACTTTAGCGTATGTGCATTTGCACGTGCCTCAGTGCAACTTTTCCGTGCACATATCAGCGTATTTTATTAGACTTTTTTTTCCCCGCTCACAGAACATGTTCATTTGCGCGCGGCGAACAAAGGTACACAAATTGAAATGGCTTATTCGTCTGAGTTCCAAATAGGTTCTTTTACCAGCGGTGTTACTCATACATTTGTGCACCCCCAGTAAGCTTCTGTGAGTACTTTGGTGCACAGTTGTTTAAGGATTTAGAGAAAGCTGCGTTTTTGTTTTGTGCAACCAAAATGCGCAGGAAATGTGCATGTGAACGAGCCCATTGAAACCAAGGGGTTCTATTCTCTACATATTGGAAGCGCAAATACACCCGGGTGAAAAGGGCCTAATGGTTTATATTACCACGACCTAGTTTGTTGCTCTACAGCTTCAATACATTTGTTTTTTATGATCCATTGGCTCTCTTGAAATTCATTGATGTAAGATACTAAAATATTCTTATTTTTCAGGTTTTCTTCATTGAATCTATATGTGATGATCCATCAGTTATTGCCAGCAATGTTATGGTAGGTGTCACTAGTGAAATGTACTCTGTTGCCAGTCTTTCTGTTAACTAGTTGAGCTGCATCTGATATGTGGTGGTTAGTCTGTGAAAGCTTCTGAGAGTGTGGGGGAAGTTGCCATCATAAACCCTCGGACAAGTCCATTTTCATATTTTGTTTTCTCTCTGCTTTCAAAAAATACTTCTTCGTTTTTCTGCGATCATAGCCATATGAGGGCTTGTTTTTTTGTGGGGGAAGGTGCATTTTTTAATTGTATCATGTAACAAACAGGAAAGCGTAAACATTTTTTAGTGGTGATGGCAAAGGGTCGTGTTTTTATTTTTTTTTTGTACTGCAATACTCTAACATTGCAATGTATTGTATTCTAGCAGGCATTCTGTTTAGCACACATACATGGCAGTCTTTGGGGTCTTCACAAGGCCCCAGGCTGCCATGACAAATAAACGGCCAGCCACGATCTCATTGCAGGCAAGCCGATCAGGTGATTTAAGCAACACTGCCAGTATTGACAGGGAGAACTCCAGTCACTGTTGTTAACCATTTAGCTATCTCTGATCGCCAATGCTGTGGCTGGGTGTTGGTTACCAAAGACGACCAATACCCACTGTGTATGGAACGGCTATGTATATCTGATGTCTCCAAAGGGTTAAAGATGGCATCTTGCTTTGTTTGCAGGACGTTAAATTGTCCAGTCCAGACTACAAAGGTTGTTCATCAAAAGAGGCACTGGAGGACTTCATGAAAAGGATAAACTGCTATAAGAACATGTATGAGCCTCTTGATCCGGACAGTCATGACAGGTAGTGTTTGGGCCGGTCTTCTTTTGTGAGCTGTTTGCAAGTGAACTTGTTTTGTAGTCCCTTTTATATAAACACATAAATCCATGTCATGTAAGAGATAATGTCGGCTGAGTAAATATTCCTAGATCTGCACTAACATAAAAGGGGGTTCTTTGCTGTAAGAGCAGTGAGAATATGGACTATGCCTGAGGACGTGGTAATGGCGAACTTGATAAGAGTACAAGAGGGGCCGGATGCCCTTCTTGAGTATAACAATATTGCATGTTATAGTCACTGAATAATTCAGAAAGGTTGTTGATCCAGGGAATATTCCAATTGCCAGATTGAAGTTGAAGGATTTCCCCCCCCCCCCCCCCCTTTTTTTTTTAAATGGGGAAAATTAGCTTCTGAGTCATTGACTTTTTTTTTTTTTTTTCCTTCATCAGGATCAACATTGGGGATAATGGGCTGAACTGCATGGACATTTTTTTTTTTCCGGCATTACATACTACGTTTATTCACTCATCTTTATGGCATCATCTCATGCAGTTTGTGTAACGTGTCCCTCTTCTTCTTTTTTTTTTTTTTTTCTCCTCCAGAGATCTTTCTATGATCATCGTCATTGATGTTGGTCGAAGATTTTTGGTGAACAGAGTACAGGACCACATTCAAAGCAAGATCGTTTACTATCTCATGAATATCCATGTCCAGCCCCGCTGTATATACTTATGCAGAGGTGGGGAAAGTGAGAGCAATGTCCAGGGAAAAATTGGTGGTGATTCTGGTTTATCACAGCGGGGAAAGAAGGTAATGAACATTTAAACAGGCAAATCGTATTGTAACTGTACTTGTCTCACTGGATTCTGGATCTTTGGTCCTGGTATAGCGTGACTTTTTTATTCCATACTGTTTTAGAGTAACTCAGTTTTAAAGTAGCTATGAATTTAGTTAAATTTCATTCTTTCACACCAGTTTTCAGTTGCCCTGAAGAAATACATTCAGGACCAGAACCTAAAAGAGCTAAAAGTTTGGACTAGCCAGTTGAAAAGAACTATTCAAACAGCTGAAGCATTGAACATACCTTATGAGCAGTGGAAGGCTTTGAATGAGCTTGATGCGGTAAGCTAAGATTATTGTACTTGCGTTTGTTTTTAGTTGAACTCTAGAACTTTTTTCTTTTTAAAAGTATAACTTGTACTAGCTGTATATACTCTCCTAGCAACCCCCCCTTCCTCTTTCTTTTCCTCTTCTTGTTCCACATCTATAAAAGTAGTGTAAAAGGCGATTATCATGATGATTTTTTTTAATATCCACCAGGGTGTGTGTGAAGATAAGACCTATGAAGAAATCAAAGAACAGTTTCCAGAGGAATATGCATTACGTGCTCAGGATAAATATCACTACCGCTACCCATCAGGAGAGGTGAGGGTTTCCTATTCTCGCTTTTCATTGCACCATGCTGTGCACATTAGAATTCTAATATGGATGTAGTAGTCAAACCCAATATATGGGATTCTGATTATTTGTTGCAGAATTCAATAACTTTATTTTTCTCTTTCCGGTAGTCCTACCAAGATTTGGTGCAGCGCCTGGAACCTGTAATTATGGAGCTGGAGAGACAAGGGAATATCCTAGTTGTTTGTCATCAGGCTGTTATGAGATGCCTCCTGTCTTATTTTTTGGATAAATCTGCAGGTATGAGGACAGGCCACATGATGTAAGCCTTATACTATTTACAGTACAGACTTGTGGTATAGTTTTTGTATAATTTTTAATCTTGGTATATTTTTCCTAATTTTTAGATGAAATGCCATATCTCAAGTGTCCGCTGCATTCAATGCTTAAATTGACTCCATTTGCATATGGTAAGTGTCTTTCATTGTGTGTAGTTTGTTGTATGCCTGGGAAAGTGTGTGGTGAGTTATAGGGCCAGGGGAGTGTTGGGTACTCTAAAGGCCCTTGTAGACTGAATAAAAGGCATAAGTATCATCGCTGGC
Organism: Eleutherodactylus coqui; assembly: GCF_035609145.1. Taxonomy (NCBI): domain Eukaryota; kingdom Metazoa; phylum Chordata; class Amphibia; order Anura; family Eleutherodactylidae; genus Eleutherodactylus; species Eleutherodactylus coqui. The sequence goes on along the minus strand of NC_089838.1, from coordinate 191,147,687 downwards.
TTGTTCACTAATCGTTAGGTTTAAATTCTCATTGTTCAGTTGTTCACATTCAGTTATACAGGAAATGTGAACAACTGAACGAGCCAAAGATGTATCTGCCTGTATAAACAGGCTGCCCAAGAGAATGAGCGAACTGTGACTTCATTCACTCATTCAAATGATAATCTTTTCCTAAACAGAGTCTTAGGCCAGGAATGGGTAATGGTTAGAGATGAGCGAACGTACTCGGTAAGGGCGATTTCGCAATCGAGCACCGCGATTTTCAAGTACTTCACTAAAGTGAAAAGTACTCGGGTGAGCGGGGGGGTTGCAGCGGGGAGTGGGGGGGGAGGGAGAGAGAGGGCTCCCCCCTGTTCCCCGCTGCTACTCCCCTCTGCAACCCCCGCCCCACAGCGCACCCGAGTACTTTTCACCTGAGTAGTGAAGTACTCGAAAATCGCGGTGCTCGATTGCGAAATCGCCCTTACCGAGTACGTTCGCTCATCTCTAGTAATGGTGAGATTGTTCTGGAACTAATGCAGGAATATTTAAGTACAAACTGCAGCAAACTAAATCTCCTTTTTAAAGGCATTTTCTCTAGTCTCATGTTTAATGTAATAGAATTATGACTGAACAGTTGTGGCTTTAATAGATTTTTCTGTCTTTAGGGTGCCATGTAGAAACCGTCACTTTCAGCGTCGATGCCGTTAATACCCACGTGGAGAGATCAGAGGTAAGGTATTATGTTGGTTATCTTTGTGGAGTACAGAAGATACTAAATGGTGTCTAACAAGAAAAAAGTGTTGGGAATATATATCTTGGTAGGCCTTACAGCAACTATAGGCCCATTTACAAGCAACGATTATCGCTCAAAAGCCAACGTTGAGTGATAATTGTTTGTGTATAAATGCGCCCATCTTTCACTCTTCAGCTGAACAGTGATTTTTAGGTGGGTGTAAAATCCATCCTTCAGCTGGAGAGAAGATGACACAGACTGTTTGCTGTCCATGGTGCTGTATTCTCCACAGGAGTGTTGAATACATTGGATTCCGCTTGCAGCCCTGCGGCAGAACAATGGAGTTGAATGCAGAGAACAGATCATATGCTGTTCTCCGCATACAGGTCCCGGAGGCTCATGATAAGCTGCTAATGGACATTAGTGTCCATTAGCAGGTTTTGAACAATTATCTTTGCATGTAAATGGGCCCTACAGTTGTGTTTTTTTTTATTTATATAATATATATATTCATTTTTGACTCTGCATAAAGTAGCGTGAGATCTCTTCATTAATTATATGTACATCTTTGCAGGATTGTAAGAAGGGCCCTACCCCTCTGATGAGACGTAATAGCGTCACACCTCTTGCAAGTCCAGAACCAACCAAGAAAGCACGGATCAACAGTTTTGAAGATCTTGGTTCTGCCCTTTCAGGCTGCGCATCTCAAGAGCCATCTACTGTACAAGCGACACAGGTTAGTATTTGCTATAGACTTCTCCAAGTCGATATCTAGTTTACAATCTTTATGCTCTATATAATGTGAAGACCCCGATATACTATTGTACGTGTAGTTGTAAAAAATGAAAGTCTTGTCTGCTAGATCTCCCTAATTGCTTTTAATGGCATCTGCAAACTACTTCTGACTTGATCTGTACTTACTTTGGTCCGTTTTCTCCATACAGCCTTTGCTAGGGAAGGCTTGCCTGTAAGTATCCACTTTTTCACCTTTTTAATACCTGTTCTTCTCTTCCATTAAATGCATTTTCAAGTGCAAGAACTTTAACTTGCTTCTAAGCTGCATAACCTGCTTGTGTGATCCTTGGTAGATTGACTCCCATTGTCCTTCCACCTCTTACCCTATTAGTGTGTGGTGCGTTGTTGCGAGTTGGCTGAACTGGTTGCTGTGTAAAAGGCTTTACGTCACGTTTCCAATGTGACTTTGCATTTTAATAGATATTCATGAGATCACAAAACCTGCTACCCATTCCACCATACTGGTATGCAGTAGTTGGTCTGCAGACCAAGCAGTCAACCTCTTAGGGTTAATCTATTGATTTCTTCCCCTCATTTTAAAGACTATCATTCGATCACGTTGGCTACCTCATTATGTAGAAGGTTGAGGGCATGCTGGCTATTCTCACGTAAAGTGAACCCCCTGAAAAGCGTCTTCTCATGACAGAGGATGACATATCATACACTCATAGTTCTCAGTTCTACCTCATTATTATATCCTCTCCATTTCTGAACGTCTTAGTATTTCCTCCATAGTAGTAGTGCACATTGTTGGATGTTATGTATATGCACATGATACACCCACATGTCAAGAGGCATGTCATCACTGAGTTCTGCATTAAAATGCATTGATCACCCTTCTAGATCATGATGTAACTATTAAAGATCCTTTCTATTTGGTCATTACAACTGATGACTGAATGTTATGAAAGCTGTGCAATAACATTACCTTGTATACACAAGGTACTATTACATTTAGATCATATGACCCTGTATACCACAGGTCTTTTGTGAACATGAGGGGAGTAAAAGATTGGAGTTTTCTGTAGTTTAGACTGACTTTTTGTTAATTTTCAGGGGAGATGGCCATTTAAATTATAAGCATCTGAATTTCATTTAGTTGTGATGGGAATCCAACTTCAGCTTTCCAAAGAGTGCTTGTCTCCTCACTTCAGATCACACCACTGATGTAAATGAAACCATAAAGAACCCAAAAGCTGCATACGTCATATGGCTGTTGTACAGCCCTCCACACACTTCCCTGTGTTTTTTTCACCTGATGCTCTGGTGTGATGTAATGTTTCCATTGTCATCTGCGCGCTTCAACATTAAAATATGCGCATTGTTTCTTTATTGCAGGGCATGAGTGAACTTGAGTTTCATGGGCAATTCAAGACCTGCCAAGTCAACAAGTGATCATCGTGTCCGTTTTTTCTACGTTCTGTATTTCGTTCCTGAAGCTTGTCTGCCAGTTTCCTATCTTTGGACTCAAGTGTTAGAGCCTGCAGCTGTTTGTCTGAACTTATTAAATCAAACTGGAAAAGCAGATAAACACCAAAAGGGTTTATTACTCGAACTACGAGTTGAACAAGGAACCTCTGAGTCATTTCATTTGTGGGGTGCACAGCTGGAACTGCTTGTACACCACCAAACTTTGTTGTTTTTTTTGTTATGTTTGTGTTTATTTTGTAGTTGATTTTAGTTTTATACTGTTTTTAGATGGTATTAACCAAACTACTTAAAGTAACAAAGCCTAAAAAAAAAAAAAAAAAATGTTTACGGATGTTGAAGTCCTACGCCCTGACACTTTGCGATTGAGTATACTTTACACAGTTCCTGCCATAAGTGTGACCTTTCATGCCGTGGTATAGTGTGCAGCTCCAGATTATGGTTTGCCTAGTTGAGAAATGGGAGTGCTACACATACAAGATTATACTTGAGGCTTGTTGCCAGTACATTAGACAACATGACCATTCTGTTTTGTAACTTTTTTACATTCTAGTTTTCAGTTTCAGCTGAATCTCAGGTTGACCAGCTTGCTATATTGATGCACCTGGATAGCTGACCGCTTTCATGTATGCACTCACATGGGCGTATGCATATTTTGGTTCGTGAATATGCAATGTATTCACAGACTGAAATACACGGTCCCCTTGTGTTTTCTGCCTATCGGCAGTCTTTTTATGCATGTGAATACACAATTTAAAAAAAACGCAAAAAATCCCATTGACTTCATGCGTGAATACGCAGGTTTCCTGTGTATTTTCTGCAGATTTATGCGCGCCCATTGATTTTAAAACACACCAAGTTAGGATATGCTGCGTTAAAAATACCCATTGAAATTAATGGGCTCTATTTACTGTGTCTTTTGCATATGTGAATAAGCCCTTAGAGCCATATATCATGTCTCCATATGCTACAGTGTGGATATTACTCTACTGTATGGTAAAATGAATGCCTCCTATAGGTCTTCACAAAAGCTGCTAGTAGAGCGGTAATCTTGGACTGCTCTCTACTTTCTCTAACTTCACTTTCTGGAGCTGTTTGGCTGCTAAAGCTTTCTTATCTCCGTGAGCACACACATTATGAATGTGGCACCGGGACTGGCCATGTCAAGTGATATAAATATTTGGGCCGGAGGATTATATTTTCATATGTTTTCACTTTATCTCAAAGAGGCATACTTGCACTTTAATGTTTGACAGGGTTGCAAGGCAGAAATGATGTGTAGAATTCATGGCATGGACTGATAATGGCTAATGAAAGATTGTATGGTTATAGCGGACACCAAGGAACACAGCAACTTGGTGGTTTTCACGTGGTGATCTGAATCCCAAAGAGCGCTGCCATTACTATTGCACTAGAACTGACTTATTGGATTACATGGAGATAGCCTAGAGAAGTGTGGTATTATGGGCCGCAGTCAACTGTCGTGGATCCGTAAAACTGCATTTGGTTTTTTTGTTTTGTGTGCATAATTGCTCTGAAAATGTTGTTTCACTTTTCACTTTTTTTTTTTTCTTTCTTTTTGTTCTAAAAGTATGGAGAAATGTACGAGAATTGTCACTTTAAAACCTTACTAGTGAGCGGTGGATAGTGCGAGTGTGTATAAAAGGATTGGGATTGAATTCAAGTTCTTATTTGGGCCATAGATCTACAAAATGTTCCATACACAATCCAGTGGTCTCTGTGTCCAACTAGCTTTTAGGTGTACCCCATGGGTACACGGAGCACCTAGTAACTTACTGCCATTATATTGACTTCTTGCCAGCACAGTAAATGAAATAATTACTCATGGCTGCTTTTTACACCTGTGTTGGAGTTCAGTACAGGGTTTACGCATCTCTACTCTGTTTTTGGAGGAGAGAAACGAATATAAAATTTTCTTTTTATTTTCCGCTCTGATTTTAATGGGGTTTCAAAAAACAAAAAGGCTTCAGTTTGCTGGCATTCTGTCAGGTTTCTGTTTTTTTAAGATGGGGAAAACTGTGCAGTCTGCACTTTAATTTCAGAGGGGTTAAAAAAAAAAAAAGTTTTACAAAAAGTAAGGGGGAAGGGGGCACGGAAGAAAACGGATTTAAATTTTTTTTTTTTTTCACTTTCACCCAGAAAATGGAGCAAAGTACTGAAACTCTGACTTAAGCCGTAACGCAGGTGTCAAAGCAGCCCAACGCCTCTAACAGGAGGGTTTAACATTTATTACGCTGGTGCTGGTTATTGCCCTGTCTCTGGCTGCTGTTGGCTTTACATTTTGTATATGTTTTAGTTGGTTTCACTAGAAGGGGCAGCATGGCACCTTTTTTATAAGTGAAACCTTACAGAGGACCCACATGGTTGTATGTTTTGTTTCCAAGGCTTAATTTTTTTATGTTTTAGGTATGCTATTTATTTATTTAATGTTGTAAGCTCTGCTTATGTTTCAGTTACATTTTGTGACATGTTAACTGTATTTTTATGTGTATTTGTCTGGTATGATTGCCTAAGAAAAGCTATGCCAGCTGATAAGACATGCCTTTCAGAGATTTGTATATTTTGCAGTTGCTGGACCAATAAAACTTAAACACTTGTAGAAGGTGTATTTTGTTTTGAAGTGGTGTGTGTGCATTTTTTTTTTAAATTTATTATCATTAATGCTCTCCCCTGCTATTAAAGGGAACCTGTCTACTCCCAACTGCACCGTAAATTAAGGGGAGGTGACACGGAGCCGTGTGAAATAAATAAATTAGACAAGACAGATTTATTTGATGTACAGGCGCTCCACCGCAATGCAGCGATGCGAAGGGGAAGAAGGTGCACATCATAAGCTATACCTACATAAATGGGCAGATGTTGTTGCCGCACATATGCGATTATTAAGATAGCAGTGATATGCGGCGTTGCCCGGGATTAAAACTTAAACCAAAAACACAATAACATGGATTGAGATTTTAAAGAAAATCAATGTTGCCCATAGCAACCAATCACAGCGCAGCTTCTATTTTACCCCAGCTGTGTAAGAAATGAAAGCTGAGCTCTAGCAACCAATCAGAGCGCAGCTTTCATCTTACCTCAGCAGTATAACAAATGGCAACCAATCAGAGCGCAGCTTTCATCTTACCCCAGCAGTATAACAGCTGGGCTGTACAACACAGACAGATTTTGCTCACAAAACCTTTAAATCCTAGCAAAAGATATCAAGACCAAAAACGACGTGTACAGAACTGTGCTGGCAACACTTGCAGATATATTCATTTCACTTATTTATGTTTTTCAATAGACAGCAAAACGCAAATTGGATAAAAAGGAAAAAAAATACAAATTCCACGTGGACGAAGTCACGGGTAACCGGCTAATATAAACATTTCTCGCTATCACGCACTGTTGCCCACTAAAGTCTGCTTGCCCCACTAACATCTGACATCCACAGTTCTGGTCCGATTTGAGTGAAATGTTGCATGAGCGTTCTTCTTCAGCACCAGGCGACGAATACTGGCGCAATTTAAAAAAAAAAAAAAAAAAAAAAAGGAAAGCTCACTGACTTCCCCTGTAATTTTTGTGGCCAATAGCAACCACTAACAGCACAGCTTTCATTTCTTATACTGCTAAGGTAAGATGAAAGCTGCGCTGTGATTGGTTGCTATGGGAAACACAGGTTTTCTTTTGAACAGATTACATAAGTGCTCAGCTCATTTTTGGGGCCTATATTGTAGGACTGCTAGTCATAAAATCGCTGCGCAATTCATGGCTATATCGCCTAGTACACCATAAAAAACCCCCCACTAATGTGAGTTAATCAAAATCAATGTAACTTTATTGACTGCATTCACTGCTTGTTATGCGCTCGGAATACAATGAAATTATGTTCCCAGTGGTCACACATCCTCAGGCTTCTGGCTCTACAGCTCATCAGAGAAGATGCAGTAACCACTTATCACAGCAAGGGTCCCTTCATAGACAGAGCAGTGTGGCATGGCTACTGGCTGTGACCAGTGGTGGCCATACCCTCCTTTGCTACTCTCCCCATCTTATCCTGTCATGTCTGGTGTGGCCCCCTCTCCCTTCCCTGCTTTAAAGCCCAGTTTCCGTTTGATGCAGGTGGAGACAAGGATGAGATTGGCCACTAACCAGGGCCCAGTGCTGTGTGCTAAAAGTAGCAAGCCAGTCCCTGTTGAAGCTCTTCCTGTTCCTATTCCCACCAAGGATAAAGGAACACCAGATCCATCCTATGACAGAAGCAAAGCGTGCCCAACGGGAGCTATTTACTATGTTACAGGCAATGTGTGAAATGGGACATTGTGTAGAATGCCTGAAGTGGCACTTCAAAGTATGAAATGAGGGATATTTCACACATTGCATAGACCAATGTTCCCCAACTCCAGTCCTCAGCACCCCCCAACAGGTCATATTGTCAGGATATCCTATAGTAAGAACACCTGTGGCAATGTCTGAGGTACTGACGATAATTACATCACCTGTGCGATACTGAAGAAAACGTGACATAAAATAAATAAATAAATCTTGGTATTTGTATAGCGCCAACTTATTCCGCAGCACTTTCAGGTAATTATTAGGGGAGGAAACTCTGCGGTCTTCCGCCGCAGCTATCAGCTGCAGAAGATCATCTCTACTCCCCGAAGTAATGTGAGCAGTTTTGAAATAAAAACGCCTCACATCCACGGGAATATCGCATGTTGATCAGTACAATATTGGGCCGTGATTCAAGGCCCAATATCGCAATCACCCGTGTGAAGTTAGCTTAAGGGCTTATTCAGACGACCGTATTTACACAGGTATTTAGTTGCGTAAACAAATCGGCTCCAAAAGCTCCACCATTGAATTCCAGTGTATTAATTCAGACAAACGATTTTTGGCTGTGAAAAAAAAATAGTGGTGGGAAAAATAGAACCTACGCGACTGTTTTCAGTTACCTTGCGTATAACGCTGGGAAAAGAAGACAGCTCGCCCTAATTAAGCATTAATTGACATTCATAGCACTTAATAGCGATCAATGGTTTCCATTGCTTGTGTGTTTTTTAGCACCCCGTGTGAATGGCATGAAATACCCGAATAAAGATCGCGACTCGATCAAGTTGGATATTCATTCATAGGAGTATACAGTGCGTACGGGCAAACGTATAAACGCATACGGTCGTGTGAAGGAGACCTATGGGTCTGTTTAGACCTGCCAATTTCTCGTTTGAACGAGCGAATGACGTCAGAGTTCGTTTGCGTACTCTGTTTATACACACAGATACATCATCGCTGGCTCATTGAATGAGTGCTATTTAAGGGCGCCTTCAGACGACCGTATATCGGCCGGGTTTTCACGCCGGGCCGATATACGGCGTCCTTCCCTGCAGGGGGGGAGGCTGGAAGAGTCGGGAAACGTGCACTGATCTCCAGCCCCCTCTCTGCCCCTCGCTACTATTTGCAATGGGAGGGTGCAGAGCTAAGTCCCGGCACTTAGATCCGCCCCGGCCCCTCCCATTGCAAACAGTGGCAAGAAGCGGAGAGGGGAGCTCAGTGCACTGCTCCTGACACTTCCAGTAAAATGGGAAGGATTTGTTTATTGTTGGCTGTGTTTACACTGAAAACTGCCATTCTCTTTTGCTCGCTTGAATGATAATCATTTTGTCTAAAAGCACCTTAAGAAACCTCTGAGATACCTCACAGCCCGGGAAAAAATTCAGGTGTGGGAAAAAATACCTCCGAGTGACATCACACACAGCTGTTTATTTTTTATAACTCTGCAGTTTTTAATGCAATCTTTTTTTAGACAAGCGAGAAGTGAATTCAGCAGGGAGGATTAGTGCAAGCCTTTTCTTTTTATTTCCCTTTCCTTTTGAATCCACGTTTGATCAAAAACTGCAGTGACATTTCTCCAGTCAGACCCTAGTGGACGGGCGTGAGAAGTGCGTGCTGGGGGTTATTTCTTGCAGTACAATGCTTTTCTTCAAATTGCATTTCCATGAATTTATCTTGTGTAATATCTCCTTTATATATTCAGAAATTAACATAAGATCCCCCCTATATAATCACACGGGACATATAGTATAAGTGATCAGTCTGTTTCCCTGACATTATGGAAATCTCGCTGCTATGCTGCTGTACTTTTGTCCTGTGACTCAGGAATACTAAAGGGCAGGTAGAGAAGGCATTGAGTCAGAGAGGATTAACATCACTTCAATAGAATGTAGAGTATGTCATACATGTCACATGATTGTGACTACTAGACACCATTTACTACAACGGATAGGTGTTTGACAGGTAACAGATGCCCAAATAAGGACTCACTGCGTGTATTTTGGAGGAACACATAACTTCAAATTATTGTATTACTTTTAGGCCTCTTTCACACGGGTATAGTGATTTTTAATCGCCCGCATTGCAGGCGAAAATCACATGTACGGGAGAAGGCCACGACCAAATCTTACATTTTCCTACTAAGTCTCACATATGTACGGTTGGGTGCGGCATATATTCGCCACAGCCTGGAATCCCGTCGGCCAGGGGGAAGGGGGTTTACCAATGCTAAGCTGTCTCCGCTCTCCCTTTTGGCAGCTGCTAATGGCAACAGAAGCTCCCATAGAAACCTATTCGAGCTGCCAGCAAAGGGAAGGAGGTAGGAGATGCTGCTAAAATGCCTCCCCCTCCCCTTGCCAGCAGCTCCAATAGCTCTCTATGGGAACTGCTAGCAAGGGGTTCGCGGCCAAAGGATAGGACAGGACCTATCTTTTCCAGCCGTGTGTAAAAGCTGATGGCCAGAATCGGTAGCATATGTGCTATATTTTACGGACAGCCAATTCCAAGCAGCAGAAAATCGTCCATCTGAACAAATGACTGGAATCCAATGCTTCAGATGGTCGCGATTTTCAGCCAACGTTTTATCACGGCAAAATAGCTGAAAACGTCCGTGTGAATAAGGCCTCAGGCCGCAATCACATGACTATATTTGTACATGCAATGCGCAGTGAATAGAACCCATTGATTGCAATGGGGCCATTCACAAGCACGTATTTTGTGTGCGCAATTCCGTCACACAAAAGAATACGTAGCATATTCTATTTTCCTGCTCATTAGGACGCATCCAAATTCGCAGCTGCGAAATTTCATACAGGTCTAACTGAGGATTTTGATGCGGAATTACAAACAGGTTTTAAGTCATTTTCAATTTCGCATCAGAATTCACAGCCAGTGGTTTTGGTGCAGAATTTACAGCAGCTTGCAGTGCATCCTGCACTCTAAATCCAGCTTGTGTGAAAAAACCCTAAACACATGGGCGCGTTTTGGTACTGTTACGAGCCCGTGATTATAATGGATGCATAATGGGACAAAACGAGACCATTGATTTCAATCATTTAGTTTACAGTAGCGGTATTCTCGCACATTAATAGTGCAGGCAAAAAAAGATAGGATTTGACTTATCTACGTGCGTAAAAGATAGGGCAGGAACTATGTTTCCACAGTTTTTTTCAAACATGTGCGCTCTAGTGCGGCGTTTGAAAAGTGCGGAAAGAAACCTTCCTGTGCAACTGGGCTCCGTAGCGGCGAGCGTAGTTGCGCATACGACCGTGAAAAGCTGCCTTTCAAGTGAATTTACATGGGCAATATTCTCATACGAGTTCCTTCCGATTGCAATATGGATGGAATTCGCATGAAAAAAAATCTATTGATTGCAATGGGTTAATATACACAAGTGACTTTTCTTTTAGACCAAGAGTCCAAGATAGAAAAATCGCAGTATGTCCTATTTTGGGGCAAGTTTTGTTAAAAAATCCCCCATTATCTCCTATGGGAGCAACTTGCATGCGAAGATGATGCTTTTTTTACCATTTCAACTATTGGCCTTTATTCCACAAGGCTAAAAAAATGCATTTTTAACACCGAAACACATTGCAATTACAGAAAAAAATGCAGAAAACACAAATGCGATGTAGGTCAAGTTTTCATCGACCTACATCGCACTCAGCTATGTATAGATGGCCTTAGATTGCCATGGCGTAATGTTATTTAGTATTTTACAGACTTCTATTGGGACAAGATACATATATTTATAGACAGAGGAAAGTCCAGAATTCTGACAATAAGGCAACAAATAGCTGAGATAAGGAGCCTCGTATCTGACATATTCCTCAGGTATTGCGGAATTTAGCTGAAATATGAATGGGTAGAGAAAGGACATACTTGATCAATGTTACTGTGTGAGTCGCAGAATACTGTCATATCACAATAAACTGCCCTTCCCCATAGATCTGGTACACCGATAGATAGTACAAGATTTAAAGGGGTTGTACCAGAATTTGAAGTTATCCCCTATCTATAGGGTAGGGAATAACTTGCTGATCAGTAGGGTTCTCACCGCTGAGAATCATGCCAATCTTGAGAACAGAACTACCGTGTCCCACCCCTCTGTCATTGCGAGGGTCACTTTTTCCCCCGCAGTTACATGAGTATGAATCATGGTCTGCTCTATCACATATAACGTCAGACAACACTCACGCCTTGCTGATCCATACAGTTGTTGAGTGAATTTACGAGCCTCCCATTGAAGATTGGCACTGGCAGAGGCATGTGACACTATGAATGCCTCATTCCTTCTCTTAAGAAGTACACAAATAATAACCAAATACTTGCATAATTAAATCCTAGATGAAAGTTAACACTTCTGGTCCCTTTACACAGACTGACAGTGGGATAAACGACTGCGCTGATGTCACCGCTAAGGTTGTTAGCACTCGAGCAGAGCGTTTACACTGAAAGACATCGTTAGGTTCTCGCTAGCTTCATACTCAGTGCTTCACTTTCTATGTCACATGTGTCAAACACAAGGCCCGCGGGCCGAATCCAGCCTGCTGCCTTGTTCAATGTGGCCCACAAGCATGGCCGGCATCGCATGCCGGTGGCCGCTCACCGAAGCAGTGAATACCGGGGGGGGGGGGGGGGGGCGTCTCCCCCGCTGGTATTCAGTCAGCGGCGCCGACCTGGGATCCCCCTCCCCTGGTTCCGCGAGAGCAGAAGGGAGGAGGTGTCCGGACGTGCACACTGACGTCACAGTGTGCACCTGCAATCAATGAACGTGACAGCGAGCAGTGGTACTTCTATAAGAAGGACGTAAGTATGTAAGGGTAGGGGGGTATAGGAGAGGAGGGTGGGAGCAAAAAAGGGATATAGGCAGAGTGGGGTATGGGGAGAACAAAGTACTAAAATCAAGTGTAAAAACAGAAAATATAAAATCATTGACAAACTGGCAGCATGTAGAACTTATAAACGTATGGATAGGTGAGGACAGAGGGGAACGGATTGAACAGGACTGAATCACAGGATAGACACCCCTTGCCAAGGCACCTTACACACCTATAACCACGCACACCTATAGGAGTCAAGGGTGAGGAAGTCCAATGAGGCTCCCCGTGTATTAGCATCTCTATCCTGGGCCGAGGTAGTTGTAGCTAAAACATCCTACATTCTTTTTTACAGTAGAAATCTCTGCAAACCATTCCTTTAGGGCGGGGGGCCTGTGGGTTCTTTCAGTGGCATAAGAGCACAGGGGGCATTATTACTACTGGGGCTGATATAGGGAATACTATTAGTAATAGTGTCCCCTATATCGGCTCCAGTACTAATAGCATTATTGCTGATGCCTCTCTGGGGGTCACTATTACTACTGATGCCGCTGTAGGGGTCACTATTACTGCGGAGGCCGCTGCAGGGGTCACTATTACTGCTGATGCCTCTGTAGGGGTCACTATTACTGCGGTGGCTGCTGTAGGCGTCACTATTACTGCTGAGGCCCCTGTAGGGGTCACTATTACTGCTGATGACTCTGTAGGTGTCACTATTATTGCGGTGGCTGCTGTAGGGGTCACTATTACTGCGGAGGCCGCTGTAGGGGTCACTATTAATGCGGAGACCACTGTAGGGGTCACTATTACTGCGGAGACCCCTGTAGGGGTCACTATTACTGCTGATGCCTCTCTAGGGGTCACTATTATCTGCTGATACCTCTGTAGGGGTCACTATTACTGTGGTGGCTGCTGTAGGGGTCACTATTACTGCTTATGACTCTGTAGGTGTCACTATTATTGCGGTGGCTGCTGTAGGGGTCACTATTACTGCGGAGGCCGCTGTAGGGTCACTATTACTGCGGAGGCCCCTGTAGGGGTCACTATTACTGCTGATGCCTCTGTAGGGGTCACTATTACTGTGGTGGCCGCTGTAGGGTCACTATTACTGCGGAGGCCCCTGTAGGGGTCACTATTACTGCTGATGACTCTGTAGGTGTCACTATTATTGCGGTGGCTGCTGTAGGGGTCACTATTACTGCGGAGGCCGCTGTAGGGGTCACTATTACTGCAGAGGCTGCTGTAGGGGTCACTATTACTGCGGAGGCCGCTGTAGGGGTCACTATTACTGCGGAGACCTCGGTTGGGGTCACTATTACTGCTAATGCCTCTGTAGGGGTCACTATTACTGCTAATGCCTCTGTAGGGGGTCACTATTACTGTGGTGGCTGCTGTATGGGTCACTATTACTGCGGTGGCCACTGTAGGGGTCACTATTACTGCGGTGGCTGCTGTAGGGTCACTATTGCTGCAGAGGTCCCTGTAGGGGTCACTATTACTGCTGATGCCTCTGTAGCGGTTACTATTACTTCGGTGGCTGCTGTAGGGGTCACTATTACTGCGGAGGCCGCTGTAGGGGGTCAATATTACTGCGGATGCCGCTGTAGGGGTCACTATTACTGTGGAGGCTGCTGTAGGGGGTCACTATTACTGCGGATGCCTCTGTAGGGGTCACTATTACTGCGGTGGCCGCTATAGGAGTCACTGTTATTGTGGATGCCTCTGTGGGGGTCACTATTACTGCTGATGCCTCTGTGGAGATGACTATTACTGTGAAGGTCTCTGTGGGGGTCACTATTTCTGCTGAGGCCGCTGTGGGGGTTACTATTACTACTGGTGCTGCTGTGACGGCCACTATTACTGTGGATACCTCTGTGGGAGTAACTATTACTTCGAAGGTCGTTGTGGAGGTCACTATTTCTGCTGAGGCCGCTGTGGGGGTCACTATTACTGTGGAACTCTCTGTGGGGGTAACTATTTCTGCTGAGGCCGCTGTGGGGGTTACTATTACTACTTGTGCTGCTGTGATGATCACTATTACTATGGATACCCCTGTGGGGGTAACTATTACTGCGGAGGTCTCTGTGGGGGTCACTATTACTACTGCTATTACTATGCAGTGCACCAAGGGAGGCATTATTTGGGACACAGGTGCTAAAGAGGTGGAAGGGGCTGGCTATTATCTAACCTGCTCCTAAAAGACATATTGGTCTTTTACCTAGGTGGCACACTGTAACATTGCTGGTGCAACAATTTGAATGCCAAAATGTCCAGCAAGAGAAAAATTGATGTAGAAGGAAGGCAGTTTAATGAAAGATGGGAGAGTGAATACATGTTTGTGCTTCAGGGAGAAAAAACAGTATTTCTTTTGTGTCATGAGGCAGTGTCTGTGTTAAAGGAGTACTATATAGGATGACATTTTGAGACCAAACATGGAACTAAATATGCTAATTATAGTTGGCAAGACAGACAACAAATTGTCCAAGAATTAAAAGGCAGACTGCAATCGCAGCAGAATATGTTTACAAAAGCTACAGCCAAAAATGATGCAGCAGTGAAAGCTAGCTTTATTGTGGCGAGGAGATTGCACGAGCTTCGAAGTGTTTTTCGGAGGGTGCATTTTTGAAGCAGTGCATGCTAACAGTGTGTGAGCAGGTGCGCCCCAATCAGATGCAGAGTTTTAAAATTGTCAGTTTGTCAAGAAACACCATTGCAAACAGTTAAAGGAGATGTCCCGCGCCGAAACGGGTTTGTTTTTTTTTAAACCCCCCCCCCGTTCGGCGCGAGACAACCCCGATGCAGGGGTTAAAAAAACAAACAGCACAGCGCTTACCTGAATCCCGGCGGTCCGGCGTCTTCATACTCACCTGCTGAAGATGGCCGCCGGGATCCTCTGTCTTCATGGACCGCAGGGCTTCTGTGCGGTCCATTGCCGATTCCAGCCTCCTGATTGGCTGGAATCGGCACGTGACGGGGCGGAGCTACACGGAGCTACACGGAGCCCCATAGAGAAGAGGAGAAGACCCGGACTGCGCAAGCGCGGCTAATTTGGCCATCGGAGGGCGAAAATTAGTCGGCACCATGGAGACGAGGACGCCAGCAACGGAGCAGGTAAGTATAAAACTTTTTATAACTTCTGTATGGCTCATAATTAATGCACAATGTACATTACAAAGTGCATTATTATGGCCATACAGAAGTGTATAGACCCACTTGCTGCCTCGGGACATCTCCTTTAATGAACTAGCAGAAACTCTGACAACACAGCTGGTTGAAGAGGCATGCAGCTATCTGGCTTTTTCATTAGCTGTTGATGAAAGCACAGACAACACGGATACAGCGCATCTATCTATTTTTATAAGAGGTGTGAAGGTGGACCTCTGTCACTGAGGAGCTCTTGGAATGTAATTGCTATGCTTGGGACAACTACAGGGAAGGACATTTTTGATGCGGTGGAGAAGTCCATAAGTAAACATAAATTACCCTCAGAAAAGTTGGTGGGGCTAACTACTGACGGCACGCCTGCAATGTGTGGAGAAAAAACAGGCTTAGGGTGCATTTAGACGACCGTATATCGGCTGGGTATTCACGCCGGCCAATACACGGCGTCTCTCTCTGCAGGGGAAGAAGGCTGGAAGAGTCGGGAGCAGTGCTGTGAGCTCCCACCCCCTCTCTGCCTGCTTTCCACCCTCCCATAAGAAAGGCCCGCGGGACTTGACATATCCCGTGCATGCGCAGTGGGTTAGTGAAAACGCCGGTCACCAGCATAGCATATACTGCACATGGAGACAGCCGTGGAGAATGTGTCCCGCGTTACTATTAATGGAAAGTTACCAGACCAGGAGGTTGAGCCATAAGGTAATAATGATTGCACACATATGAGAATCTGTAAAGGTGATTGTTGGTGGCACAGCTACTGTTTTGTTATATAGTGGTGTTTAATGTATGTTATCCTTATGCTTGATAAAGACCCCATGAGGGTCGAAACATAGCATGGTTTTGGAGGAATAAAAGATTTTCTTTGCACTACGCCCTGAATGCTGCCACTACCTTTGTGAGAGATTGGGATATATCTTTGTGGGGTCTTTGGAGGCTCTGACCCCTAAATTGTTGGCGTGCATCCCACTGACTTATTAGTCATCTCTTTATTGATTTAAAGAATCCTGAGGTGTGCTGTAAGTTAAACCAAAGTGAATTGCTTTCCACCCCCCTGCACTATTTTCAATGAGGAGAGGTGGGACAGGGTGGAGCTAATCCACGTCCCGCCTCCTCTCATTGCTAATAGTGCAGAGGGGCGGAGAGGGGGCGGTGAGGAGGCGTGAGCTCAGAGCACTGCTCCCGGCTCTTCCAGCCTCCTCCCCCTGCAGAGAGAGACGCCATATATCGGCTGGGCGTGAATACCCGGCCGATATACGGTCGTCTGAATGCACCCTTAGTTGGACTTACGAAGGAGAAAATGAAAAAAAGTAACTGCCACACACCTCTGATAACGTATCATTGCATTATCCATCAAGAAGCCCTGTGTGGAAAGGTTCTGGAACTAGATAATAATATGGCCACGGTCAAGAAAACAGTAAACTTCATTCGGGCACGTAGCTTGAATCATCGCCAGTTCCAGCTGTTTTTACAAGAGATGGACTCAGAGCATGGAGACGTGCCATACCATACAGAAGTAAGGTGGCTGAGCAGGAGCGCAGTCCTTAATCCTTTCCCATCCACTGTCTGACGTCTAAAGGCATTCTGATTGAAGGCTAAACAGCTCTGATGTTAGAAGACGTCTGACAGGCTATTTTTACTATATATTACTTACCGCTGTGTTGTAGGGGGCCTCTCCAGCATGTTCCATACCGCAGTACTGGCTCTAACCAGCAGATTGCGCCATTGTATAATGGCAGAAAGAGAAAGCCCCCTAGAAAACCCTGAATCCAAAATTGGATTGCAAAGGGTTAAACGATTTTTTGAGCTTCGAGAAGAAATTGCAGTTTTCATGCAAAGTAAAGGAAAACCATTGGCTGAGCGCTCCGATCCAAACTGGCTATGTGATTTTGCTATGTTGTGTGACATAACCGAACATCCCGCTCAACTGAATCAGAAGCTGCAGGGGAGCAAACAAGTAATCACACAGATGTCCGACACGATCACAGCTTTCCTGTGTAAACTTCACCTATGGAAATCCCAACTGGACCAGGACAATCTTGCTCACTTTGCCATTTGTTAGAGCATCCCAGCCTCAGTTCCTGGAGCTTTTTCAAGTATTTGATTGGCTACCAAAGTGAGTCGGTTAATGGATGAGTTTGATCGGCGCTTCTCTGACTTTAGAACACAGCGCTCAAGCTTTGCTATCTTTGCCAATCCTTTCACCGCTGATGTCAATAGTGCACCCCATCACCTTCAGATGGAGTTGATTGATATTCAAAGTGATAGTGGCCTGAGAGCAAAGTTCAAGGATGCTAAAATCGAGGACTTTTACCGACTACTGCCCCCTGCTTTGATGCCACAGCTCCGACTTCATGCTACCCGTGTTCTTTCCATGTTTGGGAGCACCTATCTATGCGAACACATGTTTTCAATAATGAATCTGAACAAGACCAAGCACAGATCACTGATCACCGATGACAATCTCCATGCTGTTTTATGGATTGCTGCAGCACAAGACCTAAAACCAGACATAGACACACTGACCATGGGAAAACGGTGTCAGACATCGAGCCAAAAAACAAAATAGGTAAGCATTTTTAAAAACCTGAATTTGAATACATTTGGATGGTTGTGTTTGCATTTTGTATTGTGTTCATTGTTATTTGAATCGTTATGATTCTC
The DNA here is from genome assembly GCF_035609145.1 of Eleutherodactylus coqui. NCBI lineage: Eukaryota > Metazoa > Chordata > Amphibia > Anura > Eleutherodactylidae > Eleutherodactylus > Eleutherodactylus coqui. Next base: position 191,129,777 of record NC_089838.1, on the reverse strand, counting down.
CGCTCGTGAAATCCATGGCTGCGCTTTCTATAGCAACGCTATGGAAAGCATTCACTGCGTTACCCCCCCGTCGGATTATTGCCACGGGTAACGCAATGAACAATCACCTGTGGACAGGCAGCCTTACAATTACAGTCGGCCGTTTGAAGGCAACCATCAGGCTGATGTGGCCCTCCGTGAAAATGAGTTTGACACCCCTGTTCTATGTGAAGCACTAAGCAGGGAGTGTTTACACGGAAAGACAAGCCAGCGATCCAGGGATAGTTTTTTCGCTCAAAGTCAGCGATTAACAACTGTAAACAAATAGTGAGCGATTTTTTTGCATTCACACTGAAGATATCGCTCATATTTGTTCATTTAAATGCACTTTGGGCGATAATCATTACGTGTAAATGGGCCATAAGCTTAAAAAAAGACAATAATCCTTGCAGGAATAATTTAACACAGAAATTAATTTTTTGTTATCGAAAAAAATATGTAGCGTGTTGAGAAATGGCAACACTTCAATAACGTTATATCTGTTGGGATTGGAGGACAGGATTTCACATTCCCCATTTTATCTGATTAACTCAAAACAGCCGAATAGAGGGGAAAGGAGAGCTAAAGTTCTTCTGGCATTCTGACCCAATAACTGATAATAATGTTATCTGTAGCTAGATAACCCTAAGGGCTTATTCAGACGACCTTATATCGGCCGGGTACTCACGCCGGCCGATATACAGCGTCTCTCTCTGCAGGGGGAGGAGGCTGGAAGAGAGGGGGTGGGACAGGGGCAGGGCTAAGTTCTGAGAATTAGCTCCACCCCTGTCCTGCCTCCCCTCATTGCAAATAGTGCAGAGGGGCGGAGAGGGGGTGGAGAGTTGGCGGAGAGGGGGTGGGAGCTCAGAGCACTGCTCTCGGCTCTTCCAGCCTCCTCCCCCTGCAGAGAGGGACGCCGTATATCGGCCGGCGTGAATACACAGCCGATATATGGTCGTTTGAATAAGCCCTTAGGCTGGGTTCACACGGGATGGATTTGCCACGGAAATTCTGTGCAGAATTTTTATGCGACAAATCCGCCCCCGGCTCCTAATACTGGGATTAGCCAGCCATGTGGATGAGATTTTGCAATCTATTACTTCAAGTAATAGAATCCGACATACGAACAAAACGGACTTGCGAACAGGCTCCTGGAACGGAACCTGTTCGTAAGTCGGGGACTACCTGTATTTTTTTACATTGCGTGTACATACAGTATTCCTGAAGAATTTTGGCTGGGGAATGCAAGCTGCAGTTTTGCAGCAATGTATAGTACTGTACTGCATTCACTTGGTGCAGAAGAGGATAGTCGTGCTACAGATTTTTAAATCCACAGCTGGTCTATTTGTTGCTGAAATGCTGCAGATTTCATCACAGAATTCATTCATTGCAATGTAATAATTCCATCACTTATTTCAGTGTTATGTGCCAGAGGAAATTTTGTAACTTTACTGTAGTCACTAAACAAATTGATAAAATTGACACATTTATTGATGAAATATTGATAATTAGAGATGAGCGAACCTACTCGGCCATGCCCCTTTTTTGCCCGAGCGCCGCGATTTTCAAGTACTTCCGTACTCGGGCGAAAAGATTCGGGGGGCGCCGTGGGTAAGTGGGGGATAGCAGCGGGGAGTGGGGGGGAGAGGGAGAGAGAGAGGGCTCCCCCCTGTTCCCCGCTGCTACCCCCCGCTCTGCCACGCCTCCCCCCGCCCCCCCAGCGCCCCCGAATCTTTTCACCCGAGTACGGAAGTACTCGAAAATTGCGGTGCTCGATCGAGTAATTACTCAAAATGAGTATATTCGCTCATCTCTATTGATGATTCTTCTATTTTTCTAGAGGATAAATACTACTGGATGTTTCTTGCCTGTGATAGCTGTATGAGGGTATCTGACAAGGTAATATTACAGAATATTCTCCAAATATACTTATTGGGACTTATGCTAATGTAATAGGTCTGGAGATATACTGCACTGCGTAGCCTGGTGACATAATAGTCATTATTAGATGTAACAATGAGATGTAACTATACAGAGTAGTTATTATATTCTTTACTTGTTAGTAGCCGCAGCCTCTAACTGTTCTTCTCCTCGCACCAGTATGTCCTGGCGATGGTCCTCATGTACTTCAGGAGAGCCGGACTTAGTTAGTATCGAGGAATATAGAAAGAACTTCTTCCCAGCTCTGTAAGTTGCTTTTATTATACCAGATCTGTATTTACAGGCTGATGTATAAGTATAGAAATGAATACTAAAACAAGTAACAGGAGAGTCCAAGTGAAATATGGAGAAGATTCCAGGATCCCATAACATTACTTTTACTAGTTTTATTAGCTCTCGCCTTTTCTCCAGATCTCTCTTTCTTATATAGGTGATCCGCTCTACACTGTTTCTGCCAGGTTCTTAGCCAACCAGATGGATGAGGAACTCCCCCTGTAGTGAGAGATCTAACCCAGGGCCTGGAAGCAAAACATATAACAACTTCTTGAGCAATGGAACCAGCTGCTCCTCCGGGTGGGATTTAAAACTTGTGTGGACCGGACCACCTTTGATCTGGTTAGTTAAAATAATATAAAATACTTCAGTCTTTGATGAAGAGTCTGTGGTGATAATGATATTCATACACTGTTTAATTCTAGGTCATGGCAGAAGCCCCTTTCCATTGGGAATGGAAACGAGAGAAGCAGATCCATCACAGTTGGGCTCTTCCCATTTTCAGGAGGCATGTTGAAGGCTTCACCATCAGTCGCCCACAGTTTAACCATCCAACCTGCTCCCTCTGTAGGATCGTCTCCTTGTATACATGGATATGGAAATTCTGCCAAGCAGAGGAGGATCCCAACAGCGATCCTGACAACAGCTGCAACTGATTAAGACCTGTATCCTTGTTGTCGTCACACACATGCACACAGATACTGTCTCACACATCAATGGCTCATACTCATACATGTACGCACACACATACATACACACGCTGTACAGCCATAAACACATTCAATAAACATCATTATACACCACAGACTGTAGATAGTCACATGCAGTCACTGTAGATAGTTACACACCTTCACCTTGCATACATTTTATAGTGTTACCTCCCTTAGTATGCCCGGAGGTAGGGCAGTACGGCAGCCATGGATTCCCTGCTGGTTTCCTCCACAGGGGTTTTTCCTGTCCTGCGTGTTTCTGTATCCTCTTTGTGAGTTATAGAGGTAACAACTAAAAGACATGTAATAAAGATTAATTTTACATTATTTAACTTTACTATACTTGGTCTGAGTCATTTTTTTTACTAGATCGACCCGATGTTCACTGCGCGAACATGGAATGTTTGGAGAAATAGTTGTAAATGTTTTAAGAACTGTCAAGCTGACCATTCGGCTTGAGCTGTTCACCGTCCATGGCTTGGTCTTCCACGTTTCGGGGACATGAAAACAGGTAAACTGGTCAGCACTTGATATGAACGTCACTTAACAATGCTTGACTCTCTCTACCGGCGCTATTAGCTTTAACACAATAGTGCCGCTAGACTTAACATAGGAACTTTGCCCTGGCCTGACAGTCACTCAATGTGTCAAACTCAAATGTTATGATTTTATGGCGGTGATGAGGATGTACCAAATCTAATGACACCAAAATCATTACACAAAGGGGTCAAAGTGTGGTGCAAGAAAAAGCCTGTAAGCTTTTTCCTATTACATTTCTGTGTGTGTGATAGTAAAATCTAATTTACAGAGGTCCCATGTAATAATACTCACATATAGCCTGGATGTGCCATCAGTATGTGACTGGTGTTGTCAGACAACTGGGATTCTCACTGATCATGAGTATGAAGGAACTGCTGTATTTGGCAGGTCACAGCAGTCCTTTCATTGTCACCAAAGCAAGATCAGCATGTGAAATAGAAGAGGATATGAGAGTAAGAGGAAGATATGACCTGTCGACAATTCTGCTTCTTGCTTTCACACTTTGAATATTTCATACTAAGACTTAAAGGGAGCCTTAAGGCTGGAGTCTGAAGTTGTTACATGGCTACATCATGTGCCTCGTGGTTGCTGTAATCATGTAATGGCAGTGTGTGCAACAGTGCTCAAAAGCCTAAGACTGACTGGCTTGGAAATTGGGTCCCACAAACGTAAAGATAAGTCAAAAACCTTCATATCTTGCTGGTAGTTATCTGCAGTTCTGGCTTCTTGAACTGTGTACTGTTTCCTTGTGAGATGTGGCCTGGAGACAGACCCCTTCAGCAGTGTTCCTACTAAAGTGGAATGCTTCTGGACCGCTATCTAGAAGCCTGTACTGTGGGGTAGTAAAGCCCAGGGTGAGCTGGCAAGTGGGTTTGTAACTGCCATGCTAAGTGCCTACCATTATTGTAACCACCTAGTTCTGTGCCTTATACAGACTATGTAACAAACTAGCTTATATCCAATTGTATTGTGACTGACTACTATGCTTTGTGTCTCCTGTGGAATAAAGTATTCTTCAGTTATTGCTGTGGTCCACCTTAGTTATTGCGCCATCTTCCAGCATTGCAATGGGGTCAGGTGCCACAGTTAAGACAAAATTGACCCATATGCATATTCAAGTTGAGGCAACAATGAAGGATATGTATCAGTATCTGCACATTATTTGTTAGTAAGGCTGGTTTCACGCGGCAGAGAATCTCGCGTGAGATTTGTGCGTTGTGTGCCCTCGCATGGTTTTTTGTTTTCAATGGGGCATCGCACCAAATGAATTTCAGCGATAAGCGTGCAGCGTAAATCAAAAAAAAAAAAATCGCTCGATATTCGTTTTCAGTTCGTTATCGCCTACTTTCAGTCTGCATAAAAACTAGCTGGCTTCTCATTACATGTAAACGCTGCCCACTCAGTGCTTCACATAGCAGGGAAAGTGCTGAGCGAGAACCAGCGAGAAGCCCGCGATTCAGTGGCAAACTCTGCCTGTGTAAATGCTCTGCATGAGCACTAATGACTTTAGCGGTGACGTCAGCGCTCGTGCAATCGTTTACCCAACTGTCATCCTGTGTAAAAGGGCCATTAATCTACTTCTTGATGACTGTTTTTAATGTGTTCTATGGTATACGTAATGTCTTGGAATTTTTTTGGTCCCTTTCTCATGCCTGATACCGTTCAACAACCCGGTCCATTTGATATGCTGTAAGCTCTTTATGGCTTTTACTGAAAAATGGAAGTAAAAAAATGGCTTGTTAGAGGGATAGTGCTAATGCTATGATCATCCTCAATGATGTACTACCGTACTAGTGTGCATAGTGAAAGCACCTGTGTTTGCATAGTGGTAGACCATGTGTGGTATGTGAGTATGTGACATGGAGCATGTCCTCAGAGAAGACCCCACAGTGACGTCATCTGTACACTAAGCTGCAGGGACAGCTGTGCTCCAGCTCCAACGCTTCCTCTTCTATATTTATCCCTGGCTGACTAGTGTCTGGCAATTAACATCACTCACCTTCTATGTAACCCTGGGGCTTACCGAGGTCAACGCACTTAAAGGAAGTGAAACAGTAATTTACCATCATAAAGGTCAGTAATGTACGACAAGAGGCTTATTGCGCAGACTTTTGTTACTATGATTGTATAGCCAGGGACAATTATAGCATTTATAGCACATTGGGGACAGTGATTTGACCAATAGGAGAGAGCTTATTTAGTATGTGAAATACTGGTGAAAGAGGATCCTGAAAACTGTTGCTAGTATGTTTGTAAATTTAGGCCAGATTGGAGCTGGTATGGAGCTCGGCTCTTCTTTTAAAACATAGTAGCTTATATATCCCGTGTTGCCTGTATATACAACCATCTACTGTATGTAAATATTTTCTAATGCTATTTTTTGCTTAGAAATACTCAGTGTTGTCTTTGGCCCAATTAAAGGGTTAAAGAAAATCATCCACTATTTTTTAAAGATCATTTATTTATTTCACAGTCTGTAATATTTATATTTTATATTTAAATCTTTCATTCCTCTTGAAAAACTCTGGAATGTGAAACATTGGCCATGGAAAGAGTGCAGAGAATGGAAGGACTTATTTTTAGGAGCAACTCAGCCTTACTGATGGTGACACATGACTGATGGGATAACCACCCCCTCTTCCCTTTAACCACTCATCACCTGCTTACATCTTTAACTATGTTGCCGAAATAAAGACCCAGAAATGTTTTCTTCAAGTGAGTATTCTTTGTTGGAGTATAGGGTCAGTCACAGCTTTACAGTGTTTTGATATTGACTGTAATTCAAAGTTAACTGCTCCAAAATATATATAAATGTCTTGGAAACTAAATCCCAGCTGAATTCTCTCTTATGGTCTGCCTTCCAAGGCCCTTCAAAGTTCCATCTTTACCATTTCTATCTCCAACCGCCATGGCATACCCCTTACGGTGCTACAACCCCCACCTAACAGGAACAAGGCCTGTTTGATACCACCCTTAAGGCTAGAAAGAAAAATATCGAGACCAATATCATTTCAATGGATATCATCCGTCCTTATAAGGCCTGTGTTATCACTCCCTAATAGCTGATGACGGACTGCAACTTGCCTTGAATGAATGAACCATGATAGGTGGAGTTTAATGGTGTGTCTTGCCTTCTTGACTGCCCTGAAGTTCCTAGCCCTTTGCCATACTGCCCTGGGTATGATCTCTGACCAAAACACGATGAGCTCTGGAAAAAAGATAAGGAATCTGCCAAAATCAGATCTCCTCAAGATAAGTTCTTTCACCTTGAGCACAGATCATTTTTCTTAGCATATACAACTAATATAACTGGAACTTGTACTCCACGATTAATGTCAACCACTTCCAGCAGAACTTGAGCCCACCATAGGTCATGTATCCCCCTCCAGTGCAATTCAATATTCCTGAAACCAAGATTTTTTCCATAAGGAAGATGAGGGGTACTTATGCCTGCAAGATTGAGCCCCATAGAACTGTTTTTAAGCGTCTCCCCTGAAAAAAAGGCTGCACTAAAGATAGGGCATGGGTTGCACAAATGTCTGGGGCTGCACTGCAGGGGCATCATAAAACATAAATCAGATCGCTCTACATGGATCAGCTGCTGGTCAGCTATGATCAGCGAAAAATTCTCCTGTCTCACAGCGTATGGGACAACTGTCTACCAGAGGGGGCTCCTAGGAAAAGAGGAGGAGGCAGGGTAAGTCCACACCTTTTATGAACTAGCTCCAAAAAAGGAGGCAGCATCACACGGTAGTGCAGCAAACTAAAAAGCTCCTCATGAAGAAAGAGGGGGAGCACTTTTCTGAGAAGGTGACTGACTAGTAAAAATATGGCAGGGGTGACCACCATTGCCCCTTCAGTCTGGAAGTACCTTCCCTAAACATTCGGGTTCCCTGCAAGTGCCACCCTGGCAGGCGTGTTCATTGTAAAGCTTGTTTGTAAATATTTTTGTTTTTTCCACCTGGAGCATAGAAATAAAATATTTGGTGAGCCTAACTTGAGTATAACTGCCCATGGGAAAAGCACAGTGACTCCAAGTTTAGGACCACAGCACTTGATTGACTTGCCTAGTGCCTTACTTATGGTGATACCGAATGCCAGCCATACTGGGATTTGTAATTGTGTAAAACTGAAAGGCAAATCTGTGCTGTGATTGGTTGCTTATGAGCAACAGACAATTAAAACCTCCCCAGTATTTTATGGTAGATCATGGATTTATTGTACCAAGCCAGGGTGAGATCCATCAAGGCATGTAGGAGGCTATGAAGAAGAAACAAACATACCCCTTTTACACTTATACATAGTCCATACTTTACTCATATATGTATATATATATTTTTTTACACAGCAACAAATGAGTGTGTTACTTGACCCCTGATTGGCAACCCAAGCTCTTGGTTGCTAACTACGTGGTTGCAGCTGTGACCCACTTTTTGTTACACAGAAGGCACCATAATTTTCAGGCAGCTTATACTGAAGTTTCAGACACTGTTCTGATTGGACCGCAGCAGACTGTGTGGGAGGAGACCCTGTTGAAAAGGAGGATAACACCCAGTTGTTAATTTATTCTGACATTTCCAGGGGGGACTAACAGAGGAACAATGTAATTTTTTGCTGTAAAAAAGTAAACAATCATGGCGCCATATTTGCAATTTTTCTCACCACTCAACATTTTTGAAAAGTGGCAAGAAAAGTGGGTGGGGTTTACTAATAGTGGGGGCGATCTCCAAACCTCCAACTCCTTAAATTGTTTTTAAACTCAGAAAATGGTGTAAATTGTAGCGCAACACTATGGCTATTCATAGCAAGTGTAGATTTCATTCTTTGACTTTAAGACAGAGCAAATTATGTGAAATGTATCAAGAGGTGCATAAATCCTAATACATTTGGCACACAACAATCCAACAAACTTCAGTTTTTGGCCTCTTTCACACGGGCAACAGCGATTTTGCCACGATTTACATAGAGTTCAGCTTTCGTGTTCATTGTTCCCGCAATCTTTCAGCGATATCGCTGCTTTTTGGTGAGAATAATCTTGCATTGGTTCATGGCCGCCTTATCGCCAAAGTCAATAGGAGTTTTTAATGTTAAAATTGCATTGCACAAAAAACGCAAGTTCGTGCGATGCAACGCGATAAACAAGGAGAGACATAGAAATAGCACATTGCAGAAAGATAGAGCATGCCGCAATTGTTTTCTCTCGCAACATAGCAGTCAAAACATCGCTAATGTAAAGGAAAGCACGGGTTTCACAAACGTGTTTTCTCTCGCTGTCGCATTGCGGGAAAATTGTGCAATTTTGTCACCTATGTGAAACCAGCCTTAAACTGGGGTGTAAAATGTCATTCTTCATAAATCTCTCTCTTTTAATCTTGTGTTTCGGGAACTGGCAATATTTGTAGTCACACGTGAATTATTTCTCTTAAGCATGTGTGTCATTCTGGTGACAATGCCACACCCTTCTTTGATTTCTGTAATGACCTAGTGGCATGTGGTATGTGAAATGTAAGCACTTCATGACGACTTTCTTTTTTACAGATGATGAAACTTGCTGAAAGTGCTTGTCTCCTCAGTACAGTTAAATTGTGGGGTTTAAAATCCATGTTGATCGCAGAGAGAGTCGGTGGAGGTGTCCACTTGGGTCCAAACAGGATCAATCCCTCCCCTGAGAGAACATCTCACTTAACTATAAGAGGAACCAGCTGACGCGGGTAGAACTAACGAGAAGAGGCAGGACGGTAGTCCCCCCCCCCTTTCTCCCTCCCTCTCCCCCCCCCCCTCCTTTTTCTGCCCCCTCAAACTCAACCCAACTACTTTCTATTTTTACTATCCCTTCTTCTGGAATCAATGCACCTTGAGTCTAGTCTGAAGGTATACAGGCCACCTCATTGAGTTATCAGTTAATGTTGAATAGTGGAAATGGTTCCGAAAATTTAAGTTAAGCTACAACAAAGAACCAAGTATAAGGCCTCCTTCCCACGAACGGATTTCCGCCGCGTAATTCGCGGCGAAAATCCGCTGCGTTGCCCGCAGCTATTAGGTTCTATTGAACCTAATAGCACAATGCTCACGATGCGTAATTCCAGCGCGGAATTACGCACCGCGATTTCTCCCGTCCTCACCCGCAGCATGCTCTATTTTCTGCGGGTGAGGACGGGCTGTACGCACTGACGGCTTCCATTGCAGTCAATGGAAGCCGTCCGTTCACGCTATCTCCCGCTGTAACCAGCGGGAGATAGCGTGAAAAAACGCTTTCCCGCCCACCGCCGCGCATCATATGACGCCAAATGACGCGGCCGGCCGCGTCACGTGACACGGCCGGCCGTGCACGTGACACGGCCGGTGACGCGGCGGTGGTGGGCGGTGACGGGCGGTGACGCGGCGGTGGTGGGCGGGGAAGCGATTTCACGCTATCTCCCGCAGGTAAGTATAGGGGCTCTGGGGGGCGCCGTGACGGGCTTCACTGCGTAATATTACGCGGCGGACCCCGTCACGCTCGTGGGAAGGAGGCCTAAAGCAGATTTATTTAAAGGGGTTGTCCCGAGGCAGCAAGTGGGTCTATACACTTCTGCATGGCCATAATAATGCACTTTGTAATATACATTGTGCATTAATTATGAGCCATACAGAAGTTCTAAAAAGTTTTATACTTACCTGCTCCGTTGCTAGCGTCCTCGTCTCCATGGTGCCGACTAATTTTCGGCCTCCGATGGCCAAATTAGCCGCGCTTGCGCAGTCCGGGTCTTCTGTAGTCTTCTATGGAGCCGCTCGTGCCAGAGAGCGGCTCCGTGTAGCTCCGCCCCGTCACGTGCCGATTCCAGCCAATCAGGAGGCTGGAATCGGCAGTGGACCGCACAGAAGAGCTGCGGTCCACGAAGACAGAGGATCCCGGCGGCCATCTTCAGCGGTAAGTATTGAAGTCACCGGAGCGCGGGGATTAAGGTAAGCGCTCCGGTAAGCTTCCTTTACTTCCCTGCATCGGGGTTGTCTCGCGCCGAACGGGGGGGGGGGGGGGGGGGGGGGTTGAAAAAAAAAAAAAACCCGTTTCGGCGCGGGACATCTCCTTTAAGCTGATTTAATTATAAGCAAAGAATAATGTAACGTTGTTAGTTGGCCTGGATGGTAGGCCTTGTTGTTATGCGCTTTTCATGACATACAAAACAAATAAATACATTTTGAACCATAAATCCATGTTGATATCTGGATTTCTGTACAGCAGTGTAATACATTGTAAGTACCATAGCTTAAGAATCTGGTTGCTTTCTGCAAAAAGTCTTTGGATTCCGTAATAAGAAAAAACTGAGTAACAAAATATATAATTATGTAAAAAAACATGCATTATAGATAACAAATAATAGGGCATTTCGTATAATGTATCCATTTACATAGAGTTCAGCTTTCATGTTCATTACCCTGAATAGTAGCTTTATTAGACACGCTCATCTAGGAGTACATTGGACCTTCTTTGACCTTCACAACCACAGCAATTCATCCTGGAGTCCATCCAAATGTACCAAAGAAACCAGGATGTGCCAAGAAAATATTCCCCAAACCATTACACCACCTCTATCAGCCTGAACTGTTGAAATCTGACAGGAAGGGTTCATAGATTCACTCTACTTGTGCCAAATTCTGAACCTCTTATCAGCATAGTTCAACAGAAATCTGGACTCGTCTGATCAGGTGATGTTCTTTCACTGCTCAGTAATCCAATTTAACGGGACAAAGTGAAACCATTGATTTCAATGGTTTCATTTCCACTATTGGGATTCTCAGGCATTAATACTATGCCCAAAAAAAGATAGAACTTGCCCTGTCTTTCCCGAATGAAGTTAATACTACGTGTGAGAAAAACAGGGCAGGACCTATCTTTCCGCTTTTTTAAGCACACTAGCAGGGAGTTTGAATAGTTAAAGAAAACAAACAAACAAAAAACCCAGTTCATGTACAACTGCACTCCGTAATGGTAAACTGAACTAGGTATCTGCTGATATACCTCATCCATGCTAAGGAATGATGAGTTGCGCATTTATACACTTTAGAGCAATATACTTAACTGCGCACTGCCTGTATGTCAGAATGATTCTTCACTTCCTCCTTTGACCCTTTTTGCTGACGAGTTGTTTACGTCGACATGATATCCTTTGGCCTCATGTCCACAGGCGGGTCAGATTCCACATGCGGGAGCTGCTGCTGAGGACAGTGCTTACCTGTTTGGATCTTCACTGCAGATGTGTGCACAAGCACCTGCTGATGCACTGCCACACATGAGCAGTAGAGATTTTTTTAAAAAATCTCCTGCTTTCCCGCGGAATTCAACCAAAGCCGTCCATGCGGGATCCACTGCAAAATGGTCCGCAAAACCATTCCGCATGCTTTAATTCAGCTGCGGACGCTCATGTCTTCCTATGGGCAGCTTGAACTGTAGATTGTCCACACGGGTGCCCCGAAGTCCAGTAAACAGAACCGAAGTCAGGGAGTGCAGAAGTCAGCATAACTGGGAGTCAGAGCAAGAGCCTGAACCAGAATACACAAATGGCCAAATTGCTTAGGCATCCACCATAGGATGGAAATGGTGGCAACATTGGGCATTGTCTGCGGATCGTATTTCCTTCCATTTGTGCCTGTGCTGTAATTTGCTCTTGCAGTCATACAGAGAGCAAGGAGAAGTATGAACAGTTTGTATTAAGTATATTTTGAACATCTGGTGTGCTTTCAAAGCTAAAGCATATGGTTATTTAATTCAGTAATAAAGTTATGAAACATTTAGTTCTCTCCCTGCGGCACTAAAACTAGAAAACTGCCTACCCTTTGCAACTGCCAATGCCATCCTCTGTAGATAGCAGCTGTCAATCAGATGATGAAATGTCCATGAGTCACCTTGAGAAAATTTCACATAATTTAAAAAGGTCCATTGAAATCTCCTCTGAGGACCAACCAGGTACATTTTTCACTGTAGTTTTGGTTGTCGCCTCAGTGAGGTTTCACTGTATATCCAGCAATGCCCAGCATAATCTTCCAGAAGCGGCACACCATTTATACTCAATATTCAAGACTTTCTACGTATTAAACAGCTTTTAAAGAGGTCTCTTCACATATTGTCTTAATCTGAGTGTACGGTTTAAGATGGTGTTTGATAAGTATCAGACGGTGGCTGCACTGCATGGAAGGGACTGCAATATACATAGGACACGTACAGAGTGTGAGAGAGAGGTGCAGGGATGGAAATGTGCTTTCACTGGAGTGGCCCTTTAATAGGGGATATTTACTAACACTGCTTCCTCTACTCCAGTGCCTCACAAACCAAAGAGGAGTCAGGAGAGAAGAGAGGACAGAGGCTGCATATACTTCCTGGCATCAGTTGCGTGCTGTAAGTAGAGGTAGAAAGAATATGAGACCTTAAGGCACTGGATCAGTGACCACCAATCAGCACTAGTGTGGTGAGGAGTCTTCTGGGCTTAGGCGACTGCTGCGACCCCTATAGCTACACCACTGTCACTGTCTGTGACCCCTAGATCATGCTTGACAACGCAGCTTTACCTACTTCCATTTCTATATACAGCCGACCTGCTTCTTAGCGCTGCACAGGCCTGAGTCGGATCCCCCAACTTTCAATGCACCACCTCCACAGCCTCTAGTCTCCCCTGCCTCTCCACTTATGGACGAGCCTGCTACCACTGCTGACCAGGTCCCGGCCTATTCACTACACAAGCACTCAGATTTAGCACCTCACACGGATCCACTTTCTGCCTATAGCCCCAAACTTCCTCTTATAGGCTTTCCTTTCCCCCTTCCTATCAGCATAGTGGCTCAGCCTATCCACATCATCACCTGTGACTGCCACCCAGATGACTCTCATTCCTTTGAACAGTCCTAGCATCACATGTGATGGTGTTGTAAGGCACCAATGCTCGCTTTCCAGCTGACCTGCATAAGTGTAGTCAAAGCAATAAGCAACTGGAGTGTTAAAAAGGTACATAAGCAGTCATTCAGCTGAAAATGTGGGCAGCACTGAGAGAAGAAAGGCCTACACAATTGGAGCATTTATTAACTGGTCTACGCCAGAATTCTGGAGTAGAAAAGTAACAAATGTTGTAACTTTCCTCCCTCCTGCACCTGCCCTGCCACTTTTCCAAAAACAGATTTATGTATAATTTATGCCACAAACTATATTATGCCAAAGATGTATGTCTTGTTGGGACAGGCGTACATTTCTGTAAAGGGGCATGCTGGTGCCGGGAGTTGTGCTGAATACATGGGGAGGTGAGCTTCACCATGTATTCAGTGCACCATGCGCTGGGGAAAATCCCACCAAGTCCGGCGCAGCAAATGCCAGGTTTAGTAAACTTCCCTCAATGTGCGACAATACTTCATTTGCTCAGCTGATGACCCTGGGAGGGTAGGACATCTGCCCCTCTCTATTTCTAAGATCACTCCCAGTCCTAAATCCTGAAGGGGCAACTTTGCCAATGTAGGTACATTAGGTAATTGTTCACAATGCAATTCATGTTATATTAATGTGGGTCCAAAACTTGAACTTCACTTTAGGCATTTATTAGTATGTATATGGGCTTTGCCATGAAGACGTGTTAAGACACAGGGAGGGGTGTAGAGGGCTATGAGTCAGAGTGGAGAGCCGCTAAGTAATACTCTAGCTAACCCATCTGTTCATTTATTATATGATCGGCCAGTCATTTGAGAGGCTCACATGTGATCCATTTCTGCTGATCCTTAAGGCTCTGTTCATAGTTTGTCTTTTGTTTCAGTTGAAGGTACATATTGAGAGTATTCCCCAATAGATATCTTCAATGAAAGCCTCCAACATATGCCATTGTATAGGTATAGCGTTGCTTGTGTTTGCTATTGACTCTCTTTGTAAATAAAAAACATATACTGCTCAAGACAGTTTTTTTTTTTACTCTATTCGTTTAGTAAAGCACAAAAAAACAATGATTTTCTATATAATAAAATAAAGGGTATGCCGGTATATACTGGATCACTGTATGTCAGAATGACACTCTGCATGGGGCTCTAGAGACATATTTGCTGTATGCACCAGACGCTTTTGCAATGTATATGCTAAACCTGTTCACAGAAAGAAATGGGAGCAGAGCCTTACATTGTCACTTATAAAGCACTGTAAAGAGTTTGTTATGCTGTGTCCTAGCTTCTATTTTACTGTTTAGATTTTATTCATAGCGATGTGACTGTAACTTATATATATATTGACCAGCTTGTTACCCACAACCTCGCCCGCGTGGAATTTGTATTTTTTTAATCTAATCTGTGTTTTGCTGTATATTGGTGGTCAGCATCTAGGATTCAGCAGACCTGAGATTATTGCAATGTCTCTGTAGTCTAAGAGACGCATGACACTCATAATCTAAAGCCCGATGGGCCTGAGACTGCTCCGGGTCTCTACCGCTCTAAGGGCTCAGTCCATGTTAATGTGTCTTTCGTTCAAGTTTTAATTCTTGGCAACGCCGGGTACCCCTGCTTGCTTAATAATCACATACGTGCGGCAACAACATCTGCCCTCACGTGTCTGCCCATTTGTGTAGGCATAGCTTATGTTGCAAGCCCCCTTCCCCTCTGCCTCGCCCATGGCGTCGGGCCGGCAGTGGAGCGGAGGTGTGCCTGCCCATCATCAAATAAATCTGTCTTGTTGCGCTCCATAGTGAACTCTATGTATTTTCGGGATAAAACATAGCCTATGTCTGTCCTCCAGATGCAAGCTATCTCCCTGCCAAATTTAATCAAAATCGTTCCAGCGCTTTAGCCGTGAGAAGCTAATAAACAGACAGACGGAGTTACTTTCACATCTCTAATATTAGTATGGATGAATATAAGGCTGCTTTATAAATCTGCGCTAGAGGGTTCCGTTTTCCTGCTCTGTTCGCGGAGTTGGAAAGGGGAATCCCCTAGCCGAGTGGATCTGTCTTATTCTGGAACCGAACAGCACTGAACGGACCCCATTGACTATAACGGGGTCCGTTCGGTTTCTGCTCAGCTGCCTGTCATTTTACCAGAAGTAAAAGTGCTCCTTTTTGCAGTGTTATTTCTTCCGGTATTTTGGGCCAGATCTGTGAGGGAACCTCTGAATGGAGGCTCCAGCGCTGATGTGAACCCGGCCTAACTCATTTCTCTCTCATTAAGGCATATGAGATGTCCTTACTTGTGTACATAATGCTGGATTACATGAGTTTCAGCAATTATGATGTAATCATTTCTCTGGTTTAAATGACCGTGCGCACAGTATAATGAGTCACATGCACTTCACATAATCAGGTCAACCGGTTATAGGAGATACTTGCCAAATTGTTCAGTTTTGTTTTCTTTGTTAGCGGCTTTATTTGCAGTCTGATCAGGTGTATTTTATTGCACACTTTGTGTATTTATAATGACTCACATGATGTTTCTTCACATGATTTCCATCCAGTACATTTTACAGGCCACATTTCCTTGTACCTGTTTAGAAACCATATTTGACTGGGTTATAAACTAGAGGCAGTCACACACCAACAATTGCAGTATGACACATTTGTCACCCAAATTCAGGCTTAGATAAAAGAGGCATCCATATTTCCCCCCGTCTTGATTTTGGGGTCATAGGCTAATTTCACCAACATTCTGTTAAGGCCACATTCATACAGGCGGGTTGGATTCCGAATGCAGAATTCCGGAGTGGAATCCGGCCCTGTTAGCAGCCGCGTTCACACGCACCTGCTTTAATTTTTCTTCTTTCTGTACTGCGAATGGTCTGCACGGCTCGCCGCCGGACATGAGCTGTACAGATTTTTTTTTAAACTCCTGCTTTTCCCGCATAATCCACGGCCCATCCACAATGTCAGTTATGGACAGGCCACGGGTCGGACGGCTTCCATTGACTTCAATGGAAGTCATCCATGCGGAATATGCAGGAAAATGGAGCATGCTGCGATTTTTCATCCGGAATTGGTTTCCGCTCATGTGCATGAAGAGTCACTTTTGCATTGCATGCTCTGGGCAGTATTTGCTGTGGAATCCGGAAGCGGTCGCCAGCTCCGGATTCCGCAATTCAAATCTGCCTGTGTGTGTTCACCCTTAGGCCAGTTTTACGTGAGCATTTAATACAGACAAGTGCCCGGCCCGACTGCAGAACTAATAGCTCAAATTTAGATTATCATAGATTCCTATGGTGCGTTTTCATCGGCAGGCCTACATTAGGGCCTGGACACTCATCCGTATTACGGGCGCACAAGTGTGCCTGTAATACCCTTGTGTGAAACCAGTCCAATGAACAGTACAGTTGATATAAGTCAATAAAGGCAAATACAATACCAAAAAGTACACAATGCATTCCCTAATTTTGAACCGTTTGATCTCACTTTTTTTAGGAGACCAAAATTAACAAAGAAAAAAACTAAAACAGGCCGTACGAGCGAACTCTGACATCATTCACTTGTTCAAACAAGAAACCATTTGGTGTAAACGGACCCTTACATGTACTAGCAACGGATACTTTGTGGCCACTACTGGAACTTCCACTTAGTCTAGTATTACTCCAGCATACACTGGCTACACAGGTTTGGCAGCACACTAAAGTCCCAGTTTAAGGGGATTATTACTGAGACCTCCTACTGGCATAACCCCACACTTTACCACCTTCTACTCTTGCAATGTTAGTCTGAATAACCGTAGAATAACAAGCTTGGAGCATCTATATAATATGGGTATTTTTTGATGATTTGAGAGATCAGTATGATATGCCTAGAGGTAAGGTAAATTCCCCTGGTGCAAGCACCAAATCATGACTGACTCGTAGGGTGATGTCCCATGGTGACATTTTCTTGGCAGACTGTTTGCAGGATGGTTTGCCATTGCCTTCTCCAGTAATCTTTTACCCCCTAGCAAGCCGGGTACTCATTTTACCAACCTTGGAAGGATGGAGGGCTGAGTCAACCTTGAGCCGGCTACCTGAACCACACAGCGATTGATTGAACCAGCAACCTTCGGTCATGAGCTTAGGACTACATTACTGCTGCCTTAACACACTGCACCACACAGCCTTCTAAAAATTTTCTACAACTGAGATATATGTTGAGTTGTTAGTTTGGTGCACCTGAGCTATTAATTTCCCTGTGTGGTTCAGACAAGGAAACAAAACATTAACAAATCGGGGCTTGAAATTTACGCACACAGATATCACAGAGGAGTGTTCATCATAATTTTCCGTTTTGAGATAGAGGAAGTCCCAATTTCCATCCAATTTCAAGACTATCACCATTTGTGCTAGAAAATGGGAACTCCTTAGGAAAATTTCTTGATAGGCAATCCCAATACTTCAGATAACCACTCAAGAACCCCCTCCCAAAAACAACATAATACATAGTCACACAGGGATTGAACCCACAACCTTCAGGTTGGGAGCAAGAGCTTGGGACTGTATCTCTGCTACCTTAACACTCTGTGCCACACAGCCTTCTATAAAGTTCTACAACTGAGATATATGTTGAATTGTTAATTTAGTGCACCAGACCTATTAATTTCTTCCTATCCTTTAATATGGATATTGAGAAGCCAAGGTCCCTGGATTTTTCCATGCAGCACCCCCTGTCAGAAATCAATGGGAGCTGCACTTGTAATTGCAGGTTGGAGCCCCATTGATTTCAATAAAAGCTGCAATTACGAGCGCCGGTCACTATACAGGGTTGGAGCAGTGGCTTCTGCTCTGATCCTGGTGTATCCCCACACTAACAGTTAAGAATACATTAGTCCAATTGTTCATTTTCCATCAATGGGATTTGACTCTCATCCATTTATTCTGCACGGATTGCAAATAGTGGCGAGGGGCGGAGAGGGGGCGGGAGCTCAGTGCACTGCTCCCGCCTCTTCCAGCCTCCTTCCCCTGCAGAGAGGGACGCCGCATATCGGTACCCGGCCGATATACAGTCGTCTGAAGGTGTCCTTATTGCTTTTTTTGGGAGGCAAAATTCAAAAAATTTGCATTTTGCCTCAGTTTTTTAGTGTTTTTTTATGCTTTTTGCTGTGCAGGATAAAAAGCGTGTTTGATTTATTGTACGGGTTTTTATGGACACAACGATACCAAATATGTGTTTCTTTGTTTTGTTTTTTTAAAAAATTTTTTATGCTAATATGAGAAAAAGCATAAAAAAGGGTGTTTTCTTACATTTTTTTTTACACTTTTAATTTTTGTACCATCTGTGTCCCTCTGGGGGACTTACACCATACCACGGTTGATCGCTACGATAAGGCATTGCAGGACTTCTCTCCTGCAATGCCTTATCGCTTAATACAGCGATCATAGGCAATGACAATACAGGATGCCGGTATCTGTCATCCTGTTGCCATGGCAATCAGCCGGGCTCTCTGCAAAAACATCGCGAGAGCTGACTGAAGTCACAGAGGGAGCGCGCAGGGAAGGGGTTGCAGCGGGAAGCCGGCTATCAGTGACAGCCAGCTCCCGCTGCCGGATAGCGCAAGATCTGTCATGATCTCGCGCTATCCCATGACGTAAGGGTATGTCATTTTGAGGGAAGTACGGCGCTCCCATGACGTCCCCCTACGTCATGGGGAGGGAAGGGGTTAATACATGAATTGGGGGTCTGACATTTGTGCGTATAATAGCTTCTTCCATTAATTTGCTAATCAATCATGGGGTGATCTATCAGTTGATACATCATATTCTCCATTTCACCAGATAACCTATGTTGTTATCTTCTGGTATGCCACAGTGAAGGTGAATAAACATTTGATGACCTTGGGTAAAATAACATCATCTAAATATAATTACTTGAAAAATGGGGACAAATCCGACTCGGGCTTAAGACACACAACCATATAAAAACTCATCAGTGTTGCATCTCAAAGAGTGCAGTTCTGTATGCCATCCTTATGCTGTCCTTGTATCTGTCTTCTTATTTCAATATGTCATCCATTTTTCATGTCCGCAAAAAAAGAGTGAAAGAAGCACAATTCTTTTTTTTTTGCATTTCTTAACAATGAAATACAGACCGCGCACAGACATCACTCTGACGGCAGACATCATACTGCATCTGAGTACTGTCAGTTGTTTTTTTTTGCATCCCCATTGACTTGAATAAGTGAGTCTCACCCGATCAGAGTAATGTATGCTGTGATTTTTTTAAATGTAGTCTGTGTGTCAATGTGAAAAAACTGATGTGATTTGGCACATTGACTACTATGGGATTGTGTGCCGCCCAAGTCTAGTCAGTTGTAGATGCGGAAAGCACACGGGCTGAGAATACGGTCGTGTGCCTTAGATGTATGCATGTTATCTGCAATGTGACCATTACAGGGTTATTGCAAATGATGTTCTCAATTTGTCATGTTTAATGACACTCGGATACATAAAGTTGATATCAGTGGAAACAGAAACTCAAAACGCTTTGTTGCACAACATCAAAAATGTTTCCCACATCAGAGGTGTTGACTGTCAGCCCCCTTTGTCACTTGACACACATTGAGCCTGTAGTCAAGTTCCTGCCATACTTGTTGTACCTGCGCTCGAATGTGGCGTTTTCTAATGCCACAATTTTCAAGCGCTATCTGCCGTATTTTGCTGCTTTTTAATGCACCCCATTAGCCATCACAATGATGGGGTGCGTTAAAAACCGCGGTAAAATTGGAGCACCACTTATGAATTGTGTGCCCACTGGGTGGATCTTCACTAAACTTTGTTCGAAAATGATCTTGCACACTAATAACAGACTGGTAGACATGAAAATCAAGGACGCAGCCATCGTGTCTCATATCCCCCTGGCAACGACTATGGCAGAATGAAACTTTGTGGGCCTCATTTCTCAGTAAGACTGTCCTTGTTGCCCATAGCAGCCAATCACAGAGTAGCTTTCATTTTACCTCAGCAACTTGAGAAATGAATGCTGCGCTGTGATTGGTTGCTGTGGGCAGCAAGGACAGTCTTAGTGTTACACGGTTTTGTTAAATGAATATTTTTGAGTTCCTGTTTCCATTGATATTAAACTTACGTCTCTGAGTTTCATTAAACGTGAGTTATGCGGGTTTCACATCGGGAAGATAATTTGTAACAAATCTGTATTGTAATTTATTTTGGTTGTTAATGTGCAATTTTGCTACTTTTGTTACCAATATTAAATTTGCTTATGAAAATATATAACAGAATTATGACCGGTAAATGTACGTAACAACTGGCTTTATAGGACATTGAGGCATGTCCTGTCACTTAGACATTTTTCGCATTCATCTCTTTATTAGTATTTTTGTATAACCGCATCACTGACATTTTTGCGGTGTTTATCTTTGAGGTGCCTTCACACTTGCGATCGCGATATCGCTGCGTTTTTTTTAAAGCGAATGCCAATAGTACTTTCTAATGTTAAAAACGCATCACACAAAAATCGCAAGTTTGTGCTTTGCGATTTTTGTACGATGCGTTTATAGCATTAAAACGTCCTATTGGCATTCACATTAAGAAAATGTAGCAGTATTGCGATTGCAAATGTGAAGGCACCCTAAGGGCCTCTTTCCACGGGTGAGGAAATTACGCGTTTTTCATGTGATGGGAGAGTGAGTGAAAATGCATGCTTATGAAACCAATGAATTTCAATGGTTTAATTCCCATTTGCAATGTTTTCACTCCAGTGATGATGCGTGAAAAAAAATCGTAGCATGCCCATTCTTTTTGCAATACCGCCCATTGTTTTCAAGGGGAAAGGGGGCCTTATAGTGACTCTTGTTTTGTCAATCCATTATATTCTGCGTGCAAAATACTTTAACAATGCAGTTGGTTACCTGAATTTTCCTCATTGTCTCCTACTCTATAGGCAATGCGCATTGCTATGGTAAATCCCTAGGCCATCTCCAAGACAGTCAACTAATTTCTGAGCATGGGAAGGGGACTGGATGGGATGGGACAAGCAATCACATCTCATCAGTGTACACAAAAATATTAAAAGTACCTTTACACAGTACAACTATTGGGTGCAATACCGTAACACCCAATGGCCGTACCAACAACTTTCACTCCTATACTTTACACAGGCGCAATAATCATTCAAGTGAGGGGTTAAAGAATGGCCAGGATTGTTCCAGCCCACCTCCATTCTCAGAAAACAGGAGTCACTCAAGTATTGAGCAGCTCCTGTTTACTCAGCCCGACAGTCACTTGGTTTTCATTTCTGCTAAAAACTAAGCAACTCTTATATGGCCACCTGCAGATGGCCGGGTCGGATCCCCTGCGAGAATTCTCGCAACGGGACCCGACCCGCGCCCCTGCAAGGACCAGTGCGGCTCTCACCTTCTCCCGCAGCTCCGACTCCGTGGTGTGCCGGCTGCCAGCCATACAGCGCATGTGCAGAACAGAGCCGGGGCACCGGGAGCGACATTTCTGTGCGGCCCTCTGCGAGACCCGCACAGAAATAGAGCATGCCGCGATTTATTTTCCGCGTGTATTTTCACACGGCCGTCTGCATAGGATTGCGTTTTTCAATGCAATCCAATGCAGGTGGGCACGGGCGGAAATTTCTGCCCACATGCAGGGGCTCTAAGGAAGCAATTTCTCGCTCAGCGCCCCGCTGGTGGCTGTGCAGCGTTCCGTAGGGTAACCCCGGACACATGGCATACACTGAGGAGGTGGGAGGGTAAATTGTTGGCTTGTCATGGCGGCACTTACCAGGGTCCCACCCAGAGGGACACACGTAGCCAAGGCAAGGGCAGCGCTGGGCCTCTCCCGGACACCCCCGGCATGGAGATGCCCAATAAACAGAATAACAGGTGTAGAGGAATTTGTCACATGTGATGCCACCGTTCCAATACCCCCTGACATGACTATTGCCGAGGCAAATAAATGAGCCAGACAGTTTAAGTACCTCAGGTCCCCAGGAACAGTCAGGGCCTGGAAATAACTTTACTGAAAACTTCCCTTTAGTGTATTACAAGGCATAAATTCAAAAGATACACTAGTGCAGGTAAAACAAGAGATTTTAGGCCAGGGAGGAAATTCAGGATGATACCGGTTTTGCAGTTCACATTATCTGTCAGGAACCGCTCCTGGAAGGGGAACACAGAGAAGGATAGGGGTAGGAACACTCCACAGACTCTCAGTAAGACAAGTACCTCCACCGGCGTTCCCAAGCTTAAAGGGGTTGTCCCGCCCCGAAACGGGTTTTTTTTTTCTTCAACCCCCCCCCCCCCCCCCGTTCGGCGCGAGACAACCCCAATGCAGGGACTTAAAAAAAAAACCGCTCAGCGCTTACCTGAATCCCCGCGCTCCGGTGACTTCTATACTTACCGGTGAAGATGGCCGCCGGGATCTTCTTCCTCCGTGGACCGCAGCTCTTCTGTGCGGTCCATTGCCGATTCCAGCCTCCTGATTGGCTGGAATCGGCACGTGACGGGGCGGAGCTACACGGAGCTACACAGAGCCCCATTCAGAAAAGCAGAAGACCCGGACTGCGCAAGCGCGTCTAATTTGGCCATTCGACCATTTTAGACGGCGAAAATTAGACGGCAACCATGGAGACGAGGACGCCAGCAGCGGAGCAGGTAAGTGAAAAACTTCTTATAACTTCTGTATGGCTCAAATTTAATGCACAATGTACATTACAAAGTGCATTAATATGGCCATACAGAAGTGTATAGACCCACTTGCTGCCGCGGGACAACCCCTTTAAGGAAACGGGTGGGCAAAACAGACAGTTGCGTACCTCTGCACTAGGCCTTGACAGACTGAATTGGCTCTCTGCTCACACTCTTTTTTTGGGGCTCACTTACAATCCATGCAGATTCTTGCACTTGGAAACCTCTCCTCTTCTTCCATCTTCAACAAAGGAGGGCGGAAGGTGCCCCCATGTGCCTTTGTGTTTGGGTGGACTTCAGATGGAAAACGACCTTTTCCCGCTCTCAAGCACTCACATTTATACATTCTCTCATACCACACAACAGGAGAGAATTGATACATTTACAGGCAGACAGCTCATGCTTTGCAGACATTAACCCATCACACACTGCAGCTGTGCAATATACATAACAGAATGACAAGACATTTTGCACAGTGCATCAAGACAAGGCTTTACATATATTATATTATGGAGGGGGCCAGGAAAGTATGTACTGGGCCACTACAGCTGCTTGTATTCGGGAGAATTATAGGCCAAATTTGCCATTCCCAAATTCAGGAAATAATCGTCCCATGTAAAGGGACCTTTATTATGAATTGATGTTGTTAAACAATAAACCATGAAAAAGGCAGCAGGGGTGACATTTGTTTTTTTAAGTCGCTGTATTGTCATTACTGTAAAATGTTTATATATATATATGACTAATGCCTCATGCCCACGGCCGTGGCAGACTCTGCTAGCAGAATATCGCAGTGGAGTCTGCCATGGCGCCCCCCAAAACCCTCATACTCACCTCCCGGATACGCAGCGCTGTTCCTGTCCCTCGAGACGGCGCACATGTGCAGTACAGCGTGTGACTCGTCAGCAGTGCAGGATGACATGGCCGGCGGTCGGTGTGGACCCGTTTTCACGCAATACTTCCGCTGTGCTGCATTGGAAGCCAGCCGCGCATATTCTCGCGGCAATTAGAGCATGCTGTAGTTTGTTTCACGCTTCGGAATTCCGCAGCGTGGACATTGAGCTATTAGGTTCAATAGAACCTAATAGCTCCAGGGTAACGCAGTGGATTTTCGTTGCGTAAAACACGGCAGAAATTCCACCGTGGGCATTAGCCCTAAAGGCCTTTTTACATAGGATGATTATTGTTCAAAAAATGGTTCAAACGAGTAAAAATCAACGAATTGTTCAGTGTAAATGCAGCCAACAATCGAACAATGAATGATAAATAGTTTTTATTACATGCTTTTAGTTCATTTTATTCAGCCATAAAAATCATCGTTGGGTCATTCACTAATTGTTCGGTTTAAATAACGATCCTTCTATCGTTCTCATTCTCAGTGAATGTGAACAACTGAACGATTTCTCGTTTGAGCGAGCCAATAATGTATCTTCCTGTATAGTCAGAGTGTGTGAGGGAACTCAAACATCGTTTCTTTGCCAAACTATATATTGTTTGGTGTAAGTGAACCCTAAGGGCTTAAAAAGATGGGCGCATGCGATAATATGTCCTCTGCTATGGAGTTTATTATCTCATGAACTGGGTTCTTTTTTTTACTTTGCGCGAGTTTGAAAAAAAAAAAGATAGGAGGAAGATGGGTCCTGCCGTATCTTTCTCGCATGTAGAAAAACTATGTGCGAGAATTTCAGCGGAGTCCTATCTTTTCTCCTGCGTTTTATTAATGCACAAGAATCCTGCTAATGAAAATGAAACCATCGAAATCAATGGTTTAATTTTGTCCCATTTTGCAGCCATGATTTTCACACCCGTAAAACAAGGTAAAATCAAGCCCATGTGTTAAGTTCCAACCCTGCTCCTTACAAGGTAACACCAGTGATACACAACACATTTTCAGGTCTTAGCCTGTTCAGCACAGCAGCTGTCTAGACCACTCGTTTCAGAAATGAGCTTTAACAATTGACCTAATTGAAACAATGGTCAGTTTACAGTTTACTGATTGCAGTCCAGACTTCTTATGCACTTAGCTCATGTACCCATAAGGAGAACATCTTTATTTAGTGCCAGGCTTTCTCGGTTCATTATTTTCATGTTAAATTAGTCGTTGCTGATTGGCTTTATGGGATGGAATTTATAGTTTGGCAGGGATGAGACAATTTCTAGGTAGGAGAAGAAGACAAAAAACATGACCATTCTTTGGGTCGTAAATAGGAAAAGTAAAGAGCTCACAACTCGATTATTCAATTCTAAGCACCAAAGTAAGTGACCCCCCTATGTAATGTAACTAATAACACTCATCTGTACCGCACAAACCTGAAATTTGGCAAGCCTTTCTTTAGGTCATAAATTGGAAAAGTAAAGGGGTTGCAACTTGATTATTTAATGCTAAGTGCAAAAGTAAGTCACTCCCAATGTAATAACTAATAACACACATCTGTAGCACACAAACTTGAAATTTGGCATGACCATTCTTTAGGTCGCAAATAGGAAAACTAAGGGGTCGCAACTAGAGATGAGTGAACATATTCGCTAAGGCAAACTACTCGAGCGAGTAGTGCCTTATGCGAGTACCTGCCTGCTCGTCCCAAAAGATTCGGGTGCCGGCGGGGGGCAGGGAGAGCGGGGAGGAACGGGGTGGCGGAGATCTCTCTCACTCTCTCCCCCCGCTCCCCCCTGCTCACTCCCGCAACTCATCGCTCTCCCCCGCCGGCACCTGAATCTTTAGAGACTAGTTGGCAGGTACTCGCATAAGGCACTACTCGCTCGAGTAGTTTGCCTTAGTGAGTACGCTCGCTCATCTCTAGTCGCAACTTGATTATTCAATTTTATCGCCAAAGTAAGTAACCCCCTATGTAATGTAACTAATAACACACATTTGTTCCGCACAAATGTGAATTTTGCCATGACCATTCTTTATGTCCCAAATAGGAAAAGTAAAGGGGTCGCAACTTCAATATATTCAATTCTATGCATGAAAAACTGTCCGAAAATCTGTGATACATGAGATAGTTCCTTTCTCAGCCTAGGGAAATGATTTGTATGCTGAGTAGAATCTACCTCACCTTTATGTGTATATACTGAGGAGAATCAAACTAACCTCTATGCGTATATACTGAAGAGAACCTACCACACCTCTATGTATATATACTGAGGAGAATCTACCTCACCTCTATGTGTATATACTAAGGAGAGTCTACCTTACCTGTATGTGTATATACTGAGGAGAATCTAACTGACCTCTATGTGCATATACTGGGTAGAATATACTAAAAGACTGTAAATTACATAAGGAAGCAGCTATGGACTGCAGGGATGGAGCATGCTTTTAAGGTTAAGAAGGGCTATAACCTCCAGTCTGAGGGTTAAATTTGAATAAAAAGGGATGTTACCTTTCAGGGTAAAAAGTGAGGAGAGTGGGAGGGGTGGCACATTCTGCAGAAGGAGATCGGTACATACAGCCTGAGGAGAATCTAACGCTCCTTTATGTGTATACATATTTTATTCCTCCACTCGGTTCCTCTGGAGTAACCACGACTTCATAATATTTTACATGTGAACAGGTTTAACTCAGGCGAAGCCAGGTAAATCAGCTCGTCCATAATAAGTTCCCCAGCTTCCATGTGCCAATACTTCTATCTACTTATTTAACAGATGGACCTTCTCATCTCAGGGCACAGGTCTGACTGCTATCTCTTTATTCCCTATAGCTCTAACCTGCTAAGAATATTTTTCTTATTGTTATAGAAACAATAACTTTTCTCATTCTATCTAATAATGTATTATACAGTAATAATGTATTGGATAATAACTGCCAGTACTGTTGTCTGCGAAGCAGGTAAATTGACTCACATGTAGAGATGAGCGAACGTACTCGTCCGAGCTTGATACTCGTTCGAGTATTAGCGTGTTCGAGATGCTTGTTACTAGAGGCGAGCACCACGCGATGTTCGAGTTACTTTCACTTTCATCTCTGAGACGTTAGCGCGCTTTTCTGGCCAATAGAAAGACAGGGAAGGCATTACAACTTCCCCCTGCGACGTTCAAGCCCTATACCACCCCCCTGCAGTGAGTGGCTGGCGAGATCAGGTGTCACCCGAGTATAAAAATCGGCCCCTCCCGCGGCTCGCCACAGATGCGTTCTCACTTAGCTGAGGAAAAGTGCTGCTGCTGGTGCTGCTGCTATAGGGAGAGTGTTAGGAGTTATTATAGGCTTCAAGAACCCCAACGGTCCTTCTTAGGGCCACATCTAACCGTGTGCAGTACTGTGGAGGCTGCTTTTTGCAGTGTTGCACATTTTTTTTTTTTTGGTATATCGGCCGTGCAGAGCATTGCGCCCTGCAGTAATACTACAGGGACAGAAGTGCTTAGGCAGGGAGAGCGTTAGGAGTATTTTAGGCTTCAAGAACCCCAACGGTCCTTCTTAGGGCCACATCTAACCGTGTGCAGTACTGTGGAGGCTGCTTTTTGCAGTGTTGCACATTTTTTTTTTTTTTGGTATATCGGCCGTGCAGAGCATTGCGCCCTGCAGTAATACTCCAGGGACAGAAGTGGTGGTTAGGCAGGGACAGAAGACGTATTAATTATTGATTGAATATAGGCAGTGGGCCTTTTCTAAAAAATATTGGGCAAAAAATCTATTTGGCCTGCCTGTCACTGTGCTCAGTGTTCTGGGTCTCTGCTGGGTGTAGTAGTTCTACAACAAAATCATACGCAGCCAGCTAAGTGTTACAGCAGGCTTGCGCCAAATAATTTCCTGGCTCTGCCTGGGCTCTGAAATCACCGCTGTGTAGCAGTTAACAGTGCAACACTCTGCAGTTCTGTGACATACCCCAGGGCCAGAATTGTGGAGGCAGGGACAGAAGACATATTATTGATTGAATATAGGCAGTGGGCCTTTTCTAAAAAATATTGGGCAAAAAATCTATTTGGCCTGCCTGTCACTGTGCTCAGTGTTCTGGGTCTCTGCTGGGTGTAGTAGTTCTACAACAAAATCATACGCAGCCAGCTAAGTGTTACAGCAGGCTTGCACCAAATAATTTCCTGGCTCTGTCTGGGCTCTGAAATCACCGCTGTGTAGCAGTTAACAGTGCAACACTCTGCAGTTCTGTCACATACCCTAGGGACAGAAGTGGTGGTTAGGCAGGGACAGAAGACATATATTATTGATTGAATATAGGCAGTGGGCCTTTTCTAAAAAATATTGGGCAAAAAATCTATTTGGCCTGCCTGTCACTGTGCTCAGTGTTCTGGGTCTGTGTGTGCTGGGTGTAGTAGTTCTACAAAATCATACGCAGCCAGCTAAGTGTTACAGCAGGCTTGCGCCAAATTATTTCCTTCCGTAAACGAAGTCAGCCTCCAACCACAGGCCAATAAGCGGCACATTTAATTACAGCGTTCTGTTTCTGCATTACTGGTAATACAGCATGCTGAGGGGTAGGGGTAGGCCTAGAGGACGTGGACGCGGGCGAGGACGCGGAGGCCCAAGTCAGGGTGTGGGCACAGGCCGAGCCAGTGCGGTGGCCAGGGGTAGAGGCAGGGCCAGACCGAATAATCCACCAACTGTTTTCCAAAGCGCCCCCTCGCGCCATGCCACCCTGCAGAGGTCAAGGTGCTCTACAGTGTGGCAGTTTTTCACAGAGACGCCTGACGACCGACGAACACAGTGGTGTGCAACCTTTGTTGCGCCAAGATCAGCTGGGGAGGCACCACCACCAGCATGCGCAGACATATGATGGCTAAGCACCCCACAAGGTGGGACGAAGGCCGTTCACCGCCTCCGGTTTGCACCACTGCCTCTCCCCCTGTGCCCCAACCTGCCACTGACATCCAACCCCCCTCTCAGGGCACAGGCACTACCGTCTCCTGGCCTGCACCCACACCCTCACCTCCGCTGTCCTCGGCCCCATTCAGCAATGTCTCTCAGCGCACCGTCCAGACGTCGCTAGCGCCACTGTTTGAGCGCGAGCGCAAGTACGCCGCCACGCACCCGCACGCTCAAGCGTTAAACGTGCACATTGCCAAATTGATCAGCCTGGAGATGCTGCCGTATAGGCTTGTGGAAACGGAGGCTTTCAAAAGCATGATGGCGGTGGCGGCCCCGCGCTACTCGGTTCCCAGTCGCCACTACTTTTCCCGATGTGCCGTCCCAGGCCTGCACGACCACGTCTCCCGCAACATTGTACGCGCCCTCACCAACGCGGTTACTGCCAAGGTCCACTTAACAACCGACACGTGGACAAGCACAGGCGGGCAGTGCCACTATATCTCCCTGACGGCACATTGGGTGAATTTAGTGGAGGCTGCGACAGAGTCAGAGCCTGGGACCGCTCACGTCCTACCCACCCCCCGAATTGCGTGCCCCAGCTCGGTGGTGGTATCTGCGGCGGTGTATGCTTCCTCCACTAAACCACCCTCCTCCTCCTCCTCCTCCTCCTGCGCAACCTCTGTCTCGCAATCAAGATGTGTCAGCAGCAGCACGTCGCCAGCAGTCGGTGTCACGCGGCATGGCAGCACAGCGGTGGGCAAGCGTCAGCAGGCCGTGCTGAAACTACTCAGCTTAGGAGAGAAGAGTCAGACGGCCCACGAACTGCTGCAGGGTCTGACAGAGCAGACCGACCGCTGGCTTGCGCCGCTGAGCCTCCAACCGGGCATGGTCGTGTGTGACAACGGCCGTAACCTGGTGGCGGCTCTGCAGCTCAGCAGACTCACGCACGTGCCATGCCTGGCCCATGTCTTTAATTTGGTGGTTCAGTGCTTTCTGAAAAGCTACCCACACTTGTCATACCTGCTCGGAAAGGTGCGCCAGCTCTGCGCACATTTCCGCAAGTCCCACACGCACGCTGCCACCCTGCGGACACGGCAACATCGGTTTCATCTGCCACTGCACCGATTGCTGTGCGATGTGCCCACACAGTGGAACTCTACGCTCCACATGTTGGCCAGGCTCTATGAGCAGCGTAGAGCTATTGTGGAATACCAACGCCAACATGGGCAGCGCAGTGGGAGTCAGCCTCCTCAATTATTTACAGAAGAGTGGGCCTGGTTGGCAGACATCTGCCAGGTCCTTGGAAACTTTGAGGAGTCTACCCAGATGGTGAGCGGGGATGCTGCAATCATTAGCGTTACCATTCCTCTGCTATGCCTCTTGAGAAGTTCCCTGCAAAACATAAAGGCAGACGCTTTGCGCTTGGAAACGGAGGCGGGGGAAGACAGTATGTCGCTGGATAGTCAGAGCACCCTCATGTCTATATCTCAGCGCGTTGAGGAGGAGGGGGAGGAGCATGAGGAGGAGGGGGAAGAGACAGCTTGGCCCACTGCTGAGGGGACAGATGCTGCTTGCCTGTCATCCTTTCAGCGTGTATGGCCAGAGGAGAAGGAGGAGGAGGAGGAGGAGGGGGAGGAGCATGAGGAGGAGGGGGAACAGACAACTTGGCCCACTGCTGAGGGTACAGATGCAGCTTACCTGTCATCCTTTCAGCGTGTATGGCTAGAGGAGGAGGAGGAGGAGGAGGAGGAGGAGGAGGAGGAGGAGGATCCTGAAAGTGATCTTCCGAGTGAGGACAGCCATGTGTTGCGTACAGGTACCCTGGCACACATGGCTGACTTCATGTTAGGATGCCTTTCTCGTGACCCTCGCGTTACACGCATTCTGGCCACTACGGATTACTGGGTGTACACACTGCTCGACCCACGGTATAAGGAGAGCCTTTCCACTCTCATTCCCGAAGAGGAAAGGGGTTTGAGAATGATGCTATACCACAGGGCGCTGGTGGACAAACTGATGGTAAACTTTCCATCCGACAGCGCTAGTGGCCGAAGGCGCATTTCCGCGGCCCAGGTAGCAGGGGAGGCGCAGAGATCAGGCAGCATGTACAGCGCAGGCAGGGGAACACTCTCTAAGGCCTTTGACAGCTTTATGGCTCCCCAGCAAGACTGTGTCACCGGTCCCCAGTCAAGGCTGAGTGAGTTGGCAGGAGCACTGTAAAAGGATGGTGAGGGAGTACGTAGCCGATCGCACGACCATCCTCCGTGACGCCTCTGCCCCCTACAACTACTGGGTGTCGAAGCTGGACACGTGGCCTGAACTCGCGCTGTATGCCCTGGAGGTGCTTGCTTGTCCTGCGGCTAGCGTCTTGTCAGAGAGTGTGTTTAGTGCGGCTGGGGGAATCATCACGGATAAGCGTACCCACCTGTCAACCGACAGTGCCGACAGGCTTACAGTCATCAAGATGAACAAAGCCTGGATTTCCCCAGACTTCTCTCCTCCACCAGCGGACAGCAGCGATACCTAAGCAATACGTAGGCTGCACCCGGGGATGGAAGCATCGTTCTCTATCACCATCCAAAACGGGGACCTTTTTGCTTCATCTATCTGTGTATAATATTCCTCCTCCTCCGCCTGCTCCTCCTCCTGAAACCTCACATAATCACGCCGAACGGGCAATTTTTCTTAGGCCCACAAGGCTCAGTCATATAATTTTTGTAAACAATTTTTATACGTTTCAATGCTCATTAAAGCGTTGAAACTTTCACCTCAACCAATTTTTATTTTTACTGGGCTGCCTCCAGGCCTAGTTACCAATTAAGCCACATTAACCAAAGCGATTAATGGGTTTCACCTGCCCTCTTGGTTGGGCATGGGCAATTTTTCTCAGGTACATTAGTACTGTTGGTACACCAATTTTTGGGGGCCCTCGCCTACAGTGTAATCAAATTAATTTTTTGCCCACCTGCATTACAGCTCACGTAACATCAGCTGTGCTGGGCACTGCAATGGGATATATTTATGTACCGCCGGTGGGTTCCAGGGAGCCACCCATGCTGTGGGTCCACAGGGAGTTGTAACTACATGTGTCCACTTCTAAAGAACCCCAGTCTGACTGGGGCATGCAGTGTGGGCCGAAGACCACCTGCATTAAACATGAATTTATTACCTCAGCTGTGATGGGCAATGCAATGGGATATATTTATCTACCGCCGGTGGCTTCCTGGCACCCACCCATGCTGTGGGTCCACAGGGAGTTGTAACTACATGTGTCCACTTCTAAAGAACCCCAGTCTGACTGGGGCATGCAGTGTGGGCCGAAGCCCACCTGCATTAAACATGAATTTATTACCTCAGCTATGATGGGCAATGCAATGGGATATATTTATCTACCGCCGGTGGCTTCCTGGCACCCACCCATGCTGTGGGTCCACAGGGAGTTGTAACTACATGTGTCCACTTCTAAAGAACCCCAGTCTGACTGGGGCATGCAGTGTGGGCCGAAGACCACCTGCATTAAACATGAATTTATTACCTCAGCTGTGATGGGCAATGCAATGGGATATATTTATCTACCGCCGGTGGCTTCCTGGCACCCACCCATGCTGTGGGTCCACAGGGAGTTGTAACTACATGTGTCCAATTCTAAAGAACCCCAGTCTGACTGGGGCATGCAGTGTGGGCCGAAGCCCACCTGCATTAAACATGAATTTATTACCTCAGCTGTGATGGGCAATGCAATGGGATATACTTATCTACCGCCGGTGGGTTCCAGGGAGCCACCCATGCTGTGGGTGCACACAGAATTCCCATTGCGGAGTTGTACCTGCCTGTGACTATTTATAAAAAAACGCGGTCTGACTGGGGCATGCAGACACCTTGACAGAATGAATAGTGTGTGGCACATAGGTTCCCCATTGCTATGCCCACGTGTGCAGCTCCAGATGGAGGTGGCACAGGATTGCATTTCTCATTGCTTCTGTACAGCATTGTGGGCTATCGCCCCGCCCCTTTTAAAGAGGGTCGCTGCCTAGCCGTGCCAACCCTCTGCAGTGTGTGCCTTCTTTTCCTCTGGCAGACGCACTTATAAATAGACATGAGGGTGGCGTGGCATGAGGGCAGCTGAAGGCTGGGCAGGGACAGTTTGGTGTGCGCTGTGGACACTGGGTCGTGGGGGGGGGGGTTTGGTCAGCATGTAACCCAGGAGAAGTGGCAGCGGAGTGTCATGCAGGCAGTGATTGTGCTTTGTTGGAGGTAGTGTGGTGCTTAGCTAAGGTATGCATTGCTAATGAGGGCTTTTCAGAAGTCAAAGTTGTTGGGAGGGGGGGGGGCACTCTTGCCGCTATTGTGGCTTAATAGTGGGACCTGGGAACTTGAGATGCAGCCTAACATGTAGCCCCTCGCCTGCCCTATCTGTTGCTGTGTCGTTCCCATCACTTTCTTGAATTGCCCAGATTTTCACAAACGAAAACCTTAGCGAGCATCGGCGATATACAAAAATGCTTGGGTCGCCCATTGACTTCAATGGGGTTCGTTACTCGAAACGAACCCTTGAGCATCGCGAAAAGTTCGTCTCGAGTAACGAGCACCCGAGCATTTTGGTGCTCGCTCATCTCTACTCACATGATATGAATATTGCACAAGTTTAACTGCAACACTTTATTGCATAATTTTTTTAGGATCAGATGCCAAATATGGTGAATAATAGACAATTGGCAAACATCTGAAAACATTAGGTGCCAACATTTGAATACAGTACATTGTCCAGGGCCACTTTATTGCCAGTCAGGCACATCATTACTTGTGTTCTACAACCTGATAGTAGAATTTCAAATATTAAAGTTATACGGTATTTCATAATCACAAGATTTTCTATTTAGGTCAATAATGATATTAAATAAAAGAGATATGGTCTTGTTTAAAGGTAATTTCAATTCAGTGTCTTTTATATTATTCACTCTTTACTTTAGTTTATGAGGGTGCCCCAACTTGACAGATTCCATTTAAGACTGTAGCTCATCCTTCCCTTCAAATGACAAATCTCCATGCTGATCAGTTTTCTACAATCTCATCGTGATATGCTGTGAAGGCTAAGGCTGGTTTCACACGGGACGGATTTGCTGCGGAAATTCTGTGCAGAATTTCTGTGTGGCAAATCCGTCCATGGCTCCTAAACCCAATTTTGCAAAAATCTCGTTCAAACGGGGCGGCCAATCCGTCGTGGCAAATCTTTTTTTTTCTGTCAATTCTTTTTTTTTCTGTTGCGGCCTCTTTATGGGGCGAGAAAGCCGCAACGGAATGACCGCGGCCGAACCCCTCCAAAACCCACGGCAGTTTGCCGTGGATTTTGAAGAAGTGCTTTTCCCGCGGAAATCTCGCTTTTTTTGGTTCGGCCAAACCGCGAGATTTCCGCAGGATTTCTGTCCCGTGGGAACCCAGCCTTAGAGCGCTATGCCTGGTTATGAAGGATACGGGAGGCTATCACATTCCCCTGTAAAATAACGCCCTGCACAAAATTGGCAGGCCAGTTTCAGATGAGCGTATTGTAGCATGTCTGTAACAAGGATCTATATTACCGACATGTTATAGATGCCTTTACAACTGCACGTCATCAGCATTTACCTCTGTATTGTTTTTTTTCTACTTGCCAAATAATGACTCATATTTGCCCAATTAAAAATAATATCCACATGGAGGCAGAAACACAAAAAATAGATCATGTTGCATTAAAAAAAACTGCAGTGAAAAATAAGGCCCTCTGAAGAGATACATAGATTTATATTATGGTCTGCAAAACACGGACCTCATACGGAGCTAAAATACACTCCTCTGAAAGGGGCTTTACAGTCTATTATGGTGCATCAATCAGTATATGTGTACAGTAAAGGGTTTGTGTTCTGTAACCATAGAGACACAGAGGTCTGTATAGAAGCTGCAGACACAAAACAGTAGGAGATTTTGAAGTAGAGATTGTTGGAATAATACAGAATGATTGCAAGAACAAGGAGATAACTGTTGAAATATCATTTGCCCTCCAAAAGGAGAATACAAGTTAATATTCATGTCATTCTTGCTCTAGAAATGTCAATAATCCTCTTTAAAATGTTATGAACCCCCTACATGCATAAAGCTGACTGTCTTTTGTGCCCCGAAGCTTCAACATTTCCTCACTGGCTCCCTCCAGAAAGACTGGCTAGACTCATATTACTGAATGCAGGGCAGCGCGCAGCTCAGCATTCTCTCAGCTCTCTTATGGTGATGTGATAAAACACACGTACTTCGCTCCTTCTTTTCCAGGGGAATATCGTCTGGGAGAAGCTCTGTGGAGTTGGCCTGAAAACCGCATGATAAATGACAAAATTACTGTAAAGTGCCCCCTTTTCACCATCTTACATATTTGTCTAAAGGAACTCGTTATATAGCAGTATTTCTTGAGAATTTGTAAGGAATTGGGGGCAAAAATATTGCACTTTTTCTTCAACCCTATATTTAGTATTTCTTAAGAACCCTTAGCCCATCTTTTTAATGTTAAAATACAATTTTTGAGTCATTTAGATGTAAAATTAGCTCATCTGGGAATATGTGATGCTGGGAAGTTTGTGCTCAGTTATCCAGACACGTTGGTTGCGATCAGCGGGTGCAGTAACATGCAATCCCTAAGGAATACTTAAGACATATTACAGGAAATGAAGGTGTGGCTTAAGTTTCCCTATAACTGGTTAAAAGGAATTGGCACTTTATCATGATTTTTCCAAATGTTCTGGAAATAGTACTCTGTCTCTACTCATGTAATGTTATTGGAGAATTGGCACTGATGTACGTTCTTTGTAAAAATAAATTCAGTAACCCAAAAGAAGTTATTTTGCTGCAAAATCTGGCATGCAGTTACATCTCAGGCAGATATGCAAATGATTAGAGTTGTGGGGTGATTAGATGAACAGTCTTGTCACCTGAGGCCCTAAAAGTGGTTCCACACTTGGCCCATCAGAAGCTCCTTGTGTGTAGTGACCTCTTCTTCTGCTTGTGTAGAGCTTGTTGACCGCTAGATGTCTCCACGATGCAATCAAACAGTTTTTTGCCCAGTGAACTGGATGGTCGTATCAACAAATTGCATGCCACCTGGGCCATTCTACCAGACATTTAGGAGGTGTTGTGACCAGTGGACACGTGAGGACACACAAAGTGATTGGGCTCAGGATACCCTCAACAGCCCACCAAGAGGATTGTCTGATAGTCTGGGAAGCACAAGCAGCTCCAAATGTTTCATTGTCTGCCATCCAGAGACAGGTGGCACCATTGTTACACCCCTGTGTCTGTCTGTACTATTTCTAGGTCCTTGGCTGAAGGCCATATGGTCTCACGGCACCCATTACATGTACTGCCTGGGGTCCATCGCATACAACAGTCAGTGACCCCCTAGTAGTGGTACGAGGGACAATGACAGCTTAGCGATATGTTCAGAACATCCTGCAACCGCATGTGTTTATCTACATGTGAAATTTGCGCATTTCCGCATCAGGAAGTGACATGGGACTCGGAATTCTGCAAGCTGAGTTTGCTCGTTGATAAGAACAAATTGTGCATGCAGATCCCCACCGAAACCACAGCAGAAAGATGATTATTTTGACAACTTTTTTAACCCCTTAGTGACCACCCTATTGCCTTTTTACGTCCCGCTTTCCTGGGCTTTAATCCCCGAGGACATAAAAACATGCTTCCTCTGGGGATTAAAACCCTGTGGGCTCTGAATGTGACAGCACCATGCTGCCGGATACCGGAGGTAGCCGACATCCTGGAGCTGTCATTCCGGGCCGCGGGACCCCCCATCCTGGTCACGCGATCGCCGTTACCCGCCAGATGCCAGCGATCGCATTAAAGTTAATTGAAAATAAAAAAAAGTTAAAGTTTCAGCTCCCCTTATGGATCCGATCTGCAAGGGGAGCTGAGAATACTCACCCCTGTCCTCCCGGATGTCCCGCATCGTTCTGGTCTTGCAGGACCTGACGCCGGCGTCTGCACATGCGCACAAGATGTCATTACGTCATGCACACGCAAAGAGTGTCAGGAGGCCGGGAAATTTTAAAACTCCCAGCTAGTAATAGTAGCCGAGAGCATGGAGCTGTTACTCGGAGCGGCTTTATGCAGTTCCTGGTCACATGATCACTGTTATTCAATGGATAACAGCGATCATGTAAAAGTTGAAAAAAAGTTTTAAAAAAGTGTAAAAAAAAAATGTTCTTTTCATCTCCCCTCATGTATAATATCTGTGAGGGGAGATGAAATTACGTCGCTAAGGCCCCTGGATTTATCCACGGACCTTACCCTGGGTTCTGCGCATGCGCCCATCGCCAAAATGGCAAACGCATGCATGAATATCGCAGATTGCTTGGTAACTTTAAATCTTCCCGCTCCTGGCTACTAAATATAGCCGAGAGCCAGAAGATCTCATGGGGGGCTGCAGTACACGGTTCCTGCTCACGAGATCGCTGTTATCCAATGGATAATGGCAATCATGTAAGAGTAAAATAAAGCTGAAGTTTCACCTCCTGTCATGGATCCAAACAGTGGGAGGAGGTGAAATTACTTAACTAAGGCCTGTGGCGATGTGCCCCCATGGGATCCTTATCCTCGGACCTCTCCCCAGCTTTGGTGCATGCCTAGTTGGTGGACACAACCGCGGAAGCTGGGGAGGGCCCGGGAAATTTAAAACCTCCCTGCTCCTGGCTACTTAGGGTAGCCGAGAGCTTGGAGCAGTGACCAAGGGCTGCGGTGAGCAGTTTCCGGTCAAATGATCACCGTTATCCAATGGATAATGGTGATCATGTAACAGTTAAAATTTGATGCTCGTTCGGTTTGGGCCCAGTTGTGCAACCAGACAAGATTAGGGCCACAATGTGTATGTTTCTGAGCACAGGACAAACAGATGGAAATATAGATCTGATCAAAAATTGCTAAATTAAATAAATATACACAAATTCTATCCGTCTATTTTTACCACCTAAATTAAGTACAATATGTGGCGAAAAAACACTGTCAGAATCACTTGGATATGCAAAACCTTTACAGAGTTATTCCATGTTAGGCCTTAGTCAGACGGGCGATTTTTCGTGCGATTTGCGGATCGCATGACGGATGCGCATCCGCAAATCGCGTGACCGGTGCGCGCAAGTCGCCCGCAAATCGCCCGAAAATCTGCTCCTAGCCGCGTTTCATTAGAAACGGGCCGGAGCTGTCCAGCGCATTGCATTCAATGGAGACGGCAATACAGCCGTCTCCATTGAAAGCAATGCGCTGCGGGCGAGCCCGGGATGAATTGTCGGTAAGGGCTTAAATATATAAGCCCTTACCTGCAATTCATCCTAAAATGTGTAAAAAGAAAAAAAAATTGTATACTCACCTTCTGCCGGCAGCCGGAGCTCCGCGCGGCCGTCCTGCAGTGGGTGTGAAGGGGGTGTGAGTCAGACCTGCCCCCTGATTGGCTCAGCGCTGAGCCAATCAGAGGCATGCCTCACTCACACCCATTCATGAATTCATGAACGGATGTGAGTCAGACCTGCCCCTGATTGGCTCAGCGCTGAGAGGCAGCAGTCACTCACCCATTCATGAATTCATGAATGGGTGTGTGAGTGTTTTCAGCCTCTGATTGGTCAGGGCTGTGACCAATCAGAGGCAGATCATTCAGCAGGCGGGGATTTTAAAGCCCCGCCGGCTGAATAGTGCTGAGAAGCAGTTCAGGAGAACTGACAGCGGCCGCGGCTGGACTCCGGCTGCAGCGGAAAGGTGAGTATACAATTTTTTTTTATTTTAACACATTTTAGGATGAATTGCCGGGAAGGGCTTATATATTTAACCCCTTCCTGACAATTCACCCCACGCACGCCGGCAGCCCATTGCTTTCAATGGAGCGGCTGTATTGCCGCTCCATTGAATTCAATGGGCAAACATCGTTCTTCTCTGCCACAGCTGTTACAGCTGTGGCAGAGAAGAATGATTTGTCTTCTATATGTTCTCAATGGGGTCGGCGCTGCTGCCGCCGGCCCCATTGAGCGCATATACAGAAGAGAACAGAAATCGCAGATCGCAGATAGGTGCGATCTGCGATTTTTTGTTCTATAATTTATCGGACGAGCGCATAAAAAGCGCTCATGTGTCCGATACCATTGCAAAGCAATGGTTTTAAAAAATCGCCAGACGCATGCGCATGCGCAAATCGCGGCTAAAAACGCCCGTCTGACTAAGGCCTCAAAGTGACATGTCAGATTTGCCAAATGTGGCCTTGTCATTAAGGCGCAAACAGGCTTGGTCATTAAGAGGATAAGGAAGAATTCATGAGGAAAATTCTGCAGTGTGAACATAACTTAAGGGTGCTTCCAGAGGAGCAGCATATTTCTGAAGATGCACTGAAAGACAGAAAATTCCACCCCAAAATCCGCAGGTAGGCGTGTGGGTAGTGGAGCGAAATTTCACAACTGCAGATTAAGCTGCGTGTTCCAGTGCATCTTGCAGAAATATGCTGCACACCTGATAATGCTGTTTCTAACACATTTGTAAAAATTGTGATAAAGTTGCCAATACTTTTAAATAAAATGTGGTTTTCTATGTTTCCCCTTCTGCACCAATTGAAACAACAAAAATAGAAGATGCAACAAACAACCCTGGAATGGATACTGGCATAAATTGAGGTAGTCGTTGCACACACATAATTACCCAACACGTTTTGAGAAAAGCTGTAGCTCATTATATACTGCGCATGCATTATAATATATACAAATAAGGAAGATGGAACAATACCTCTGCAGCGCCACCTATTGCATGTCAGCATTCTAACAGGTCAATGTTAGACTCTTTATACAAGCCTTGTTACAATGACTGGGAATTGAAAACCAAACCAGAATCCATACACAGACAGCTGTTTCGGGGTGTTTGCCCCTCATCAGTGTGGGACATAGATCGGGAGGGGTAACATGAATCTTCAAGGAGAGCACCTAGGTACATTATAATACACATACAGCCTGTGTTCTTGGACAGTGGCCAAAAATCTGATTTTAGGAACATGCAAACAAGTATAAAGAAATGTCAAGTCATTAGTCACTAGTTAGTTTATTGCATCATGAAAATGACACGTGTTCGGCTTGTTTATTTACAGAACTGTCATGCACTAGTAATACGCTCTCATGCTGTTGCATATGCTCACATACATTATTCTCTTACTGCAGCTATGCCTGAATGCATTTCAGCTAAATCGCATCATAACTGCTTGTTAACTAAATAAATGAATTCACAAGGCACCACATGTAGCAAACATGCGAACAATGTGACGTCCATCATTGTAATAGGGAAGATTGATCAAAACTGGTAGAAGAGAAAAGTAAAGCAGACCGAGGCCTCTAAGAAGTATCTTGCTACAGACGATTCCCGCACTGTTCCCTTGCAGCAGCTTGAATAAATTTCCCCTGATGAATGGAGTGCGCAAATTATATAACAATGTGTGGAGGGGCAATTTATTTGGGAGGATTGTACTCTCCAACAATGCATAGGCATGTATATATTGCCATCACTGCCAGGTTCACTTGGCATCAATCATTTCTATTTTTCTAAGATGAAAAATAAGTGGCAAAGAGTTTTTTAACCCTTGTTAAATTACGGCGCTACCAAGTTTATATGGTATTTTATGTTTTACTACTTAAATACATGTTTTTTTAAATAGCTTTCAGTGTCCATATTCTGAGACCCATAAGATTTAAAAAAAATAAATAAATTCCATTTTTCATACAAAATAAAAAAAAAGACATTTTCCTTAAACATCTTGCAATCCTTAAATGGACAAAACCTTGTTGTTCTGTTCTTTTTCTGTTCTAACTGTTGTGTATTACCGGGTGACTCAGTATACTCCTTCTATCCTCATTTCTCTTCTGGCAGAATACAATTTAGACACGATCCAGCTACCCCACACAAGATTGCATAAACAAAATTTATTAGCCTCATAAAATAACCACAAATCCGATGTTGCACTCTGCCACTCTGTTGCAAATAGGTCTCCAAAAAAAAGAAGTAAAAATCCCCAAATAAAATTTCTCACCACTGGGTGATATCATGTCAGGGAATATTGCTGCATCACAATACTACTTTTGCACTTTGCAAAGGTACCGGAGTGATACTCTTTGGCATACTACATAT
Source organism: Eleutherodactylus coqui (assembly GCF_035609145.1). Lineage (NCBI taxonomy): Eukaryota > Metazoa > Chordata > Amphibia > Anura > Eleutherodactylidae > Eleutherodactylus > Eleutherodactylus coqui. The sequence continues at coordinate 191,088,779 of NC_089838.1, read as the reverse complement.
AATCCAGGGGCGTAACTATAGAGGATGCAGGGGATGCGGTTGCACCTGAGCCCAGGAGCCTTAGGGGGCCCATAAGGCCTCTCTTCTCCATATAAGGAGCCCAGTACTATGAATAAAGCGTTGTAGTTGGGGGCCCCGTTACAGGTTTTGCATTGGGGCCCAGAAGCTTCAAGTTACGCTTTTGATATAATCCCCATATTTATAATAACAAACTCTTTCAAAAAAATCGCTCCATACGTAAAGACTAGAGATGAGCGAACACCAAAATGTTCGGGTGTTCGTTATTCGGAACGAACTTCCCGCGATGTTCGAGGGTTCGTTTCGAACAACGAACCCCATTGAAGTCAATGGGCGACCAGAGCATTTTTGTATTTCGCCGATGCTCGCTAAGGTTTTCATGTGTGAAAATCTGGGCAATTCAAGAAAGTGATGGGAATGACACAGAAACGGATAGGGCAGGCGAGGGGCTACATGTTGGGCTGCATCTCAAGTTCACAGGTCCCACTGTTAAGCCACAATACCGGCAAGAGTGGGCCCCCCCCCCCCTCCCAACAACTTTTACTTCTGAAAAGCCCTCATTAGCATGGCATACCTTTGCTAAGCACCACACTAGCTACAACAAAGCACAATCACTGCCTGCATGACACTCCGCTGCCACTTCTCCTGGGTTACATGCTGACCAACCGCCCCCCCCTCCCCCCCACAGCGCACACCAAAGTGTCCCTGCGCAGCCTTCAGCTGCCCTCATGCCACGCCACACTCATGTCTATTTAGAAGTGCGTCTGCCATGAGGAGGAACCGCAGGCACACACTGCAGAGGGTTGGCATGGCTAGGCAGCGGCCCTCTTTAAAAGGGGCGGGGCGATAGCGCACAATGCTGTACAGAAGCAATGAGAAATAGAATCCTGTGCCACCGCCATCAGGAGCTGCACACGTAGGCATAGCAATGGGGAACCTATGTGCCACACACTATTCATTCTGTCAAGGTGTCTGCATGCCCCAGTCAGACCGGGCTTTTTAATTCATAGACACAGGCAGGTACAACTCCCTATTGTGAAGTCCCTGTCGACCCACAGCATGGGTGGGTGCCAGGAAGCCACCGGCGGTACATAGAAATATCCCATTGCATTGCCCAACACAGCTGAGGTAGTAATGTCGTGCGTAATACAGGTGGGCTTCGGCCCACACTGCATGCCCCAGTCTGACCGGGGTTCTTTACAAGTGGACACATGTAGGTTACACTCCGTGTGCACCTACAGCATGGGTGGCTCCCTGGAACCCACCGGCGGTACATAAAAATATCCCATTGCATTGCCCAACACAGCTGAGGTAGTAATGTCGTGCTTAATGCAGGTGGGCTTCGGCCCACACTGCATGCCCCAGTCAGACTGGGGTTCTTTAGAAGTGGACACATGTAGCTTAAACTCCCTGTGGACCCACTGCCTGGGTGGGTGCGAGGAAGCCACCGGCGGTACATAGAAATATCCCATTGCATTGCCCAACACAGCTGAGGTAGTAATGTCGTGCGTAATACAGGTGGGCTTCGGCCCACACTGCATGCCCCAGTCTGACCGGGGTTCTTTACAAGTGGACACATGTAGGTTACACTCCGTGTGCACCTACAGCATGGGTGGCTCCCTGGAACCCACCGGCGGTACACAAAAATATCCCATTGCATTGCCCAACACAGCTGAGGTAACGTCAGCTGTAATGCAGGTGGGCTAAAAATTAATTTGATTACACTGTAGGCGAGGGCCCACAAAAATTGCTGTATCAACAGTACTAATGTACATCCCAAAAATTGGCCATGGCCAGCCAAGAGGGCAGGTGAAACCCATTAATCGCTTTGGTTAATGTGGCTTAAGTGGTAACTAGGCCTGGAGGCAGCCCAGTGTAACGAAAAATTGGTTCAAGTTAAAGTTCCAACGCTTTTAAGCGCATTGAAACTTATAAAAATTGTTCAGAAAAATTATTTGAGTGAGCCTTGTGGCCCTAAGAAAAATTGCCCGTTCAGCGTGATTACGTGAGGTTTCAGGAGGAGGAGCAGGAGGAGGAGGAGGAATATTAGACACAGATTGATGAAGCAGAAATGTCCCCGTTTTGGATGGTGAGAGAGAACGTAGCTTCCATCCGCGGGTGCAGCCTACGTATTGCTTACGTATCGCTGCTGTCCGCTGGTGGAGAACAGAAGTCTGGGGAAATCCAGCCTTTGTTCATCTTGATGAGTGTTAGCCTGTCGGCACTGTCGGTTGACAAGCGGCTACGCTTATCTGTGATGATTCCCCCAGCCGCACTAAACACCCTCTCCGACAAGACGCTAGCCGAAGGACAAGCAAGCACCTCCAGGGCATACAGCGCTAGTTCAGGCCACGTGTCCAGCTTCGACACCCAGTAGTTGTAGGGGGCAGAGGCGTCACCAAGGATGGTCGTGCGATCCGCTACGTACTCCCTCACCATCCTTTTACAGTGCTCCCGCCGACTCAGCCGTGACTGGGGAGCGGTGACACAGTCTTGGTGGGGAGCCATAAAGCTGGCCAGGCCCTTAAAGACTGTTGCACTGCCTGGGATGTACATGCTGCTCGATCTACGCACATCCCCTGCTACCTTGCCCTCGGTACTGCGCCTTCTGCCACTAGCGCTGTCGGCTGGGAATTTTACCATCAGCTTGTCCGCAAGGGTCCTGTGGTATAGCAACACTCTCGAACCCCTTTCCTCTTCGGGAATCAGAGTGGGCAGGTTCGAGCAGTGTGTACACCCAGTAATCCGTCGTGGCCAGAATGCGTGCAACGCGAGGGTCACGAGAAAGGCATCCTAACATGAAGTCAGCCATGTGTGCCAGGGTACCTGTACGCAACACATGGCTGTCTTCACTAGGAAGATCACTTTCAGGATCTTCCTCCTCCTCCTCCTCCTCCTCCTCAGGCCATACACGCTGAAAGGATGACAGGCAATCAGCCGGTGTACCGTCAGCAGCGGCCCAAGCTGTCTCTTCCCCCTCCTCCTCATCCTCCTCATGCTCCTCCTCCTCCTCCTGTACGCGCTGAGAAATAGACAGGAGGGTGCCCTGACTATCCAGCGGCATACTGTCTTCCCCCGCCCCCGTTTCCGAGCGCAAAGCAGCTGCCTTTATGGTTTGCAGGGAATTTCTCAAGATGCATAGCAGAGGAATGGTGACGCTAATGATTGTAGCATCGCCGCTCACCACCTGGGTAGACTCCTCAAAATTACCAAGGACATGGCAGATGTCTGCCAACCAGGCCCACTCTTCTGAAAGGAATTGAGGAGGCTGACTCCCACTGCGCCGCCCATGTTGGAGTTGGTATTCGACTATAGCTCTACGTTGTTCATAGAGCCTGGCCAACATGTGGAGCGTAGAGTTCCACCGTGTGGGCACGTCGCACAGCAGTCGGTGCACTGGCAGCTTAAAGTGATGTTGCAGGGTGCGCAGGGTGGCAGCGTCCATGTGGGACTTGCGAAAATGTGCGCAGAGCCGGCGCGCCTTTACGAGCAGGTCTGACAAGCGTGGGTAGCTTTTCAGAAAACGCTGAACCACCAAATTAAAGACGTGGGCCAGGCATGGCACGTGCGTGAGGCTGCCGAGCTGCAGAGCCGCCACCAGGTTACGGCCGTTGTCACACACGACCATGCCCGGTTGGAGGCTCAGCGGCGCAAGCCAGCGGTCGGTCTGCTGTGTCAGACCCTGCAGCAGTTCGTGGGCCGTGTGCCTCTTATCGCCTAAGCTGAGTAGTTTCAGCACGGCCTGCTGACGCTTGCCCACCGCTGTGCTGCCACACCGCGCGACACCGACTGCTGGCGACATGCTGCTGCTAACACATCTTGATTGCGAGACAGAGGAGGAGGAGGAGGAGGAGGAGGGTGCTTTAGTGGAGGAAGCATACACCTCCGCAGATACCAGCACCGAGCTGGGGCCTGCAATTCTGGGGGTGGGTAGGACGTGAGCGGTCCCAGGCTCTGACTCTGTCCCAGCCTCCACTAAATTCACCCAATGTGCCGTCAGGGAGATGTAGTGGCCCTGCCCGCCTGTGCTTGTCCACGTGTCCGTAGTTAAGTGGACCGTGGCAGTAACCGCGTTGGTGAGGGCGCGTACAATGTTGCGGGAGACGTGGTCGTGCAGGGCTGGGACGGCACATCGGGAAAAGTAGTGGCGACTGGGAACTGAGTAGCGCGGGGCCGCCGCCTCCATGATACTTTTGAAGGACTCCGTTTCCACAACCCTATACGGCAGCATCTCAAGGCTGATGAATTTTGCTATGCGGACGGTTAACGTTTGAGCGTGCGGGTGCGTGGCGGCGTACTTGCGCTTGCGCTCCAACAGTTGCACAAGCGACGGCTGGACGGTGCGCTGAACTACACTGCTGGATGGGGCCGAGGACAGCGGAGGTGAGGGTGTGGGTGCAGGCCCGGAGACGGTAGTGCCTGTGTCCTGAGAGGGGGGTTGCATCTCAGTGGCAGGTTGGGGCACAGGGGGAGAGGCAGGGGTGCAAACCAGAGGCGCTGAACGGCCTTCGTCCCACCTTGCGGGGTGCTTGGCCATCATATGTCTGCGCATGGTGGTGGTGGTGAGGCTGTTGGTGTTGGCTCCCCGGCTGAGCTTTGCGCGACAAAGGTTGCACACCACTGTTCGTCGGTCGTCAGGCGTCTCTGTGAAAAACTGCCAGACCTTTGAGCACCTCGGCCTCTGCAGGGTGGCATGGCGCGAGGGGGCGCTTTGGGAAACACTTGGTGGATTATTCGGTCTGGCCCTGCCTCTACCCCTGGCCACCGCACTGCCTCTTGCAACCTGCCCTGCTGATGCCCTTGACTCCCCCTCTGAAGACCTGTCCTCCTGAGTAAGCGTTGCACACCAGGTGGGGTCAGTCACCTCATCGTCCTGCTGCTCTTCCTCTGAATCCTCTGTGCGCTGCTCCCTCGGACTTACTGCCCTTACTACTACCTCACTGCAAGACAACTGTGTCTGATCGTCATCGTCCTCCTCACCCACAGAAAGTTGTTGAGACAGTTGGCGGAAGTCCCCAGCCTCTTCCCCCGGACCCCGGGAACTTTCGAATGGTTGGGCATCAGTGACGATAAACTCCTCTGGTGGGAGAGGAACCGCTGCTGCCCAATCTAAGCAGGGGCCCGAGAACAGTTCCTGGGAGTGTTCCCGCTCCTGAGCAGGTGTCATTGTAGTGGAGTGAGGAGGCTGGGAGGAAGGAGGAGCAGCAGACAGAGGATTCGGATTTGCAGCAGTGGACGGCGCAGAACTGCGGGTAGACGATAGGTTGCTCGAAGCACTTTCTGCCATCCAGGACAGGACCTGCTCACACTGCTCATTTTCTAATAACCGTCTCCCGCGTGGACCCATTAATTGGGCGATGAATGTGGGGACACCAGAAACGTGCCTCTCTCCTAATCGCGCAGCAGTCGGCTGCGACACACCTGGATCAGGAGCTCGGCCTGTGCCCACACCCTGACTTGGCCCTCCGCGTCCTCGGCCGCATCCACGTCCTCTAGGCCTACCCCTACCCCTCAGCATGCTGTATTACCAGTGATTTGATTTCACAGGCAGCTAATAAATTGGCGCAAGACTGCAGGCCAAATATAATTTTTTCCCTTTTTTGAAAACGAAAGGCCCCACTGCCTCTAGTGAATGTATAATCTAAGTTTAATAACTGTGCTGTTTTCCTGCTAATGTGTCACAGAACGTGAGGGTAGCAGAGTTATTAACTGTGGCAGAGGAGGTATTTTTTTTCCCAATTAAGGAAAGCAAATGGCGAGGCCAGGAGTAAAACGTAGCTGGGTGCGTCTGATTTTTACAGGTTGCACACGCAGCCGACACGTGTCCACCGCCCTTAGGATGGACAGAGGCAGGACAAATAGAATTATTTTCCATTTTTTTGCACCAAAAGGCAGCACTGCGTATATTCTATGAACATGAGAAGTTTAATAACTGTGCTGTTTTCCTGCTAATGTGTCACAGAACGTGAGGGTAGCAGAGTTATTAACTGTGGCAGAGCAGGTATTTTTTTTCCCAATTAAGGAAAGCAAATGGCGAAGCCAGGAGTAAAACGTAGCTGGGTGCGTCTGATTTTTACAGGTTGCACACGCAGCCGACACGTGTCCACCGCCCTTAGGACGGACAGAGGCAGGACAAATAGAATTATTTTCCGTTTTTTTGCACCAAAAGGCAGCACTGCGTATATTCTATGAACATGAAAAGTTTAATAACTGTGCTGTTTTCCTGCTAATGTGTCACAGAACGTGAGGGTAGCAGAGTTATTAAATGTGGCAGAGCAGGTATTTTTTTTCCCAATTAAGGAAAGCAAATGGCGAAGCCAGGAGTAAAACGTAGCTGGGTGCGTCTGATTTTTACAGGTTGCACACGCAGCCGACACGTGTCCACCACCCTTAGGACAGACAGAGGCAGGACAAATAGAATTATTTTCCGTTTTTTTGCACCAAAAGGCAGCACTGCGTATATTCTATGAACATGAGAAGTTTAATAACTGTGCTGTTTTCCTGCTAATGTGTCACAGAACGTGAGGGTAGCAGAGTTATTAACTGTGGCAGAGCAGGTATTTTTTTTCCCAATTAAGGAAAGCAAATGGCGAAGCCAGGAGTAAAACGTAGCTGGGTGCATCTGATTTTTACAGGTTGCACACGCAGCCGACACGTGTCCACCGCCCTTAGGACGGACAGAGGCAGGACAAATAGAATTATTTTCCGTTTTTTTGCACCAAAAGGCAGCACTGCGTATATTCTATGAACATGAGAAGTTTAATAACTGTGCTGTTTTCCTGCTAATGTGTCACAGAACGTGAGGGTAGCAGAGTTATTAACTGTGGCAGAGCAGGTATTTTTTTTCCCAATTAAGGAAAGCAAATGGCGAAGCCAGGAGTAAAACGTAGCTGGGTGCGTCTGATTTTTACAGGTTGCACACGCAGCCGACACGTGTCCACCGCCCTTAGGACGGACAGAGGCAGGACAAATAGAATTATTTTCCGTTTTTTTGCACCAAAAGGCAGCACTGCGTATATTCTATGAACATGAGAAGTTTAATAACTGTGCTGTTTTCCTGCTAATGTGTCACAGAACGTGAGGGTAGCAGAGTTATTAACTGTGGCAGAGCAGGTATTTTTTTTCCCAATTAAGGAAAGCAAATCGCGAAGCCAGGAGTAAAACGTAGCTGGGTGCGTCTAATTTTTACAGGTTGCACACGCAGCCGACACGTGTCCACCGCCCTTAGGACGGACAGAGGCAGGACAAATAGAATTATTTTCCGTTTTTTTGCACCAAAAGGCAGCACTGCGTATATTCTATGAACATGAGAAGTTTAATAACTGTGCTGTTTTCCTGCTAATGTGTCACAGAACGTGAGGGTAGCAGAGTTATTAACTGTGGCAGAGCAGGTATTTTTTTTCCCAATTAAGGAAAGCAAATGGCGAAGCCAGGAGTAAAACGTAGCTGGGTGCGTCTGATTTTTACAGGTTGCACACGCAGCCGACACGTGTCCACCGCCCTTAGGACGGACAGAGGCAGGACAAATAGAATTATTTTCCGTTTTTTTGCACCAAAAGGCAGCACTGCGTATATTCTATGAACATGAGAAGTTTAATAACTGTGCTGTTTTCCTGCTAATGTGTCACAGAACGTGAGGGTAGCAGAGTTATTAACTGTGGCAGAGCAGGTATTTTTTTTCCCAATTAAGGAAAGCAAATGGCGAAGCCAGGAGTAAAACGTAGCTGGGTGCGTCTGATTTTTACAGGTTGCACACGCAGCCGACACGTGTCCACCGCCCTTAGGACGGACAGAGGCAGGACAAATAGAATTATTTTCACTTGTTTTACAAGCAAAAGGCAGCACTGCGTATATTCAATGAATAATAACTGTGTTGTGGCCCTGCCTATACAATTCTTTCCCTGCAGTATCAATGGAGGGTGCAATGCTCTGCAGAGGCGATTTTGAGAAGCAAAAAAAAATGCAGCACAGCTAACAGCAGCCTGGACAGTACTGCACACGGTTAAATATGGCCCTAGAAAGGACCGTTGAGGTTCTTGAAGGCTACACTCACTCCTAACACTCTCCCTGCCTATGCAGCACTTCTGTCCCTAATGCCGGGTGCAACGCTCTGCAGAGCCGATTTTGAGAAGAAAAAAAATTGCCACTGCTAACAGCAGCCAACACACAGCTATCAGTGGCCCTAATAAGGACCTTTGGGGGGTCTTGAAGCCTACACTAACTACCAATTCTTTCCCTACAGCAGCTCCGGTACAAACAGCACTGTCCCTCATCTAACTCACACGGCATCTGAGGCGAACCGCGGGAGGGGACGACTTTTATGTTCGGGTGACACCTGATCTTCCCAGCCACTCACAGCAGGGGGGTGGTATAGGGCTTGAATGTCACAGGGGGAAGTTGTAATGCCTTCCCTGTCTTTCAATTGGCCAGAAAAGCGCGCTAACGTCTCAGGGAAGGAAGTGAAAGTAACCAGAACACCGCATGGTGTTCGTTACGAATAACGAACATCCCGAACACCCTAATATTCGCACGAATATCAAGCTCGGAAGAACACGTTCGCTCATCTCTAGTAAAGACTAAACACAGAGGAAAGACAAACTTACAGCCAACGAGAGGAGGGGAGAAAGGAGGATTCAAGGGGAAGTAGTGTAAAGTAATTTAGGCACGGACTAACTGCCGATATTCCTCTGAACTCTAAAACTCTATCCAGTAGTACCAGGTCTTCCTAAATTTCTCCTGTAGAACTTTAAGTGATGCCGTAAGGTCCTCCATCTCCATGCTCCGATTTACTGTATTAAACCACAAGCCCAATGGGGGCGGGGCGGTCTGCCTCCTGAGTCTAGGGATGCAGAATCTTGCCGCGTTCACCAAATAGCACTCCACCGATTTTTTTATACTCCACCAGAGGGATATAGCTATGATGCAGGGGAAAGAAAGCCAGGGATTTCAGAAGCGGTCCGTGAACTTTGACGTAATCTGCCAGACTTCCGACCAGAAGCTCGCCAATGCCGGACACTCCCAAAACACGTGCCGCAAGTTACCCTGATCCATGCCACACTGCCAGCACATAGGAGAAACTGCATCTTTGGACGCGTAAAAGTACTTGGTTAGGGTGAGTGAGGAGAGAAAGTGCCTTAATTGGATCATCTGCCAAATTGACAGCGGAGCCCTTTCATCCCATCCAGAAATGGGCCCGTCAACAGCCATTGGCCATCCTGTAGGAACTGTTCAGCTCTAAATGTGGCCCCAGATAACCAATTGCGAAAAGCTCTGTCCTCAATGCCAGGAGGAAATGCAGGATTCCCTAAAATTGGGAACATGGGGGAAAGCCTAGGGAAAATGTCTATCCTAGAAAATATTTTAGCTATAACCAACATAGTGGGGCAAATCGTAGGGTGTCAAGCTATCTCTGGGGCTAACTTGTCTTGCGTCCAGGGGAGAACTACGAGTGACATGGGAGTAGAATGTTGCTTTATAGCGACCCATTGCTTAACTGCTGAGTGTGTGTGCCAATCTACCACCAACGTTAAGTGGGCTGCCTGGTAGTATCGCGTAAAATTTGGAAGGCCCATGCCCCCTTCGTTTTTGGTCTACAGAGTGTGTTCCATGCAATACGAGTGGGCCTATCAGATAAATTTGGTCATGAGGGAGTTTAGATGTTGAAAGAACTGTTTTGGAACGTGGATGGGAAGAGCCTGGATCACGTACAACACCCTGGGAAGAATGTTCATCTTAATAATCGCCCCCCTGCCAAACCATGAGAATAAGTCTTTGGTTTAGGAACTGAGATCCTGCCTCACCCTGCTAAGAAGAGCTGGGAAGTTAGCTGAGTATTAGCTCTCTGGTGTAAGTTTGATACCTGAGTATTGTAGATGATCCCCTGCCCACGAGAAAGAATAAGAGTCCCTAAGCTCGGATACCAAGGTCTGAAGTAGCGATATATATTTAGCACCGCCGATTTGTTATAATTAATCTTGAAGTTCGATAGGGAGGAGTATTGATTTATTTCTGCTAACAAGTTGGGTAAGGATATACGAGGGTTCGAGATAAAGAACAGAAGATCGTCCGCGTATGCCGCCATTGTAATATGTGGAACGTGTGTTCTAGATCTAGTGGTGCGAAGAGCATGGGCTAGCGTGCGACTGGGCTTGCCCCCAAATTCAAAGAAGTGGCGTCTGCATTTTGCCAGGTTCGCCTTTGCCTGACCTAGACAGAGCGAGCGGACTTTTTCCCTAAGCTGTATCAACTCTGCCCCCCTACCACTATCCTGAGAAGACTTGTGAATGAGTTCTAGTGTCTGAATCTGGGCAAGTAGTCCCCGAAGGTGTGCGTTACGCTCTTTCTTGATGCGTGAACCAAGGCTGACACAAAATCCTCGAATGACACATTTGTGGAGTATTGTTGTTTTCAAAATATTCTTGTAGCGCCTTGCTGATTTCTTTGGAGGTGTCAGGGTTGCTAACAAGGGATTCGTTTAGGCGCCAGTGCCATATTCTGTTGTGTATGGTTGTGAGAGCTAGGGATATGGTGATCATGGCATGATCAGAGAATGTAATGTTTTCTATGTCCACCGAAGCTAGGATTGATAGATCGAGTGATGTAGAAAAAAATAATCTTTTCTTGAGTATGTGTTAAGCGCTGCAGAGAAAAATGTGTAGTCTTTAGTGGAGGAATGCAAAATTCCCCATGCATCTACGAGTTTGTATTTATGTAGTATTTTCCTGATCCTCCGGTGTGCGGCTAGTGGTAAGCTGCTACTTCCCTTGGAGATGTCTATGTGAGGATCTAGTGGAACATTAAAATCTCCTCCCAGTATCAGGGTGCCTACCTTGAATTCCTCTAAGTCCTCCAGGGTCGTTTCAATAAAAGTCACCTAGTTGGAGTTAGGGAGATAGACCACTGCAAGTGTAACTGATGTGTTGGCAGGCTTACCCCTAACGAAGAGATATCTACCTCCTGGATCACTGCGCGTCTCCTCATGTTCCCACGGTACTGAGTTGGCGATGAGAATTGAGACTCCTTTAGATTTGGATTCGAGGTTTGTGCTGTAGTAGGTGCTCGGGAACCTGGCATCTGAGAACCTGGGAAATGCATCTGTACGGAAATGCGTCTTCTGGTCTTGTGGACAAACGCCACCTGCGCTTTTCTTTTCCAAAGAAGATGGAGAATGGAGGACCTTTTCTCTGGGATGTTCAGGCCCTGTGCATTAAGGGATATAACCGCCAGATTGGTAGTGCCAGGTAACATGGTCAACAGTGCTTACACTTGCGATAGGGCAAAATGAAATAGAAATAAGAATAGAAGCAGAAACGGAGGGGGAGGGAGAAAAAAGAGGGGGCAGGGGAAACTCACAAAGACAAGGACAAACACTGGGGACTACAAAGAATTACACAACCAAGGTCTATGCTAGCTTGAAGCCAGCAGCTATAAACTAATCAGAGGGCCTGATCCCCTAAAACCCGGGGGGTAGAACCAGAGCCCTTGATACCCTACTTGGGGAACCGTGGGAATGCGTTGGGTTAATAAGGACACAGACGAGCACGAACAGTATATAGAGAACAGAAAGAAAAGAAACGTCTCTTCTTATCCAGCTTTTATTAAATATAATACTGCACTATTAATCAGACGCAACTTGCAAGTCCTTATCTGAAAAAGAGAAAACAATTATAATACCAAGAGAACAACTGCCTGCTTTCTCCATAGTGGAGTAGGGAGGGCAAACAAAACAGGGCATGCGAGGAGGCTCAAGAGTGTCACGGGCCCGCGAAACAGACCAGATTAATCATAATCCAATCCATGGCTAAAGGGTTGATGCCCAATTATGCCCCAGCCCATCATATATTTGCAGTGACAGTGTCCATCAGGACAGTCCAGTCAAGTACAGGAACTGCTGGGACCTCCAGAAATGAGAACGCCCCCTCAAGGTCCGCTGGGAATCTGACCACGAGGTTTCCCGACACCATGCTTGTGGAGAGCTTCTCAGCTTCAGCAGCGCCCGCGCCGTGAAGGCATTTGCTCAGCGGGGTCCCGTTGGCTGGCGTCGGGTCTCCCCTCCACTTTCCTTCTCTCTTCATTGTCAGGCCAGGTAGTTATCGGATCGTGCATCCGCACTATACCATGCCTAAGCCACGCCCCCCGACACAAAAGTTTTTACTTTTCCATCAATTGTGCTTTTTTGCAGAGTCAACTGAAGTTTTTAATTGGTACCATTTTCAAGTACATACAATTTTTTTAAACACTTTTTCTTTAGGCGATGGGGTACCAAAAAAAAGTAATTCTGGCATTATTCCTTTATTCCTTACAGCAGTCACCTTGTGAGATAAATAATGCAATATTTTAATAGTTTAGACTTTTACAAACACAGAAATACCAACTGTGTTTTTTCTTGTTGTTTACATTTAATGGGAAAATTGGAAAAAGTTTTTTGTAACCTTTAAATGGGGATGTACCAGAATTTATCCTCTCTCCACAGCATAGCGGATAACTTGCTGAACGGTGGGGGTCTCACTACTGGACTCCTGTATCTACTCTCCTGTCACTACGAGGGTTGCTTATCTCCCTGCCAGCAGAACAAAGATGTGGTGATCTGGACAGCGCCACTATGAAGCCAAATGGGCCTATAGTGCTTTGCAGTATGTGATGGTAAGGATGAGCAGAGCAGTGAGGGTGGTGTAGATAGAGGAGACCCTGTCCTGTGGTGGGGACATCAAATGAGAGCATGCAAGGAATAAAAACTGGGAGGCCAATAAAGCCCACAGAAGGAATGGAGATAGAAAAAGACAAACATCCTGCGCTCAGGGTAACCTCAGAAAGAACCACCTTTCATGAGGCCAAACAGAAGGTCTAGTGTGGTTTAATGTCCCCTAGAATGAGGTAGACAAACCATCAATGGTGATGTGAAATAGTGTTTTATTTATCACTAGCTTACCCGTCGCGCGTTGCTGCGAAGACAGACATACATACATACATTCGTTTTTATATATCTAGATAACAACCAATCACAGCGCAGCTTTCACGTTACCTCAGCAGTATAATATATAGCAACCAATCACAGCACAGCTTTCATTTTACCTCAGGATTCTCAATATCCAGCAATTGTCTTGCGAAACGTTCGGCGGATGCATCATTTTGTAGTTGAACACGCATCCCGTTGCTCGTAATGCCTTTTGCTTTCGTGCTTGAGATGGAAATCAAACCATCTTTGTCTGGGGGGCATAACTGTCGACGATGCTCGCACGCGTGCCACCTATCGTAGGATAGATGTACTATGCCAGTAATCTTCGGAGGAGTGTACTCAACAACTTCCCAAAGTTTCATGGCGATTATATGAATGATGTGGTAATGCATAAAGAACAGACAGACAGACAGTCATTCATTTATATATATATATATATATATATATATATATGACATCAGTAAGTGAGAGAATTAGATTCCGTATGTAAAATTTGGGCGCTAATTCTTTTACGCTTAGAATTGAATAATCGAGTTGGGACCCATTAACTTTTCCTATTTATGTGATAATCAATGCTCGTGCCAAATTTCAAGTTTCTATGATATTGGGAAGCAAGAAAATTAGATTCCGTATGTAAAATTTGGACGCTAATTCTTTGGTGCTTAGAATTGAATAATCGAGTTAGGACCCATTAACTTTTCCTATTTATGACATAATCAATGCTCGTGCCAAATTTCAAGTTTCTATGACATTGGGAAGCGAGAAAATTAGATTCCGTATGTAAAATTTGGACGCTAATTTTTTTGCGCTTAGAATTGAATAATTGAGTTGGGACCCATTAACTTTTCCTATTTATGTCATAATCAGTGCTCATGCCAAATTTCAAGTTTCTATGATATTGGGAAGCGAGAAAATTAGATTCCGTACGTAAAATTTGGACGCTGATTCTTTGGCGCTTAGAATTGAATAATCGAGTTGGGACCCATTAACTTTTCCTATTTATGACAGAATCAATGCTCATGCCAAATTTCAAGTTTCTATGACATTGGGAAGCGAGAAAATTAGATTCCGTACGTAAAATTTGGACGCTAATTCTTTTGCGCTTAGAATGGAATAATCAAGTTAGGACCCATTACCTTTTCCTATTCATGACATAATCAATGCTCGTGCCAAATTTCAAGTTTCTATGACATGGGAAGTGAGAAAATTAGATTCCGTACGTAAAATTTGGACGCTAATTCTTTTGCGCTTAGAATGGAATAATCAAGTTAGGACCCATTACCTTTTCCTATTCATGACATAATCAATGCTCGTGCCAAATTTCAAGTTTCTATGACATGGGAAGTGAGAAAATTAGATTCCGTACGTAAAATTTGGACGCTAATTCTTTGGCGTTTAGAATTGCATAATGGAGTTGGGACCCTTGAACTTTTCCTATTTATGACATAATCAATGCTCGTGCCAAATTTCAAGTTTTTATGACATTGGGAAATGAGAAAATTAGATTCCGTACGTAAAATTTGGATGCTAATTCTTTGGCGCTTAGAATTAAATAATCGAGTTGGGACCCATTACCTTTTCCTATTTATGACATAATTAATGCTCGTGCCAAATTTCATGTTTCTATGACATTGGAAAGTGAGAGAATTAGATTCCGTACGTAAAATTTGGACGCTAGTTCTTTTGCGCTAGAATTGAATAATCGAGTTGGGACCCATTAGCTTTTCCTATTTATGACATAATTAATGCTCATGCCAAATTTCATGTTTCTACGCTATCGGGAAGTGAGAGAATTAGTGGCAATGTTGGAAATCGAACGATCTATGTGGGGAGGCATAACTGTCGGGAACGCTCGCACGCGCGCCATTTATCATAGGATAGTTGCACTATGCCTATAATCTTCCCAGGAGTGTACTTAACAACTTCCCAAAGTTTCATGGCGATCGGATGAATGGTGTAGTAGCGCATAAAGGACAAACAGACAGACACGCATACATTCAATTTTATATATATACACTAGCTTACCCGTCGCGCGTTGCTGCGAAGACAGACAGACATACATTCATTCGTTTTTATATATCTAGATAACAACCAATCACAGTGCAGCTTTCATGTTACCTCAGTGGTATAATATATAACAACCAATCACAGCGCAGCTTTCATGTTACCTTAGCAGTATAAAATATAACAACCAATCACAGCGCAGCTTTCATGTTACCCCAGCAGTAAGAGAAATAACAACCAATCACAGCGCAACTTTTATTCTGCCTCAGCAATATAAAAAATAGCAACCAATCACAGCGCAGCTTTCATGTTACCTCAGTGGTATAATATATAACAACGAATCGCAGCACAGCTTTCATGTAACCTCAGTAGTATAAGAAGTAGCCACCAATCACAGCACAGCTTTCATGTTACCTCAGCAGTATAAGAAATAGCAACCAATCACAGCACAGCTTTCATGTTACCTCTGCGGTATTATATATAGCAACCAATCACAGCGCAGCTTTCATGTTACCTCAGTGGTATAATATATAACAACGAATTGCAGCACAGCTTTCATGCAACCTCAGTAGTATAAGAAGTAGCCACCAATCACAGAGCAGCTTTCACGTTACCTCAGCAGTATAAGAAATAGCAACCAATCACAGCACAGCTTTCATTTTACCTCAGCATTCTCAATATCCAGCAATTGTCTTGGGAAACGTTCGGCGGTGCATCATTTTCTGGTTGAACACTCATCCCGTTGCTCGTAATGCCTTTTGCTTTCGTGCTTGAGATGGAAATCAAACGATCTTTGTCTGGGGGGCATAACTGTCGACGATGCTCGCACGCGCGCGCGCGCCACTTATCGTAGGATAAATATACTATGCCAGTAATCTTCCCAGGAGTGTACTCAGCAACTTCCCAAAGTCTCATGGCAATTGGATGAATGGTGTAGTAATGCATAAAGGACAGACAGACAGACATACATTCATTTATATATATCAGGAAGTGAGAGAATTAGATTCCGTACGTAAAATTAGGATGCTGATTCTTTTGAGCATAGAATTGAATAATCGAGTTGGGACCCATTAGCTTTTCCTATTTATGACATATTCAATGCCCGTGCCAAATTTAATGTTTCTATGTGAGAAAATTACATTCCGTACGTAAAATTTGGACGCTAATTCTTTGGCGTATAGAATTGAATAATCGAGTTGGGACCCATTAGTGTTTCCTATTTATGACATAATCAATGCTTGTGCCAAATTTCATGTTTCTATGTGAGAAAATTACATTCCGTACGTAAAATTTGGACGCTAATTCTTTGGCGTATAGAATTGAATGATCGAGTTGGGACCCATTAGCTTTTCCTATTTATGACATATTCAATGCCCGTGCCAAATTTCAAGTTTCTATGACATTGGGAAGCGAGAAAATTAGATTCCGTACGTAAAATTTGGACGCTAATTCTTTGGCGCTTAGAATTAAATAATCGAGTTGGGACCCATTAGCTTTTCCTATTTATGACATAATCAATGCCCGTGCCAAATTTCAAGTTTCTATGACATTGGGAAGCGAGAAAATTAGATTCCGTACGTAAAATTTGGACGCTAATTCTTTGGCGCTTAGAATTAAATAATCAAGTTGGGACCCATTACCTTTTCCTATTATGACATAATCAATGCTCGTGCCAAATTTCATGTTTCTACAACATCGGGAAGTGAGAGAATTAGTGGCAATGATGGAAATCGAACGATCTACGTGGGGGGGTCGTAACTGTCGACGACGCACGCACGCGCGCCATTTATCGTAGCATAAATGTACTATGCCTATAATCTTCCCAGGAGTGTACTCAACAACTTCCCAAAGTTTCATGGCGATCGGATGAATGGTGTAGTAGCGCATAAAGGACAAACACACACACACAGACACGCACGCAGACAGACACACACGCATACATTCAATTTTATATATATAGATAACAAGGTAGTGCTACACATTTCGGAGCTCACACGGCTCCTTTCTCAAAAAGACTAAATATAAACACGAGGGGTAAAATGTGGTACAAATGGTTGTTAGACAATCAAGAATATAAAGAGTTGCAGGTGGCAAAAAAGAAAGAACAGATAATATGGAAAGGTATACAGAGGTATTGTCCGGGGCTTAAGGGAAAAAGTATAGGTACCAGCCTAATAAAAAATAGTTCCTCCTGATAGATGTGCAATAATATACCTGTGTCACGCCTGATAGGGCCAGCGGAATGATTGCTATTCAAAAGGATTCTGTGGAGTCATTCTTACCCTGGTAGATGCTGCTCTTGTGTAGCGGGGCTTCGCCAGAGCAGCCTGTTATATGCTGGAGGATCAAGATGGCGCTGAGACGCCGGTCTGCTCCGTGATCACGTGGTCATACTGCGTGTCATATTGAATGGAAGTGCGTTCCACAGGGAGAAAGTAATCAAATAAATGATAGATGGATGGATTTTATCCAATTAGAGGGCTGTTTTTGTATAGAAATGGACGGATACCATAAAGAAAGTTGTTATAAACTGTAAGGCCGCCTGCACACGAGCGTTCCGGATTCCACTCGCGGATTTTCACGCGCGTATGGTACCTAAATGTGCTTGCGGATAGGTGCGGATGCGTGAAAAATCACGCGCGGATATACGCGGATGTGTTGCGGAAAAAAACGCGCAGAAAAATCCGGAAGACACCCTTATTGTAAACCCAACCCCTAGAGAACTGCCCATTCCCTGGAAAACAGCTTAAAAACCAACACTCAGACTCCGTTTTGTCCCTCTTGCTTGTGTGAGCACCGTTAAATTATTCTGGCAACATGCTTTCACCCGGTGAGCAGATGTCTTTGTGGGCATGGTTGATCCATGTCACTTTTTTCGGACGTACTGCGGTAACGGAGGAGGAAGAGCCCCCCAGGAAAAAAAGGAGGTACTGGGTGCACCCTGGCTGGTGTCTGCTGGCTGCTCTCTGGTAGATGAGGGGACTGAAAGGACAGATCTGCAGTTGAAATGTGCCTGTGAAGCTCTGTGCTGTGTGCTGGGACGCCTCCTACCATGCCTACTTCCTGTAGTCATAGCAACCAGTGACTCCATCCGCAGCTGCACTCCGGATGTACTGCGTGAAAAAACGCACCCATTCACTTGTATTGGAGGCTTCACGCGCATGATCCGACCAAAATTAGAACAGGTCGCAGATTTTTTCACTCGCGTGAAAAAACGCGATACACATCCGTCCGTCTGGGGACAACTGCGGATCCTCATAGGAGTATATTGGCTGCGGTCTGGGGCGGATTATGTGCCTAAAATCACGCGCTTGAAATTCTGCTCGTGTGCAGGCACCCTAAGGAGGAGGTTGTTCCATGTATTTCTGAATTTCTTTATAAGTTTATTCTATAAGGGAGTTTTCCTATTGTTTTTTTCTACTGTGCTTCTCATGCTGGATGGTAACGTCCCACCAAGTCCCATCCCACTGGATTTACATAAATATTTTTTGTGTTTTTGTATAAATAGATTCTTTCTTTCTTTCTTTCTTTCTTTCTTTCTTTCTTTCTTTCTTTCTTTCTCTAGTTGCTTGGCTTCAAAACTTCATTTAACCCTCCCGGTTTTAGAGTGTTTAGTTGGAAAATCCAAAACATATCTTTTGATTTAAAGGGGTTGTCCCGCGAAAGCAAGTGGGGTTATACACTTCTGTATGGCCATATTAATGCACTTTGTAATGTACATCGTGCATTAATTATGAGCCATACAGAAGTTATTCACTTACCTGCTCCGTTGCTAGCGTCCCCGTCGCCATGGTGCCGTCTAATTTCAGCGTCTAATCACCCGATTAGACGCGCTTGCGCAGTCCGGTCTTCTGGCTGGTGAATGGGGCCGCTCGTGCCGGAGAGCTGGTCACCGCGTCGTCATCGTAGCTCCGCCCCGTCACGTGTGCCGATTCCAGCCAATCAGGAGGCTGGAATCGGCAATGGAACGCAAGGAAGGAGAAGAAAATCCATGGTGCACCATGGGAGAAGACCTGCGTTCCACCATGGGAGAAGACCAGCGGCGCCATCTTCACAAGAAGAAAAGAAGAAGCTGCAGAACGCTGATGCAGGTAAGCGCAATGTGCTTTTTAAAAACTAACCCATGCTTTCTTTTTAACAGGGCAGAATGTGGGGGAAAGTGAAAAAAAAAAAAATGTCACTTTCGCCGCGGGACAACCCCTTTAAGTTTTGAAAAATTCCCAGATGTGATTTTTTCCACTGCGGTTATCCACATTCCTGAAGCCTCCTTATTATGGTGATGCAAAAAACATTACTACCAACTTCATTTTTCATAAGCATATTTCTTTTTTTTTTTTTTTGTAATACTGACATTTTTGAAATTTTATTTTGTATCTATTTTTTTATTATCTGTTCTTTCTTTTTTGCCACCTGCAACTCTTTATATTCTTGATTGTCTAACGACTATTTGCACCACATTTTACCCCTTGTATTTATATTCAGTCTCTTTGTGCTTGAGAAAGGAGCAGTGTGAGCTCCGAAATGCGTTGCACTACTCTGTTCTGTTCAATGAAAAACTATTTCATGTCACCATTAATGGTTTGTCCACCTCATTCTAGGAGACATTAAACCACACTAGACCTTCTATTTGAAAGGTGATTCTTTCTGAGGTTACCCTAAGCCAGGATTTTTGTCTTTCTCTATCTCCTTATCTCCCTGCAGTGCCACACGTGGTCAACACTCCATTAATTTCAATGGGGCTGAGTGGGTGCCGCTCGGGTATCTCGGCAATCCCATTGAAAGTGAAAAAAGCACTAGTGCACTTTCACGACCAGCGCCTTATTTAGTCTTCTCAGTGTTTGGCGTGCAATGACCCTATAGTGAGGACGAAGGTGGACATGGGACCCCTGTTCTTTACATCAACGGGATGGAGTTAAGTAGTAAGAGCCCCATCAATCAACAGGTTATGCTGTGCCTCTTGTGCTAGATCTGGCAGTTTGCAGTATTCTCATTGTTCATTCCGAGGACAGAACAGAACAATGGGAATTAAGTGAGGCCATAGATGAAGGTGTGAACTCAGCCTAATGTTCAAACACTTCTTATGTAAGAGAGTCATTTTCCAGATCCTGTGCTGGCAGTGACAGGATTTACATGCCCTGGTTTTCATGACCCAGTTTATATCACGTGACATTTATAATGATCTGATGAGCTGGTCTGAATCACTGGAAAGTGTGGGTGAATCAATGCATTTCTATTTCAGGACTAGACCCGTAATGTGGCTAATAAAGGCGAAAATGTGTGTCAAATAGGATTATCTATGCTTTATTTCAATCGACAGTCTTGTCAGTACATTTAGATGTCCTGGATTCTGCTCCATACAAATCCCACACACCCAGAATGTAAATGTACGCCCTGTTGCATGAAGGGGTTAAATATCACGTTTGAAAATGATGGCAGCATTTTCTTTCAATTAATGATGATTAGTACAGGTCAATTACATGCAGAGATGCAGTCTTTATTCACATGAGTGTATGTCAGCCGCCGTTTTCACAAGCAGATGATGTACACTACTATCTCATGCATTGGATTCCAATGCATCAGATCAGACGGGTGATTTTCTGCCGCGTAAAAGCGCCCGGCCAGCCAAGATAGCGCATTTTGGCTAGGTGCTTTTATGCCAGCCAGAAAGATAGTCCTCGAACTATCTTCCTGGCCGGAATACATCAGCTGCTGCATAGACTTCTATAGGAGCCAATGACAGCTGTAGGAAAAGGGAGGTGGGAGGAGGTTTAGCAGTGTGACTGCTAAACTCCCTCCCCCTTCTCTCCTTTTCTCCACCACTTGCCAGCTGTTTGGAGTGGGAGGGGTTGGGACGCGGCAGGAGCTAGTTGCTCCTGCTGGCTGCCGACAAGGGGAGAAGAGGGGGCGGGAGCTTAGCACACTATCTCCCACCCCCGCCCCACCTCCTACTGAGAGCCGGCGAGGGGGCGGAAAGGGGGAGGCAGTTTAGCAAGCTATACTGTCTTCTCCCACCCGGCGGCATTGCAGGCTCGGCGTATATGCGCCGGGCCCTGGCCGTCTGAACGGGCGTACAAACGTCAGATTTGTGCTCCCGTTCACACATTTTTTGGCTACACTGTGGCCGTAACATGATTGGCTGAAAAAACGCTATGCTCGTGTGAAAGAGCCCTTAGGCTCCATTTACATGGCACAGTTCAGTTGCAATAAAAAACGTACCAAAAAGTGCATTAGTGAAATGTGTGTTTTTAGTATGTTTCTATGTAAAATGTGGCAAAAAATGCACGCAGTTTTGCAAATACAGTTTTTGGTGTGGTTTTAATTGTAATCGAACTGCCCCGTATGATTAGAGCCTTAGTAAATTTTATTGCAATGCATGCAGTGGCAAAAAAAGTAAGTGAAACCTTTTGAATTACCTTTCGGGGGTGGGGTGGGGGGGGCTTATAGTTATCTGGTCTACGGCGACCTGACGCATTGCGACGGTCTCCAGTGGCACTGCGGCAAACTGCTGTGTCCTCCCTGTCTGCCATCTAGCTTCTTCCTGGTGACGGGCCTTTGAATACCCCGCCTCCACCAAGGTGAGCGCTGTGATTAGCTAATCGAGTGCCAGCAGCCAATCACAGACGCCGCTCGATGAGCCAATCACAGCCATTCAGTGATGTGATTGCCGCAGACCAGGTGAGTATTTTTTTTTCAATGCAAGTTAACTAGGTTTTATTTTCGGGGGAGGCCTTATATTTCAAGCCTTCTTAAAAAACAGGGTAGGTCTTATTATTGGGGTAGGTCCTATTTTCAGGGAGATGCAATAATATGTGGTCTGATTGTTATCTAAGTTACAATTTTAGATAAACACAATTTAACTAAACTAATAACAGACAGTTGTAGACTGGGTTTACACAGGGGCGTAAATCCCACGGAAATCTCACAAAATGACCGCATGGGAATACCGCGAGATTTCCGCGACAGAAATGCAGCTTCAAAACTCATGCTGTTCAATGCGGGTTTTGAAGCGGCTTTGCCGACTGCATTCCACTGCGGCCGTCTCTCCCCATAGAGTGGACAGAGGCTGCAGTGGAGACGGCGATACAATTGACATGCTGCTGCTTTGAATTCTGCGCGGCATGCCAGTTTCATCGCAGCTTGACCGCAACGGCTTCTCCACAGCGTGGACGAGATTTTTGCAAAGTCTTGTACACTTTGCTGCTTTATCCCGGGACAAAAATTGCCAGCGGAATGTCCGTGCAGAAAGTCAGCACGGAAATCCCACCCTGTGTGAACCCAGCCGTACTGTGTATGTCCTTTAATCAGCACATAATCTACATGCTGGTAGACCCTTCAATTTAATAACCCTTTAGTAGCAATCCCCTCCACCAAATATTTGGAGAATCATACAATGGTAGAGGTCATCAGGTCCAATAACTTCACTATAAGGATTCACTATTTTTCCAGAATTGTTATAATAGTAATCTTTTACTGTAGTATATTATATTGATATATAGCACCAACTTATTCCGCTTTCAAGTAATTTATTTAGTACTCATTTTAGCAACTTCAGAAGGATGGAAGGCTGAGTAGATCTAAACCATGTGAGGATTGAACCTGCAACCTTCAGGTCGTGAGTGAGAGTTCAGTACTCTGTATTTCCTGTAGCTGCAAATTGGACCCACTGCAAATGTGTATAGTTCATCAATAGTTCTGGGATGCCTTGCATGCATGACTCTCTTCAGTTCATGCCACAGCATATGGGTTAGGCCATATGTCTTGCACCGTGAGCTGTGTAATGTGCAAGACATAGTACATTGTAAGTCCCATTTTCACACGTGAATCACATGAAAATAGGGCCTTCTTCAATTTTTCCATCTCTCACTATCAGTGTGAGAGTAAAAACGCCCCTGTTAATTAATGGGCAAACCCACAGAACTTGCACAATTTCCTCTGCCTTGTAAATACCTTGAATGGGGGATAAGTTATATAATCCCCACAGTCTTGCACAATGTTTCATGTCTGACTTTTGTTTTGAAGGCATTACTATTAGCATTTTCTGGTGAGTCATGAGAAAAATTTGTCATGTGGTATGAATTTTATGCATTTCCATGCTGAGTAATGATGGAATTCTCTGCCACAAAGATAAATATCCTTTGCCTTAAAGCATTTCCAGAGTAGGATGATGACACCGCGTGCAATGTTGTATGTGCCATTGTGTGGATACTCCTGTTGATATTTGGCCTTCAGCATTTTAGTAGTATCACCACAATAACAAGCCCATACAATCGTGCCAGGCACATAGTAGTGCCCATATAAATTTACATAACAACACCCCATCAGGGTGACCTCAAAGAACTAACAGAGAGTGAGCCCCTTCACTGTTTGCGGATTATATAGCTCTCCTGGCATCAGGGCTCCCCAAACTCCAACAAAGTCCAAGTCAGTAAACCGTTGTAGTGCTTTACATCCCACATCGCCAACTATATTCGGGGCAGTTACTCGTTTGATGACGTGGCTGAGCACTAGGTTGAAAAGGAATGGGGACAGCAAACAGACTCGTCGAACAACTTTATCAATGTTGAAGACATCCGTAGCTTCTGTACTGGTTTGAATGCAGCAACTAGAGTTGGAGTACTGTGCATGAAAGATTTAATGAACTGGTCGGGTATACCATAGGATTTGGTGATCTTCCACGGGGCGTCTTGGTGGAGGTTGTCGAATGCTTTCTTAGTCTTCTTTCACATGAGCGGATATCGGCTAGCCGTAAATATGCGCTACGTTGAGGGAGAAAAAGCTGGTAAACGGGCGCACAAATAAAACGTTTGTGCACCCGTTCATATGGCCTGGTAAATGCGCCGTCCTCAGGCGATCTCCCATTTCCCCTCCCCCCTTGCAGGCTCACCTCTCTTCCTTCGCACTTGTTCTGTGCAATAGGAGGGGGGCGGGGCTGTAGCTAAGCGCTGGTCCGTCCCGCCTCCTCCCATTGATATCTACGGAAAGGGGCGGGGAGAGGGCAGTCGCTTAGCTCTGCCCCCGCCCCGCCTCTTGTCCATAGCATGAATGGGAGGAGGCGGAGCAGACCGGTGCTTGGCTACACCCCTGTCCCGCCCCTTCCCATTGTACAGAACGAGCGTGGAGGAAGAGAGGTGAGCCTGCATGGGAGAGAGGAGAGCAGAGGTAGGGAGTTTAGCAACCCTAGCTCCTATGGGAGCCCATGCAGCGGCCGACGTATTCCGGCCCAAAACATAGTTCCGGGACAATGTTTTGGGTCCAACGTAAAAACGCCCGGAGCTATATTGGGCTCACCGGGCGCTTTTACGTCTCGCAAATACACCCATATGATCTGATGCATTGGAATCCAATGCATCAGATCACAGCGCATATCGGCCGACTGTAAAATGACCGGCTGATATGTGCTCATGTGAAAGAAGCCTTCAAATCAATAAACCTCACACACAGCGTCTTCTGGAACACAAGGCTCTATTTAATGATGGTGTAAAGTATGATACATGACCACCCTTCTCGGAATCCTGCTTTCTCTTCATGTAGTTGCTCATGAGCTGTTCTTAAAAGGCATTGCAACACTACATTATAGAATAACCAGCTTGGGACACACAGAAGTGTGATATCACACCAGTTGATTCAGCTTGAAAGGTCACCCTTCTTTAGCAACTATACAGTAACCACTGCCTGTCCAGACTTTTTGGACTCTTTGTCCAGCAGGCATTTAAGAGGGAGGTGAGAGCATTATACTATACAAAATACAGAGTGAGTGAACAAAAGAGAAATCTAAATCAAATCAATATTTGACATGACCACCCTTTGCCTTCAAAACTGCATCAATTCTTGCACACAGTTTTTGAAGGAAATCGGAAAGAAGTTTTTCTCAAACATGTTGGAGAACTAACCACAGATCTTCTGTGGATGTAGGTTTGCTCAAATCTCTTCATGTAATCCCAAAAAGACTCAATTGTATTGAGATCAGGGCTCTGTGGGGGCCATGTCATCACTTCCAGGACTCCTTGTTCTTCTTTATGCTAAAGATAGTTCTTAATGACATTGGCTGTATGTTTGGGGTTGTTATCCTGCTGCAGTTTAAATTTGGAGTCAATCAGACACCTATTTTTGAATTTTTTTTTACCTTGTATTTTTTATCTCGCATCTTCTCCACACATGCCTAAAATTTACACTGTACTACAGATTTCAGCTAAGTCTAATAATTTCCATTTTCACCATAGTAAATATGTATATCACTGTTAGAGCGGCTTCAGATGATCGTATATAGTATATCGTATATAGTATAATACACAGTATATCGGCTGAGCGTGAAAACCCCATCGATATACGGCCGTCTGAATAAGCCCTTAGGCTGTATTTACATGGGTGAGTACAATATATATGTGATTGTTGTCAGTAAGAGAGAGATGGCTAACAAAAATACATGATCTTTTTGCGAGCTTTTGGGCCCATATATATAACATAGTATGTAAGGTCCAAAAAGAGACACATTTCCATCAGTTCAGCCTATTACACTGCAATGTTGATCCAGAGGAAGGCAACTCCCCCCCCCCCCCCCCCCAAAAAAAACACAATGGGGTAGAAGACAGTTTTCCTCATTTAAGGCTGCTTGCACACTGCAGAGCGGATTCCGCACGTGGGTTTCCGCAGTGGATTCCATCTCTGACCGGGCCAGTGACCTTGCGTACCTGTGTTCTTTTTTTCTTTTCCTGTACTGCGGATGGTTGCAGCGAGCCGCCATCAGACATGCGCAGTACTGGGTTTTTTTTTTCAAATGTTTATTTTTCCTGCTCCAGCACTACAATGTATTCACTACATGCAGGAAAGATAGGGCAAGTCCTCTATTTTCTCAGCTGTACAATTAATGGCCGGGAAAAGAGCTACTGAAAACGAAACCACTGAAATCCTATTGAAATCAGTGGTTTCGTCTTGTCCCATTATGCGGCCGTGATAGAGCAGGACCTATCTTCCCGCAGTTTTTTTCAAACTCCGGCACTATGGCGCAGAGTTTGAACAGCACGAGATTTAAAAAAAAAACAAAAAAACATTCATGCGCATCTACACTCCGTAGTGATGAGCGTATTTGCGCACACGGCCATGTGAAGCCGCCCTAAGGGCTTATTTACACGTCAGTATTTCTCATCAGTATTTTGTAAGCCAAAACCAGGAGTGGGTCCAAAATATGCAAGAAATGCTAATTTTCCCATTCTACTTTCTCTCTGTTCATTCCACTCTTTGTTTTGGCTCACAAAACAGTGATAAGAAAAATACACTTGTGTGACTCTGCCCTTATAAAGGGGATTGAGAGATTTTGTTTAATATGGAGTTATTTAGAATACAAGTTTCCAACTCTGTATCAACGTAGCACTATAACCATCTACTTGGCTTTCAGGTTTTTTTGTATTTAAATATCATTTACAACAAATATTCCTTAGTTTATTAAACTAGATATTAGTAACTGCATATTAAAGTCATAGCCTGACATCTAGTGGCCAAGATTTGCAATGCACCACTGTTGGTGCTTGTGCTGGGGCTGGAGTGTCAGAATATAACTTTTGTTTCCCAAACCTGAATTATGTATTACTTTATATTGCTCCCCTTTAGGGGTTGTATGGTGTATATGGGTATTGTACACAGGTTCGTCTCATGCATCTTCTTTTTCTTTTGACATAAATACATATATAGGAATAGAGCCTAGGGAAAGGGACATGCATAAGGGTTTTTCAACTATGTGCTTCAATGAGGCACAGGAGGTGCCTTATGTCAGAGAAACCCTGTTTCTCTCTCTACTAAGCTAAAAGCTTGGCAACAGCTGGCTGCTAATTGGCTGTATGTCATGCCTTCACTGATTGGACAGGGGGGTTAGTTAGAGCTCAGAGTGGGAAACTACCCAGTGAGCAGTATGGTAAAGGGGAAGGAGAGGAGAAAAAGTGCAGGAAGAAGGCAGGAAGTGAAGGAGGAGTCAGAGCAGTCTTCAGTAGTCAGTCTGCGTAGGATGTCGTCGGAGGACGACGTGCAGGGAGGAGGTCTGCAGTGCGAGCAGCAGAAGCAAGTGTTTTCTTCAGGGAAGTCAGGATTCATCAGCTCCCTAGTCTTACCGGCAGTGCGGAGGAGTAAGATCAAAGCCATTCCACTAAAACAGTGAGTTACACAAGACCCAGTGAATTCAAAGCCAGAAGAAGTAAAGTGGCCATCTTATCTCTAATTTCAACACCTGCATAATCTACTTCTAGTAGCCCAACAGATAACTAGGCCTGTGGGAACTCATCCTCGGTAACCTTCCAAGTTCAAATAGAGAGAGCGTTGAAGAGGAAATTGTGTTTACAATTGAATCAACTGTACTGCATAACCATTTGCTCTGCTATCATTCTGCAAGACTGCCACTGTTAGTTGTACCGTGTTTCAACTACTTTGAAATATTGAAGTACACTGTGCACTCCTGGTTTGCTAACAAAACAGTTACCTGGACTCATGTCAAATTATTCCCGCCATTGACTACCGTAGTCACGGATGAAGTGCTGGCGTCACGTTACAAACCACCGTTCATCTTAACAGTAAATTTGTGTTCATTTTGTGCCACTGTGCTTCAACCGAGTGGGAAACCTTTGCTGCATTGTCGGGAGAGATTGCAGAGCCACCCGTTACCTGCATCTCCATGGTCTCCTCCACTTTGGCACGTCTCGCTCGGATACTGCTGCAGGATGGATAGCTCAATAAGAAAGGCTACTACTTGGAGTACAGTTAGTACAGGAAGTCCCTGGTTCAATTCCTGACAAGTTAGGATGATTTAATGAATTCTGCACTGGGCAGGGGGTTGGACCAGATGACCCTCGAGGTCCCTTCAAATTCTATGGCCTGGCAGTGTGAATGTGTACAACAGCCTACCAACCCTTTACAACAGAAAGAGCAATGTGTGCACAACACAAGTAGGGGCACCATTAACATGCAATAGTGCATTCAAAAAATGGATACAGGGGCAAAAATAAGGATTATCTCCCCCTCCTCTCTTACAGGGATTCCAGACGACAGGAGGAATCTTGTTCTTAGGTGCCATTCAGGTTCTACAGGAGGGTGCAGGCCCGTCCCCACCAGAGGTCTGCAATTCAAACTGCCAGCCAACAGGGCTCCACCAGGAACCTAGATGTTCATAGTGGTTCTATGCATGCAATGTGATTCCACCAGTATGGTCAGCAGATGGTGGGCGATGACACTGAGGATGCGAGCTGTTGGAACGTTGTGGATGTGAAGCTGGTCCAGTTGAAGCGATCGCCTGTGCAGCCTGGTGAGTCTTTGTCACCTTCTTTACCCCGTTATTCTTATGTCTCAGCAGTAGGGCAATTAGCCTGACTTGCAGGCTCCTGGGG
This sequence comes from Eleutherodactylus coqui, assembly GCF_035609145.1. Taxonomy (NCBI): domain Eukaryota; kingdom Metazoa; phylum Chordata; class Amphibia; order Anura; family Eleutherodactylidae; genus Eleutherodactylus; species Eleutherodactylus coqui. The sequence goes on along the minus strand of NC_089838.1, from coordinate 191,060,438 downwards.
TGGGTTCCTTGAGGGAGGAGGGGATATCTGGGGTTTCCCAGGTACAAGTAATATGTAAATAAAAGATAAAACAAGAGAAATTTGGATAGTGCCTATGGTAGTATCTGGTTATGTTAAAATGTATTTCTCCAGATATCTTTTAGAAAAAGGCAAGGACTCACCTGGCTTTCTGGCAAAACCCATAAAGAGTTCACTGTTGCACCTAAAGGTCCTTCAGTGCCAAATATGGTATGGGTGTCTGGTATCCCCGTGCAGCTGACATCCACTAGGAGAGCACTAGTGATCCTAAGGGTCCAGGATGGTCTTGATATACAGCAATCATAAATTCAGCAGCAAAAGTAAAAAGAAATAAAACAGCAATTGAGGATATGAGGCACTAATTAAATGCTGTTAGATGTAAACATTGAATCAACTTACTTGGATTGGGGCTAGTTATCCAATCACCTACCCCATTCTAGGCGAACTCCTCAATAGGAGATGTCCGTAATAGGATAATTTATCATCTAAAATCCAGCCATCATGAGTAAAGAAGTCTGACGTTTATTCCAACCCCAAGTCAATGTGACACATTTCACAGGCATGCGTTTTCCCCTTTTTTCAAGCATTCACAGAATAAGAACAAGATGCACATTTATATAGTTCAGTTTTATAATTTAACCCTTTGCAATCCAATTTTGGATTCAGGGTTTCCTAGGGGGCTTTCTCTTTTTGCCATTATACAATGGCGCCATCTGCTGGCTAGAGCCACTACTGTGGTATTGGACATGCTGGAGAGGCCCCCGACAACAGAACAGCCAGTAATCTACAGTAAGAGTACCCTGCCGGACGTCTTCCGACATCGGTGCTGTACAGCCTTCAATCAGAATGTCTTTAGACGTCAGACAGTGGATTTGAAAGGGTTAAATACCAGGAACTATATATATGTGTACCATGTTCTTGTTCTGTGAATGCTTGAAAAAGAAGGAAAATGCGTGGCTACAAAACGCGTTGCATTGTACTTGTGGTTGGAATAAACGTCAGACTTCTTTAATCATGATGGCTCAATTTTAGATGATAAATTACCTTATTACAGACATAGCCAATTGAAGTTCACCTGGAGGGGGTTAGGTGATTGCATCACTACCCCCTAATCCAAGTAAGTTGAGTCAGTATTTGCATCTAACAGTATTTAATTAATGTCACATATTCCTGAATACTGTTTTTCTTCTTCTTACGTTTTGCAGCTGAACTTTTGATTCGAGGTACAAGTAGGAGGGGATAGTTGGAAGGATTTGGTGGGATGCATGTGGGATCTGGTAGGGTGTTTAACTAGAGGTCTGTTTCTGGGGTTTAGACTCCTTATCCTCTTATTGCATGGTCGGACCCCCCAAGGGGATGGCTGGGCACTTTCTGCTCCTTCTTTCAATTGGGTCTGTCTCAGGATCTGAGGGGCAAGAGACAATATCAGTGCAGACTAATTCCTCTGAGGAGGAAGATAGGGTTTGTCTGGATGACAGAGCAAGGGATCTATGGCTAGAAAGTTTTTAAGTAGGCGAAAGGTAACTAGGATAACAATAATAAAAAGGGAAAGTGATGAAGTATTAATATATAAAAAAAAACTATATAAATTTTGAATTGCTGCACTCATACTGACCCACAGAATAAAGACACCATGTCATTCTTTCTGCACTCTGAGTGGTGTAAAAATACCCCCCCCCCCCACACACACACACACACAATGGTGCAATTGTGTTTTTTTCACACTTAGAAATTTTTGAAAGTCTATCAATACACTATATGGTATGTTTAATGGTACCATTGAAAAATACAACTTGCACCGCAAAACTAAGCCCTCATGTAGCTATGCCACCTGAAAAATAAAAAAGTTATTCATTTATTGAACGTGGGAATACCAGAATTGCAGAATGTGACCTGGGCACAGACACGTCAATGACCCTTGGTCATGAGAGGGTCAATATTGCTTAGGTCTCATTACATTCTCCCATTCTCAGTAATTTGCTCTTTCTGCTACCTCAGCAATAATGGTTGCTTTTGTATCACTCACAGACGTTAACCCCTTAAGGACATGTTCTATTTTGGGCCTAAAGGCGCAACGATTTTTGGCGGATTTTCATCTTTATTTTTCAAGAGCCATGACTTTTTTATTTTTCCGTCAACGTGGCCGTATAAGGGCTTGTTTTTTGCGTGGCGAACTGTAGTTTTCATTGGTGCCATTTTTGGGTACATAAGACTATTTTTTATAACTTTTATTAATTTTGTTATGATTGCAGGGAGAGAAAACAAGGGTAATCACTGAAGAAGAATTAATTAAAAAACTTGGGGCTTGGGCAGAAAAATGGCAATGAAGTTCAATGTTGAAAAATGTAAGACTATGCACATGGGCAGGAGAAACGGATGTCACCAATATTCACTTAATGGGGTACCGCTAGGGAAAAGTGATATGGAAAAGGATCCTGGGGATTTTAGTGGATAATAGACTAAACTGGAGTAACCAATGCCAGTCAGCTGCTGCAAAGGCAAATAAAGTCTTGGGGTGCATTAAAAGAGGTATAGGGGCGAAGGACGAGAACATTATCCTTCCACTATATAAGGCACTTGTCAGGCCTCACATGGAATACTGCGTACAATTCTGGACACCGGTGCTCAGGAAAGATGTCACAGTGCTTGAAGGGGTTCAAAGAAGGGCAACTAAACTAATACATGGAATGACGGGACTGGAATACCCAGAGAGGCTATCCAAATTGGGACTATTTACTCTAGAAAAAAGAAGGTTAAGAGGCGACCAAATAACCATGTATAAGTATATGAGGGGACAATACAAGGATCTCTCCCAAGATCTGTTTACACCCAGGACCACGACGGTAACAAGAGGACATCCGCTACGATTAGAGGAAAGTAGGTTTCATCACCAACATAGAAAGGGGTTCTTTACTGTAAGAGCAGTTAGACTGTGGAACTCTCTACCGGAGGAAGTGGTGATGGCAAAATCGATAGAGGAGTTTAAAAGGGGACTTGATGTCTTTCTGGAGAAGAAGTATATTACAGGATATAAATATTAGGTTAAGTGTCAATCCTGGTATACAGGCAGGTAGGAACTATTAGGGGTTGATCCAGGGAACAGTCTGATTGCCATTAGGGAGTCGGGAAGGAATTTTTCCCCCAAAAGGGCTAATTGGCTTCTGGCCTTGGGGTTTTTTGCCTTCCTCTGGATCAACACAGTAGGATAGACAGGCTGGACTAGATGGACAATGTCTTCATTCGGCCTTACATACTATGTTACTATGTAATAATAATTAAAATCAAACTGGACAGAACACAACATATATCTTAGGTTGAGGTATTAGGAAAAACCCTTCACTCCTCTGAACCTAAGTAGGTCCCTCAGCAATGACTCCACTAGTAATTATTAGGTGTCTCAGTTCTCATGTGCAAATTTATGAAGCACATGAGATGACAATCTTCCTTTATTGATGTGGCATTAGTCATTGAAGTGAGTGAGGTTTAAACCACCTCCTGCTGATAAATAAATAAATTATGGGGTTACCCTCATGATAGGTCCCCAAAATCAGACAGAAGTTCCAGATAGAGAACAAGGTGTTATGTATATTGCTCAGACACAACACTGTGCTTAAATATACTTGAGTTGAGATCCTCCTCCGGAGATATATAAAGAGGAGGATTAGATTATGAGCACAGTGTTTAAATACTCTCTATATAACCCTTTATTCAGATGTAGTAAATGGTGGTTATTCACCACTCAAGGAGAGGAGAGCGTTAAGTGTCAAAGAAAGGACCAGCTGAGAGAGCCAAAAACTGATATTAATAAGAGTGGGCTAATGGAGAGCCTCCACTTTAAATATCAGTATAGATGTGTAATATAAGGCCCAATTAAGGTTCAGAAGGTCCAGTTAGCAAAGGGTTAAATAGTGCCAAGAAAGAGTGGATAGGAAGAACCAGTGATAAATACAGAGAATGAACTGTTTTTTCTCTCCTAGTTATATATGCTCCTCATTCAAGCAACTCCAAATTATAATCAACCGATAGAGGTAGATCAAAAAGAGGAGAGGAGAGGGTTAACTAGTATATAGAGAGCCCTTCCACTCAAGAAATATATGGCACCACTTCAAAACTACTACCCTGAATATTAATACACAATTCAGGGAGTAGTTGCTAACTCTTGCACCAAACCAGCACTTAAAGGGTTAAAAGTGCCTGAAAGTCGGCAGTGCTAAAGAGTGCTGTTCCTGTAGTACAGATCACTTTAAATACTAATGAGGATGCAGGACTCTAGGGGAAAAAACCCTGCACTTGTACACAGCAGCGCTGTGAATAGGGAGAAGCTAGGTCGGCACCGATGTAGCTGCCCGACAGAGGGTATCGGGCAGCCGTCTAGTTCAAACACCTGAACTAACTATCTGGAAGGTTACTGACTCACTAAAACCACGTCATCGACGCGTTTCTATAGCGCTCTTTGGTGTATACACTGTTTCATCAGGATGCATTAGTAGGTAACAGAGGGAGCAGTCGTGATATCTGGCGGCATCCCTGTAGTGATGCATCCTGATGAAACAGTGCATACACCAAAGAGCACTGTAGAACTAGACGGCTGCCCGATACCCTCCATTTACTACATCTGAATAAAGGGTTATATAGGGAGTATTTAAACACTGTGCTCATAATCTAATCCTCCTCTTTATATATCTCCGGAGGAGGGTCTTAACTCAAGTATATTTAAGCACAGTGTTGTGTCTGAGCAATATACATAACACCTTGTTCTCTATCTGGAACTTCTGTCTGATTTTGGGGACCTATCATGAGGGTAACCCCATCATTTATTTATTTATCAGCAGGACGTGGTTTAAACCTCACTCACTTCAATGACTAATGCCACATCAATAAAGGAAGATTGTCATCTCATGTGCTTCATAAATTTGCACATGAGAACTGAGACACCTAATAATTACTAGTGGAAGTCATTGCTGAGGGACCTACTTAGGTTCAGAGGAGTGAAGGGTTTTTCCTAATACCTCAACCTAAGGGTGCATTCACACGAACGTATATCGGCTCGGTTTTCACGCCGAGCCGATATACGTTGTCCTCGGGTGCAGAGGGGGGAGGAAGGAAGAGCCAGGGCCAGGAACTGAGGCTCCCGCCCCCTCTCTGCCTCCTCTTCGCCCCTCTGCACTATTTGCAATGGGGAGAGGCGGGACGGGGGTGGGGCCAATTAACGGACTTTAGCCCCGCCCCTGTCCCGCCTCCTCTCATTGCAAATAGTGCAGAGGGGCGGAGAGGAGCCAGAGAGGGGGCGGGAGCCTCAGTTCCTGGCCCTGGCTCTTCCATCCTCCCCCCTCTGCACCCGAGGACAACGTATATCGGCTCGGCGTGAAAACCGAGCCGATATACGTTCGTGTGAATGCACCCTAAGATATATGTTGTGTTCTGTCCAGTTTGATTTTAATTATTATTAATAAAGTTAGTTTTTTAATTAATTCTTCTTCAGTGATTACCCTTATATTTATTTTTGAAGAATTTCTGCCTCAGTGACTTATCAGGGAGAGAAAACACATCAATTCTGCCATAGATTTTTTTTTTCCTGTGGGTCAGTACGATTACAACGATACCAAAATTCTTTTTATTTTAGGTTTTTCCACTTTTCCGCATTAAAACCCCTTTTTTTTAATTATTTTTTTCTAAATCGCTGCATTCAAAGTCCTATAACTTTTTTTTTTTCCATAGACGGAGCTCTGTGAGCACTTATTTTTTGCAAGACGAGCTGTAGTTTTTACTGGTACCATTGTGAGGTACATACGGCTTTTTTGATCACTTTTATTGCATTTCTTGGGAGGCAAAATGAAAAAAATAGGCATTTTGCCTCAGTTTTTTTTTTACCGTGCAGGATAAAAAGCGTGTTGAATTTATTATATGCTTGGTTACACATACGATGATACCAAATATGTGGAATTTAAATTTGTTAAAAATTTTATGCTAATATGGGAAAAAGTACGAAAAAGGGTTTTTTTTTTTTACATTTCTCTATTTTTTTTTACATTATTTCATCTGTTTTTTTACACTTTTTATGTCCCTGCAGGGAACTTGCACAATCACACCTATGATCGCTATGATAAGGCATTGCAGGACTTCTGTGATCATAGGCAATGGCAATGCAGGACTCCGGTATCTGGCGTCCTGTTGCCAACGCGAGAGTCTGATGATGTCACAGAGGGAGCGTACTCCCTCTGTGAACCCTTTACATGCCGCAATCTATATAGATCGTTGCAGGGATGGGATTAACAGTGGGAGTCGCTGTCCCAATGCACCCCCGCTGTTGCAGAGGGAGGCCGGCTATCGGTGACAGCCAGCTCCTGCTGCCGGATTGCACGGTATCTCTCCTGATCTTGCTGCATCCCCAGGATGTAAGCGTACGTCCTGTTGCATTAAGTACCCTTCTGATAGGACGTACATTTACGTCCTATGGCGGGAAGGGGTTAAAATAGAAGAAACCACTGACTTAGTCTGACTATAAGGCCTCAGGTACACGGGGCGGATTTGCATTGTGGAGTCCACGATGGATGTCCGCCTCCGGACTCCGCAGCAAATACCTCCCCAAAGCATGTTATGGCAAATCGCAATGCTCTTTACATGAGTGGAAATCAATTGCGATTTTCCGCTCGTGGCTACGTACAGATGGCTTCCATTGACGTCAATGAAAGCCATCCATCCCGCGGCACTTCTGCAGTGAACACTGGAAGTATTGTGTGATACACGTCATCATCTAGCGCCGGCAGCTACTGCGCATGCGTGACAGAGTGCCGGCCGGCACATCTGCAGCGCTGACAGAAGACACCGGACAGGTACACAGGGGTCAGCGTCCTGGCACCCGGTCGAACTGCGCTGACTGCGAGAAACCCGCATGCGGGGTCTGACCCGCCCGTGTGCAGGAGGCCTATCTGAAACTTTTTGGTGGCTGAAAGTTTTCAGAAAAGAGCACTTCTGTGAACAGTTAGATGTCTATTGCTACACGTTTATTCTACATGTGAACAGTTATAATATGAGTCACTATATGGACTACTCTACATGACTCTATGTATTGCTTAAAAAGCTACTTTCCCATTATTAGGTTAAAGGCTGCACTTATGTTTGATGGGTTTTATGTAGAACAATAACTGAAGTGCTCCTGTAGGTAAAATGTTCTAGTGTATTGCATTGTAACCGCACACCAGGAATTGATGCAATAATACAGATTGAGTGGTTTAGTCTACGACTCTATTCTTCAATTTTCGAAACATTTAATATGCCTTATACATCACCACACCTCATCTACAAAGACAAAATGTATCTGAAATACTTCATGATTCTCATGTACACTTACCACTGCTATTCTTAAATATTATACATGTAAGACAGTTGCTGCTACATACATTGGGTATGATACAATAACGTAGGCCTCAGAAAAACCTTTTCATAGCTCCATGATGGGATGTGAGTAATTACTTATGCCAGTAATGAGCTAGTATCCATGCTTAAATGCATTCCAATGCTGCCTAATCTCCAGCTGTATCGCCATGAATATCATATTCTGCACAGGGATTTCCTATGCAAATAGCATGGCGTGTATTTTAAAGGGGTTTTCTGACCTATTACAAATATAAAAACAGCATCAAATTGAATGAAACAAAGTGCTAGCTCTCCAATCCCACCCATGCACCATATAAGCTCCATCCGTCTCCCTGCTCTTTGTATACATGCAGCTGTTATATGACCGCTGTCGCAAATCAGTTGCCCGCAGCTATCACATAATGTACTGCTGGCATCATGGCCCCCCACTGCTGAGAAATTATGCCAGGAATATGGCATCTGACTGCAATGATCACTTGTTATGTGTTTGCAAATGAAATTCAGGAGGATTGCTGGAGTTTCCATAGTGGATCAGGGGGGAATTGTAGAGGTATCACTTTTTTTTGTGCTATTTTATACCATTTAGTGCCATTTTTTATTCTTAAAAGGTCTGATAGTTTCTTTAATATAATATTACAGTTGCTGAACTTTAACCCTTTGCAATCCAATTTTGGATTCAGGGTTTCCTAGGGGGCTTTCTTTTTCTGCCATTATACAATGGCGCCATCTGCTGGCTAGAGCCAGTACTGTGGTATGGGACATGCCAGAGAGGCCACCGACAACAGAGCAGCCAGTAATATACAGTAAGAATACCCAGCCGGACGTCTTCCGACATCGGAGCTGTACAGGCTTCAATCAGAATGTCTTCAGACGTCAGACAGTGGATTGGAAAGGGTTAACATGCAATACTATGTCGAACAGAATTTTAGTACGAGTCTTCTCTATTAATTTACATATAAGGGAGGATGAAATTTAGTCGTAGGATATTGATATATACATGTTAAATCCCTTCACTGTTGAATGAGGAACTACTCTCAAATGTCATCAGCATACAATAAATACAGCTTCCTTTCTGATACCACATACCTGTCTATTGGCCTATCACATATAGTATAATGGCAATTCTAAAGAGAGCCTGACAATATTACAGTATGTACCATGCAGCCTGCTTCCACCACTCGTGAAATTCGAGTATGGGTATCGGCAGTTTATATTTCGGAGGGCATTTGAAATCTGCTATCGTTCCAATGAAAAGGTTGTCATCTCAGCAGATAATTGTCTCCATCTTCGGATTCACAAAGGAGAAGTTGTTGAACGTATTCTGGTCCATGCTGTTGATCAGTGTTCCTTCTGTACTTGATATTCTGGCTTTCTCATTCAAAAATTCTTTGTCAAAGTTGCTGCAGTCATTTGCTGATTTCTGGAAGGAGAAGAAAATATTTCCACAAAAAGTTGTTTGATGCATTCATACTATAAATACAGGGGAGTGGGAAAAAATTCACCATTCAGATCACTGTGGTGTTTGGTGTTCTCTAGCAGTGTGATGACCACTGCAATGATTTATTGGGGTACTGACCTTAATTCCTGACTCACAGGACCAGTGACTTCGGGCAGTTTCAGACAAACGTGATTTTCTCCCCTTATGTGGCCGCGATAATCACAGCCACATAATGAGACAAAACGAAACCACTGATTTCAATGGATTTCAGTGTTTTCGTTTTTTACTATTGGGATTCTTGCCCGTTAATTGTACGGGCGAGAAAATATAGGGCTTGCCCCATCTTTGATGGGGCAAGCCTTTGATTTCAAAAGATTAGTTCAGACCAACGAGTTTTTACTATGAAAATTCTTCAGAGGAGAAAAGATAGGATCTGCTCTATCTTTGTCCGTGTTACGCGGGAAGCTGCCATAGAAGTCTATGGCAGTTTAAAAAAAGGGAGGGGGAGGGAGTTACCCCACATACAACAAAGGGGAAAAAAGACAGCTGGCCCTAATTTGGTATTTAATTGCCATTCTATTCCACGGGAAGGGTGGAAAACACGAACGTGTGAACTGACATTTCGATGGCATAAGTAACTGAACTATCTGTTGGCGTGAATGTATCAGTCTGTTTCTTGCCAATTCCCAACCTCATTCAGGCGCAAATACGTTCTGTACCAGCGAACGTATTTGCACATACGTTTGTCTTAAAAAAACGCCCTTTTACACACAACACAAATATGCAGAGTAAGGGTGCTTTTACATTTAAAAGTTGCGCCCAAAACATTCAGTTGCAACTCACATCCAACAGCACTTGGGAATCCCATCCAATATGCTGAACACGGCACAATGACGTGCAATTCTCGTCCAAAAATCAGACAAGAGTTGGACATGCTGCGATTATTTTTTTTTACTCAGACTATTCATCCAAGTATAAAAAAAAGCCTGTGTGCACACGCCCATTCAGATGAAAAGGTGCTATTTCGATCTGAAAATTGGACAGAAGTGTCATCTGTGTGCATGTACCCCAAGATCTTCCTTACCACTTTAGGCTTAAAAGGCGGCTCAATTTCTCTCCTTTCCAGTCTATGCCAGTCTATCTGATGGAAGAAGCAATGCTGCTGAATGTTTCCTTTGATTCCAAGTCTTCGGTCTGGCTCTCTGACAAAGAGCTGAAGATTGCAAATAAGAGGAATACATGTAAATACAATTAGTACATTTCCTTTTAAGAATGACTAAAATGAATAGGATTTGGATATTGTTTGTCAGTCATCTAACTTAATACGGTGACTTGTTTTTTTTTTTTTTTAAATCAGTCATTCAGGTTGTAAAAATTGCTGGCTTAACTTAAGGTGCATTTACACTGTAAAGATGATCACTCAAAACATGGCTTTTGAGTGATCATTTTGCATAAACTACTACTTGGTACTAATGCCTATTAGTACCAATTTGTAGCATGTGAGTCATCAAGAACCTCCCGCTGTTTCCTGATTACTTTCGCTTTGTTCTGTCCAAGGGGCTAACAGCTGAGAACAGCTGATACAATGCAATCAGCTGTAATCAGCTCTCCTTGGGCTTATCAGCTGTTCATCTGAACAATGGTTTTTATGCAGAACTGAAAACTGGCATTCGGCAGAAAACTGAAAGGTGGGCACATTTACACCCAACGATATTGCTCAAAAAAGGGTTTTTGAGCAAATTTTGAGAGCTAATCGTTGTCTAAATGGGCCTTAATTCCTGGGACCCCCACTGATCAGTTGTTTGAAGGGGCCACAGCACTTGTGAGAGCATGGTGGTCGCTGTAAGCTTTACACCAGCTTTGCTTAATGTTTACACTGTTCTGGTTCATACTCTGAGCTTTTTGCAGCAGCCATTTTGAGTATTGCAATGTTATCTAATTGAAATGTATGTGATAAAGGCACAGTACATATATCTTTTCAGGTGAAAAATTTTCTGCTCCATGATTTTTTCTTCTGAAAATAATATTTTTACCTAACCTACAAAAATGTTAACTTCATATGGCAACTTCTAAAGCTCTTTTCAAATTAGCATTAGAGGGATAAACAACTTCAAAGGGGATTTATGAAACACCCTATGTACCCTCCAAGAACGTGGTAAATCCAACTTATAGGCAAGAGGATTAATGACTCCCGTTATGGCAAAGGGACCGATAAAACGTGGCGCAAGCTTTACCGAGGGGAGCTTCAATTTTAAATTATTTGTGGACAGATAGACCTTCTGACCGACCTCATATGGCTCCGAAATAGTGGACTTTTTACAACTACGTAGTTGCATACAACCATTTGCTTCCTCCAGGTTCTTGTGTACACCATTCCAGAACTCCCAGAACTCACTAGTAACAACATCAACAGCGGGACAAGCTGTAGGTACAGGAATGGAAGTCAGGAACTGGGGATGGCGACCGAACACACAAAAGAAAGGTGACACCCTGAACTTATACTATTATTTATGGCAAATTCAGCCAAAGGTAAAAACTCTACCCACCGACTGACTCTCTCGTCCACAAAAAAGACGCGAGTATTGTACTAGGTCTTGATTTTTACGTTCCGTTTCCTCATTCGTCTGCGGATGAAATGCTGATGAGAAAGACAGATGTTCCCAAGATTTTACAGAAGGCCCTCCAAAATTGAGCCATGAATTGAACCCCCCCCCCAGTCCGAAACTATATTGACCGTTATTCTGTGCAACCTCTTTAATGAAAATCCTCACTAATTCAGCGGCAGATGGTAATTTTTTCAGAGCAACAAAATGGGCCATTTTCGAGAACCTGTCAACAACTACCAAAATGGTAGAACAACTTTGTGACAGAGGCAGGTCAGTGACAAAATCCATGGACACGTGCGACCATGGCCAACAGGCACTGACAACGGCCTTAACGGTCCCTCGGGGCTCTTACGGCAACTCTTGCCACATGCACAAGCTGAACACCGATTTACGAACTCCCGGACCTTCCGTGCTATGCCGGGCCACAAGTAGAATCAGGAACATAGCTCAAGAATCCCCTGGACCCCCGGATGCCCTGCAAAAATGGAGGAATGAGACTCCTCCAGAACCAACAACCGCAGAGACATTGGTACGAATAACTTCCCTGCCGGAAGGTTCCGTGTCAGGGCTGCCATCACGACGGACGGAGGATGCCTTCCGGAGAAGAGTCCCCAACCTCCGGAGTCCCGAAACTGCAGGAGAGAGCGTCAGCTTTCACATTTTTATCTCCCAGTAGATACGTGACTGTAAAATTGAATCTCAAGAAGAGAAGAGCCCACCTGGCCTGCCGCGCATTGAGCCGCTTAGCATTCTTAAGATACACTAAGTTCTTGTGATCGATGAAGACTGTCACCTGGTGTCAGTCCCCCTCCAGAAGATGACGCCATTCCTCAAATGCCCATTTTATTGCCAACAATTCCCTGTTCCCAACATCATAGTTGCGCTCAACACTAGTGAATTTACGGGAAAAGAAGGCACACGGACTAAACCCTGAGCAGCCCTCTACTTTCTGTGAGAGGACTGCACCGACCCCAACTTCAGAAGTATCTACCTCCACGAATAAGGGCTTCTGAGGGTCCGGCTGAGCAAGCACCGGCGCGGTGGAAAAAGTCCTCTTAAGTTGCTCAAACGCCTGTGAAGCTTCCGGAGACCACGACGTCACGTGATAAATTTTCTGTAAAAGTTGGCAAACCCAAGTAAGCGTTGAAGAGCCTTCAAATTATCTGGTTTAACTGATTGTGTGATTGCAGCAACCTTGTCTGATTCCATACACACATCAGTTGGAGTCATGATATACCCAAGGAATGACATGCGTTTGACCCCGAATAAGCTCTTCTCCAATTTAACATACAATTTCTACTCCTGTAGCCGCTCTAACGCCAAATGGAGATGTCTGACATGCATGTCCTAATCTGACGAGTACTCCAAAATGTCTAGGTAATGGTGGAAGACCGCGTTCATAAACCCCTGAAAAACCGCAGGGGCGTTGCATAACCCGAAGGGCATAACCAGACACTCAAGTGCCCCAACGGGGTGTTGAATGCGGTTTTCCACTCATCACCAGACTTAATACATATGAGATTATAAGCCCCCCGAAGGTCAAGCTTAGAGAACCAGCATGCTCCCACCACCTGATTCAACAGATCAGGGATCAGAGGGAGCGAGCACTGATTCTTTATGGTGATCTTATTTAAAGCCCGATAGTCAACACAAGGCCGCAAAGACTCATTTTTCTTTTCAAGAAAAAATATGCCTGCTCCAGCTGGTGATTTTGATGGTCTCATATGTTCCTTGGCTAAAGCCTCTGAAATATAGGATTTAAGAGCCTCATGCTCCCGACCTGACAGATTAAATATGGCCCCCTTAGGAATGGGGCTACCCGTGACAAGATCAATCCTACAATCCCATTCGCAGTCTGGGGGCAATACCTCAGAAAGCTTCTTAGAGAACACATCTTGAAAATCCTGTGAATAGTCTGGAATACTAATAGTATCAGTGGAGCACAATGTAACAGGCGTTAGATGATCCTGACAGAACCCTCCCCACCAAACTAGCTCCAGCATAGTCCAATTAAACTGAGGATTGTGCGTCCTTAGCCACGGCAATCCCAGAACAATATCCACGGATATCTTCTCCATGACCAGAAATAAAATAACCTCCGAATGTAATGTGCCCACCATGAACCAAAGTTCTGATGTCCTCCAACGACTTCCGCAGAGGACAGAGGGGTTGCATCGATACTGGTAAAGTGGATCAGCAAACCTAATGTGGTAAAACTTGACAACAGTGGTCTTACAAACTGCAAATGGATAAGGTTTGCGGCCGACCCAGAATCTATAAATGCCTGTTACACCCTGTGAAAAACCTTGTAAGACACACTACAAGGCACCAATAGTTTAGGGAGTACCTGACTTCCTAGATGACCCTCCCAACAGTCACTTAGGAGCTGAAGTTTTCCTGCTTCTTCTGTAGCTGCCTTTCCTGGCAGGATGCGATGCGATGACCAGCCTTGCCGCAGTAAAAGCAGAGTTGGTTAGAAACCCAGAAGCGCCTCCACTTTCCAGGACTCAATCAGTCCACTTCCATACCATCATCTCGGGGGTTCACAATGGGGTACAGGCTGTAGAAGTCACCAGAGACTTGACACCACATTCTTGATGGGCCTCTAGCTTAGTTTCCCTTCTAGACCTGAGTCTATGATCAGTTTTGACTGCCAATTCCATAGCCTGATTCAAGGTGGATGGTGACGGATGGGACAGCAATAGATCTTTTACTGCGTCAGACAGGCCTACCAAAAATAAATCTTTGAGTGCACAGTCGTTCCATGCAGATTCGCCAGAATACTGCCTGAAACTAGAGCCGACTGGCGACCGAACTTCTGCTGACTGGCGTCCCTGGCGTTGAGCCAACAACTTACTGACTGAATAACCCGCACGATCGGGTTCATCAAAAATGGTCAAGAAAAAAAGAATCTACCGACTGCAGACAAGCGGAATCAGATGGTAAAGAATAGGTCCATGACTGAGGCCCTTCTCTGAGCAGAGACATAACAATCCCCACCCGTTGGGACTCAGACCCAGAGGAATGAGGCCGCAAGCGGAAAAACAATTTACAAGCCTCCCGGAAGACAAAGAATTTTTTCCGGTCCCCCCAAAACACCTTGGGTAATGGGCATTTGGGTTCTGGTACTGGATCAGTGGGCACAACCAACCGCTACTCATGATGGCTGAGACGCCCGACTGGTCCTGAACCATCCCGGCCAGGTCATGAATCTGACCAGGAATTGCATTGACTCCATTTACACAGCGAATCCTACCCAAAAAAACCCAGGAAAATATTTTTTTGGGCCAGTTATTATGATACAGTACTAGTGGGGTGCATAGGTACACACGGCACGGGGCTCCCTGACTCTTGCCAACGCCCCTTCCTGGAGATAGCCTAGAAGGTGGACACGTCCAAGCCGCCAACTCTGACCCTATGCTGCCTAGTGGCAGGACAGGAAGGAACCGCCGTACCTATGCAGGGTACTACTTACTAGTACTGACAGGCTAGGCAGATGGAATAACCAACAGGAAAGAAAACCACAGACCACAGGCAGAGCTGGATCGGGACAGGGTAACTTCCACTGGTGCAGGACCGAGGTCAAACACACAGAGGACAGAACCAATAACTGGCAACTGCTATCAGCAGCTGCCAGACTATATTCAGGAGTCTCCACCCCTAGGGCGGAGACCCATCAAGCCGGCTGATCGGAGCTCCCAGCCAGCCACTATAACTCACAGGGATAGAGCGCACGCGCCTCGCACAGCAGGCACACGCGCGCGCACAGCCGCGTGTGCCACGTGCCATGCACGCACACAGGAGCACGGCGCCGCCGCTCGCTGACCTGAACGAGGGCGCAACGTCATCCCAGGACACCGCGGCGAACCGCGCCACCACCACCCAGGATCCCTGACCGGCCTCATGGTAACAATTATAGCAATTCCATCTGCTTTTGTGTGCGGGGATGCTTGAGGAGTGTCTCAGTTATTGTCAGTCTCTGTTAGGGCCGTGGTCACTTACCTTCCAAGAAGATAGGGACAGGGGTTATTGGTGGTAGTTCCACCTGGTGTTCCCTATCTTTGGTAACGTTCATGTCGGCCCGATGCTCACTTGCCCACATGAATGTAACAGCAGTCTCATAGACACACTGAACTATACAAACTGTGGTTACATCCCTCTCCTCCCTTTCAGTTTACTCTTTTACTTTTTACTCAGTTTACTCTTTTACTTTTACTTTACAGTTGTTTTACGACTGTTTTTGAACATCGGCAAAGACTTGGCAGGCAAGAAAAGAGGGGCTACGGGCAATGGAAGGTGAAGTAGATGCCACTTTTTCCTGATACTAAGGTGAAAGTTTCATGTATTATTGTCTAAAAAGAAATATACTTTACTACTTGTTAAGTCTAAAAACCCAAGCAAGGCTAATGTGTATGAGCTATTAAATATTTTAGTAAGTGTCAGAGAGCAAATCACCATGAATTGTTTTATAATATAAAAAGGAAACATTTATATCCCACCTCAAAAGTGAATTTCACATTTCTGAACAGCCTGCTGGAATGAAATGCCGCTTAGTTGTCACAGATGTACTTGAGCCAAATATTCTCTGCTTAAATCCCATTATATCTATTCTCCTTAGTATAGTGAATAAATAGTGGCTTTTAATTATCTGTCTAGGGCTGCATGGAATATATTAGCTGTCAATTAATTATAATCTTGTCAGGACTAATATGCATTTCAATGATTTCAAAGGCAGTATGTTCTAGTAAATTAATGCATTTTCCTGTACTCATTTCTTGTAACTAAATGAACTCATGTAGCAGAGGGTCTATTTCATTTCTAGAAGACATTTTTGTAATAATCCTGGTAACACACAAGCCAAAATTACTGCTCTGCAGGACTGTATAGTAACTGAGTCCCTAACAAATCTGGTAACGTGGCCACAATACATGCCATGCGTAAACCGAGTAGCTGATTGCTAATGTTGTTGAATGAAAACCAGATTGATAAAGAGCAACCAATGGTTATACTTTATTATGTAAAATGGAAAATTTATGCAGGGCAATCCACTGCTTTGTCAGTGTGGGTTGTACCCCTGCATGTATGGTGCACATATCTATGGCAGTCATCCTGGTATCAGTTCATATGATGCAGGCTGGGTCTGTTGGCAGTCAACCCTCCCCCACCCGGCTTACTGCATGCTACCAGGTCAAATGGCGATTGAGCATTTCCAGTAGTACATATCTTGTATCTGGCCATTTTTTCTGTGAGTTGTGTCTTTGAGCATTTTTTCTCACCTCTGTGATTTTATGTAGTTAATTGTGAGAGAGTGTAGGTTCTGGCGTACGCGCGATAGCCCTGCCGTTGGCGTGCCAGTTTACGTGTTTTGGGCCTAAAATACTAACACCCGCATTTATCAGTGTGTGTTTTTTTAATGCATGCAGTTTGCTATAGATGCTGGAGAAGCTGAGGCTGACATGCCTGTGTGTCACACCTTTACTGCAGGGCTATCCACTGCTTTGTCAGTGCGGGTTGTACCCCTGTATGTGTGGCTCACATATCTATGGCGGTTGTCCTGGTATCAGTTCATTTGGTGCATGCTGGGTCTGTTGGCAGTCACCCCTCCCCCACCCTAGGTTGAGTTGAGTGGCTGCTCAATCAGCATGCACCTGAACATTTTTGCTCCTCTACATAGCAATCTGGCTTACTGCATGCCTTCAGGTCAAATGGCGATTGAGCATTTCTGTAGTATATATCTTGTATCTGGCCTCTTTTCTTTGAAATTGAACAAGAGCAACCAATAGTTGTACTTTATTATGTAAAATGGAAAATTTATGAGGTCCCTTTTTTATGCAATTTTGCCAGATATTCGTGATGCAGTAATATAAATCTAAGCAGTGCCAAGTGATCCTTTCTTAGTTTTCCTTGATCCTCGTATAGAACCAATTTGCACATACTGTTATCAGATAGTCTTTTTAGATAAATCAAATGAGTTTCTCAACTTTGCATTATTGTGCAGTGTCCTTTTAATTGGTGAATTCCTGGTTATCTGGTGGTTATTTCTAGGATTAGTTGTCAACACTGGTGATCCATTGGTTTAGTGTACTATACCTGTGATCCAATACACACCTCATTTCAATGCTTAGTGACCCGTTAGCATCACTGGCAAAGTATTTGTTATATACATGTCTGAGTAAATCAAAGGTTATAAAAGGCTACGTGCACCTTTGCTTTCTTTTTACTCAATGTGTTTTTATAAATGAAGACTTTTTCTAATTGTTTTTCATTAACAATTTCTGATTGTTTGATTAATATGCTTGTATGGTTTTCCAAGGCACTGTAGACTGCAGGACTGATGTCTTAGCAAATTTCCAGTCTCCACTGAGCTATTACAGAGGGCTTTATGACAGTGCCGTGAGATGGTGGAGGAGATCAGGAGGATGGATAGCAAAGAAAGCGATTATTACAAACGGCTGTAATTCACACAGAATGAATTATCTGCTCTTATCAGCAGTAAGAGAGCTGTGTAGTATTAAGTGGGCGTGGTTATGCTACACAGCCTCTGAAAGAGAAGAGGGGAAGAGTAGCTGTGCTTATCATGTCTATCAGTTCTAGGAATGCTCCCAAGCCAGAAACGTGGATATAGGAAAGCCTGCCAACTAAGTATGAGGCTTTGAAAATGCATGAATGGGAAAACTCAATGCAACCCCCTGTACCCCCCACCAAAAACAAACAAACAAAAAAAAACAGATAAGTGCACCATTTTTCTCCACAGGGACTTAGTAAGATATGTGTATTGCTTTTACATGCACAAAGATTTCCATAACCACTAACTACGATGTTGATTCTGAAAGGGCATTCTGACATTAAATGACTTAATCTACCATATTTGCCAGTGCTAGCCAGAGCCTAGAAATGGCTTAAACATAAAGCTAGGATCTTATTACAGCCAGGTGACATTACATCAATTTACATCCATGGAGAAATGTTAGAGGTTGTGAATAATTTCTTTTATCTGGGCAAGGACTTGTTCCAAAGGACAAATACTGATAAAGAAATGTGTATCAGCATTTGTTGTACTAGTGATTCATTGAGAAGACTGCACTGTCAGATCTTGCAGAATATTAGGCATGAAACAAACATCATGGTCTATATGTTGTTTGCACCACAATGATAGTGTTTGGCAGTCATCTAGAGGTTTTCATGGGTCCATGAGTGTTGTGTCAGTGCGATTCTCTGCATCAACTGGGGGTTTGATGCCAACATTTAAGCAGACCTATAGAAGGAAATATGACTAAATATGACTGGAAGAAGGGCTCAGAATTCCTGGAAGCAAGTAATCAAAAAAATCTCTGATGGGAGTTTTCTTCTTTCAAGAAATTGCCAATAAAAACATTCTCTAGGTTATAGCACTGACCTAGTACTATTAGCCAATATCAAAGCCGTTTTCTCTTGCTATAAAAGGATGCTAAGCACAATCAGTCACAGACTGCTACTACACAGGTTCCTTGTACTGAAGGATTGGCACAGCAGAGGCTCCTAAAGGGTAGTTTACTATTTCAGGACCTAAATGCTAGAGTAAGAGTGCTTGATGTGGTTATTGTAGCTAAAAGCATACTAAAAAAAGAGTTAACCCGTAAATTACATCCAAGAAATCACAACTGCACTGCATTCATGTAGATCCAACAGGCTACAAAATCTGCTGTTTCAGCATCACAACGCTCCGGCAGATGTATGTAAATCTTTATAAGTTTATTAGTGAAAACACAAATTATTTTGTTGAAGCAGAACAATGATGAGGGGTTAAACATAAGTTATGAACTCCTACCTCCACCAACTATGAGTCTAAATGGTTAAAATACGTGAAAAAATAGTTATTACATACTGAAAGATATCTTACCATAATCAGTATATCTTTAGCCTCTTTACTGAGAAAACGAGGATACACCGGGTCATCCATGCGTATAGACTGAAATAACTGTTCTTCATCAATACCACGGAATGGAGATTGACCAATTAACATTTCATAGAGGAGAACCCCAAATGACCACCAGTCAACAGAGTAGCTGTATTTCTGTCCCAGTAAAATCTACAACACAAGCCAAAAAGAGCAAGGTGTTATTTAATCATGGGAATATCATTTATGTGATCTGACCTGTGAGGAACAGTCCAATTTTATGATTCTTCTTTGCCACCATGTTATTATGTATACATCAGTTTAGCACTAGACACATGCGTAATTGTATTGCACCAACATAAATTATGAATATACATATAACCTATGTGTGGTCAAATATCTGTACCCCAGCTCTTGGGGCAGCCACTCACAAATTATTCAGATGGACTGGATAGAAACATCTATTCATAAGGTAGAAAAAAACAAACATTTCCTAGTAAAGCTTCATATTCACACTTCCTAAATGCATGCGATTGAAGATAAAATTCCACCAACTTTTTAACTACATGGCACCCAGAGACAGAGGTGTTTGGTGACCCACCTATTCCCTGGCATCTTTTCCAGAGACCTTCAAATTAAGGACATGCAGGGATCCCCTCACAAGTCCTGTACATCTGGTCTTACCCGGCTTCTGATTACTAAAGATTAGAGATGAGCGAGCACCAAAATGCTCGGGTGCTCGTTACTCGGAACGAACTTTTCGCGATGCTCGAGGGTTCGTTTCGAATAACGAACCCCATTGAAGTCAATGGGCGACCCGAGCATTTTTGTATTTCGCCGATGCTCGCTAAGGTTTTCATGTGTGAAAATCTGGGCAATTCAAGAAAGTGATGGGAACGACACAGCAACGGATAGGGCAGGCGAGGGGCTACATGTTGGGCTGCATCTCAAGTTCACAGGTCCCACTATTAAGCCACAATAGTGGCAAGAGTGGGCCCCCCCCCCTCCCAAAAACTTTTACTTTTGAAAAGCCCTCATTAGCATGGCATACCTTTGCTAAGCACCACACTACCTCCAACAAAGCACAATCACTGCCTGCATGACACTCCACTGCAACTTCTCCTGGGTTACATGCTGCCCAACCGCCCCCCCTCCCCCCCACAGCGCACACCAAAGTGTCCCTGCGCAGCCTTCAGCTGCCCTCATGCCACACCACCCTCATGTCTATTTAGAAGTGCATCTGCCATGACGAGGAACCGCAGGCACACACTGCAGAGGGTTGGCACGGTTAGGCAGCGACCCTCTTTAAAAGGGGCGGGGCGATAGCCCACAATGCTGTACAGAAGCAATGAGAAATAGAATCCTGTGCCACCGCCATCAGGAGCTGCACACGTGGGCATAGCAATGGGGAACCTATGTGCCACACACTATTCATTCTGTCAAGGTGTCTCTGCATGCCCCAGTCAGACCAGGCTTTTTAATTCATAGACACAGGCAGGTACAACTCCCTATTGTGAAGTCCCTGTCGACCGACAGCATGGGTGGCTCCCTGGAACCCACCGGCGATACACAAAAATATCCCATTGCATTGCCCAACACAGCTGAGGTAGTAATGTCGTGCTTAATGCAGGTGGGCTTCGGCCCACACTGCATGCCCCAGTCAGACTGGGGTTCTTTACAAGTGGAAACAGATGCATTTATAATTCCCTGTGGACCCACAGCATGGGTGGGTGCCAGGAAGCCACCGGCGGTACATAGAAATATCCCATTGCATTGCCCAACACAGCTGAGGTAGTAATGTTGTGCTTAATGCAGGTGGGCTTCGGCCCACACTGCATGCCCTAGTCTGACTGGGGTTCTTTACAAGTGGACACATGTAGGTTAAACTCCGTGTGCACCTACAGCATGGGTGGCTCCCTGGAACCCACCGGCGGTACACAAAAATATCCCATTGCATTGCCCAACACAGCTGAGGTAGTAATGTCATGCTTAATGCAGGTGGGCTTCGGCCCACACTGCATGCCCCAGTCAGACTGGGGTTCTTTACAAGTGGAAACAGATGCATTTATAATTCCCTGTGGACCCACAGCATGGGTAGGTGCCAGGAAGCCACCGGCGGTACATAGAAATATCCCATTGCATTGCCCAACACAGCTGAGGTAGTAATGTTGTGCTTAATGCAGGTGGGCTTCGGCCCACACTGCATGCCCCAGTCTGACTGGGGTTCTTTACAAGTGGACACATGTAGGTTAAACTCCGTGTGCACCTACAGCATGGGTGGCTCCCTGGAACCCACCGGCGGTACACAAAAATATCCCATTGCATTGCCCAACACAGCTGAGGTAGTAATGTCGTGCTTAATGCAGGTGGGCTTCGGCCCACACTGCATGCCCCAGTCAGACTGGGGTTCTTTACAAGTGGAAACAGATGCATTTATAATTCCCTGTGGACCCACAGCATGGGTGGGTGCCAGGAAGCCACCGGCGGTACATAGAAATATCCCATTGCATTGCCCAACACAGCTGAGGTAGTAATGTTGTGCTTAATGCAGGTGGGCTTCGGCCCACACTGCATGCCCCAGTCTGACTGGGGTTCTTTACAAGTGGACACATGTAGGTTAAACTCCGTGTGCACCTACAGCATGGGTGGCTCCCTGGAACCCACCGGCGGTACACAAAAATATCCCATTGCATTGCCCAACACAGCGGATGTAACGTCAGCTGTAATGCAGGTGGGCTAAAAATTCATTTGATTACACTGTAGGCGAGGGCCCACAAAAATTGCTGAATCAACAGTACTAATGTACATCAAAAAAATTGGCCATGGCCAACCAAGAGGGCAGGTGAAACCCATTAATCGCTTTGGTTAATGTGGCTTAAGTGGTAACTAGGCCTGGAGGCAGCCCAGTTTAACTAAAAATTGGTTCAAGTTAAAGTTTCAACGCTTTTAAGAGCATTGAAACATATAAAAATTGTTTCGAAAAATTATGAGTGAGCCTTGTGGCCCTAAGAAAAATTGCCCGTTCAGCGTGATTACGTGAGGTTTCAGGAGGATGAGCAGGAGGAGGAGGAGGAATATTAGACACAGATTGATGAAGCAGAAATGTCCCCGTTTTGGATGGTGAGAGAGAACGTAGCTTCCATCCGCGGGTGCAGCCTACGTATTGCTTACGTATCACTGCTGTCCGCTGGTGGAGAAGAGAAGTCTGGGGAAATCCAGGCTTTGTTCATCTTGATGAGTGTTAGCCTGTCGGCACTGTCGGTTGACAGGCGGGTACGCTTGTCTGTGATGATTCCCCCAGCCGCACTAAACACCCTCTCTGACAAGACGCTAGCCGCAGGACAAGCAAGCACCTCCAGGGCATACAGCGCTAGTTCAGGCCACGTGTCCAGCTTCGACACCCAGTAGTTGTAGGGGGCAGAGGCGTCACCGAGGATGGTCGTGCGATCGGCTACGTACTCCCTCACCATCCTTTTACAGTGCTCCTGCCGACTCAGCCTTGACTGGGGAGCGGTGACACAGTCGTGCTGGGGAGCCATAAAGCTGGCCAGGCCCTTAAAGACTGTTGCACTGCCTGGGCTGTACATGCTGCTCGATCTACGCACCTCCCCTGCTACCTGGCCCTCGGAACTGCGCCTTCTGCCACTACCGCTGTCGGATGGGAATTTTACCATCAGCTTGTCCGCCAGGGTCCTGTGGTATAGCAACACTCTCGAACCCCTTTCCTCTTCGGGAATGAGAGTGGGAAGGTTCTCCTTATAGCGTGGGTCGAGCAGTGTGTACACCCAGTAATCCGTAGTGGCCAGAATGTGTTGAATGCGAGGGTCACGAGAAAGGCATCCTAACATGAAGTCAGCCATGTGTGCCAGGGTACCTGTACGCAACACATGGCTGTCCGCACTAGGAAGATCACTTTCAGGATCCTCCTCCTCCTCCTCCTCCTCCTCAGGCCATACACGCTGAAATGATGACAGGCAAGCAGCATGGGTACCGTCAGCAGTGGGCCAAGCTGTCTCTTCCCCCTCCTCCTCATCCTCCTCATGCTCCTCCTCCTCCTCCTGAACGCGCTGAGATATAGACAGGAGGGTGCTCTGACTATCCAGCGACATACTGTCTTCCCCCGGCTCTGTTTCCGAGCGCAAAGCGGCTGCCTTTATGGTTTGCAGGGAAGTTCTCAAGATGCATAGCACAGGAATGGTGACGCTAATGATTGCAGCATCGCCGCTCACCACCTGGGTAGGCTGCTCAAAGTTTCGAAGGACCTGGCAGATGTCTGCCAACCAGGCCCACTCTTCTGAAAAGAATTGAGGAGGCTGACTCCCACTGCGCCGCCCATGTTGGAGTTGGTATTCCACTATAGCTCTACGCTGCTCATAGAGCCTAGCCAACATGTGGAGCGTAGAGTTCCACCGTGTGGGCACGTCGCACAGCAGTCGGTGCACTGGCAGATTAAACCGATGTTGCAGGGTGCGCAGGGTGGCAGCGTCCATGTTGGACTTGCGGAAATGTGCGCAGAGCCGGCGCACCTTTACGAGCAGGTCTGACAAGCATGGGTAGCTTTTCAGAAAGCGCTGAACCACCAAATTAAAGACGTGGGCCAGGCATGGCACGTGCGGGAGGCTGCCGAGCTGCAGAGCCGCCACCAGGTTACGGCCGTTGTCACACACGACCATGCCCGGTTGGAGGCTCAGCGGCGCAAGCCAACGGTCGGTCTGCTCTGTCAGACCCTGCAGCAGTTCGTGGGCCGTGTGCCTCCTATCTCCTAAGCTGAGTAGTTTCAGCACGGCCTGCTGACGCTTGCCCACCGCTGTGCTGCCATGCCGCGCGACACCGACTGCTGGCGACGTCCTGCTGCTGCTGACACATCTAGATTGCGAGACAGAGGTTGAGGAGGAGGAGGAGGAGGAGGGTGCTTTAGTGGAAGAAGCATACACCGCCGAACATACCACCACCGAGCTGGGGCCCGCAATTCTGGGGGTGGGTAGGACGTGAGCGGTCCCAGGCTCTGACTCTGTCCCAGCCTCCACTAAATTCACCCAATGTGCCGTCAGGGAGATGTAGTGGCCCTGCCCGCCTGTGCTTGTCCACGTGTCCGTAGTTAAGTGGACCTTGCCACTAACCGCATTGGTGAGGGCGCGTACAATGTTGCGGGAGACGTGGTCGTGCAGGGCTGGGACGGCACATCGGGAAAAGTAGTGGCGACTGGGAACTGAGTAGCGCGGGGCCGCCGCCGCAATCATGGCTTTGAAGGACTCCGTTTCCACAACCCTATACGGCAGCATCTCAAGGCTGATAAATTTGGCTATGTGGACGGTTAACGATTGAGCGTACGGGTGCGTGGCGGCGTACTTGCGCTTCCGCTCAAAGACTTGCGCTAGCGACGGCTGGACGGTGCGGTGCGAGACATTGCTGGATTGGGCCGAGGACAGCGGAGGTGAGGGTGTGGGTGCAGGCCATGAGACGGTCGTGCCTGTGTCCTGAGAGGGGGGTTGTATCTCAGTGGCAGGTTGGGGCACAGGGGGAGAGGCAGCGGTGCAAACCGGAGGCGGTGAATGGCCTTCGTCCCACCTTGTGGGGTGCTTGGCCATCATATGTCTGCGCATGCTGGTGGTGGTCAGGCTGTTGGTGGTGGCTCCCCGGCTGATCTTGGCGTGACAAAGGTTGCACACCACTGTTCGTCGGTCGTCAGGCGTCTCTGTGAAAAACTGCCAGACCTTAGAGCACCTCGGCCTCTGCAGGGTGGCATGGCGCGAGGGGGTGCTTTGGGAAACACTTGGTGGATTATTCGGTCTGGCCCTGCCTCTACCCCTGGCCACCGCACTGCCTCTTGCAACCTGCCCTGCTGCTGCCCGTGCCTCCCCCTCTGAAGACCTGTCCTGTGTAGGCGTTGCACACCAGGTGGGGTCAGTCACCTAATCGTCCTGCTGCTCTTCCTCCGAATCCTCTGTGCGCTGCTCCCTCAGACTTACTGCCCTTACTACTACCTCACTGCAAGACAACTGTGTCTCATCGTCATCGTCCTCCTCACCCACTGAAAGGTCTTGAGACAGTTGCCGGAAGTCCCCAGCCTCATCCCCCGGACCCCGGGAACTTTCCAATGGTTGGGCATCAGTCACGATAAACTCCTCTGGTGGTAGAGGAACCACTGCTGCCCAATCTGAGCAGGGGCCCGAGAAAAGTTCCTGGGAGTGTTCCCGCTCCTGAGCATGTGTCATTGTAGTGGAGTGAGGAGGCTGGGAGGAAGGAGGAGCAGCAGACAGAGGATTCGGATTTGCAGCACTGGACGGCGCAGAACTCTGGGTGGATGATAGCTTGCTCGAAGCACTTTCTGCCATCCAGGACAGGACCTGCTCACACTGCTCATTTTCTAATAAAGGTCTCCCGCGTGGACCCATTAATTGGGCGATGAATGTGGGGACGCCAGAAACGTGCCTCTCTCCTAATCGCGCAGCAGTCGGCTGCGACACACCTGGATCAGGAGCTCGGCCTGTGCCCACACCCTGACTTGGCCCTCCGCGTCTTCGGCCGCGTCCACGTCCTCTAGGCCTACCCCTACCCCTCAGCATGCTGTATTACCAGTGATTTGATTTCCCAGGCAGGAAATAAATTGGCGCAAGCCTGCAGGCCAAATATAATTTTTTCGCTTTTTTGCAAAGGGAAGGCCCCACTGCGTATATTCAATGAACAATACGTTTAATAACTGTGGTGTGGCCCTGAAAAAGTGTCACACAACTTTAGTGTAGCAGAGTTATTAACTCTGGCAGAGCAGGTATTTGCCAGTCAGGAAAGACAATGGCGCAAGCCTGCAGTAAACCGTAGCTGGTTGCGTCTGATTTTTGTACGTTCTCCACGCAGCACACACGTACACGGAGACCTTAGGACTGACACAGGCAGGCCAAATATAATTTTTTCGCTTTTTTGCAAAGGGAAGGCCCCACTGCGGATATTCAATGAACAATACGTTTAATAACTGTGGTGTGGCCCTGAAAAAGTGTCACACAACTTTAGTGTAGCACAGTTATTAACTCTGGCAGAGCAGGTATTTGCCAGTCAGGAAAGACAATGGCGCAAGCCTGCAGTAAACCGTAGCTGGTTGCGTCTGATTTTTTTACGTTCTCCACGCAGCACACACGTACACGGAGACCTTAGGACTGACACAGGCAGGCCAAATATAATTTTTTCGCTTTTTTGCAAAGGGAAGGCCCCACTGCGGATATTCAATGAACAATACGTTTAATAACTGTGGTGTGGCCCTGAAAAAGTGTCACACAACTTTAGTGTAGCAGAGTTATTAACTCTGGCAGAGCAGGTATTTGCCAGTCAGGAAAGACAATGGCGCAAGCCTGCAGTAAACCGTAGCTGGTTGCGTCTGATTTTTGTACGTTCTCCACGCAGCACACACGTACACGGAGACCTTAGGACTGACACAGGCAGGCCAAATATAATTTTTTCGCTTTTTTGCAAAGGGAAGGCCCCACTGCGGATATTCAATGAACAATACGTTTAATAACTGTGGTGTGGCCCTGAAAAAGTGTCACACAACTTTAGTGTAGCAGAGTTATTAACTCTGGCAGAGCAGGTATTTGCCAGTCAGGAAAGACAATGGCGCAAGCCTGCAGTAAACCGTAGCTGGTTGCGTCTGATTTTTGTATGTTCTCCACGCAGCACACACGTACACGGAGACCTTAGGACTGACACAGGCAGGCCAAATATAATTTTTTCGCTTTTTTGCAAAGGGAAGGCCCCACTGCGGATATTCAATGAACAATAACTGTGTTGTGGCCCTGCCTACACAATTCTGTCCCTGTAGTATCAATGGAGGGTGCAATGCTCTGCACAGACGATTTTTAGAAAAAAAAATAAAATGCAACACTGCTAACAGCAGCCAGCACAGTACTGCACACGGTTAAATTTGGCCCTAGAAAGGACCGTTGAGGTTCTTGAAGGCTACACTCACTCCTAACACTCTCCCTGCCTAAGCACCACTTCTGTCCCTAATACCGGGTGCAATGCTCTGCACTGCCGATTTTGAGAAAAAAATATAAAAATTTTCCACTGCTAACAGCAGCCTGCACACACGTAGATGTGGCCCTAAGAAGGACCGTTGGGGTTCTTGAAGCCTACACTCACTACAAACACTCTCCCTACAGCAACTCCAATAGAACAGCACTTTCCCTCACTAACTCACACGGCATCTGAGTCGAGCCGCGGGAGGGGCCGACTTTTATACTCGGGTGACATCTGATCGCCCCAGCCACTCACACCAGGGGGGTGGTATAGGGCTTGAACGTCACAGGGGGAAGTTGTAATGCCTTCCCTGTCTTTCAATTGGCCAGAAAAGCGCGCTAACGTCTCAGAGAGGAAACTGAAAGTAACCAGAACACCGCGTGGTACTCGTTACGAGTAACGAGCATCCCGAACACCCTAATATTCGCACGAATATCAAGCTCGGAAGAGTACGTTCGCTCATCTCTACTAAAGATTAATGGAGGGCTTGGGGCTCATAGGCCAAAAACTAACTTACTCTGTACGAACTTATCTGTTGCCTTTTGCATTCACTGCTGCTAAATCAGGTTTTATTACAAAAAAAACCACACAGATAAAACCAGATCCGTAGACCTTTGGGAAATTGGATGAAGCATATTTTAATGAAACAGTGATATTGATGTACTTAGCATTGAAGAGTTTAATTTACAAGACTATAGCTCTCTCTGTACCAGCATTTACATCTCTTCTATGAAGAAAGAGGTCCCAAGACTGGGGATCATTTATTTTGAAAAATGTCATCTAAAATACTTTGATAAAAACATTTTGAAGAAAAATGTGTATCACACCCTACATAATAAACAAGTGTTCCTTCCACATTCAAAGCACATCTATCCTATATATTATGGAGGAAATAACACAGGCTGTTTCAACCTCTTTAGAGGAGACTCTATATATTTTAGAGAATCCCCTTTATTGTCTCTGCAGCTCTCCCTGGCATCAGTGGATTTGATCTGTGTAGCAGCTAACCGATGGAAGAATCCTTCGGCGCTTTCCGAACTTCTATTATATTCAAACCTTAAACTGGCGCATATGGACCCCAAGACACGTTTCACAATTCCCATGCACAATAATTCATGTAATATGTCATTTTCCCTGTGGTATTTAACTATCCGCCAGAAGGGTATTCATAGTAAGCATCTCTTTATCCAGTTGTTTTAGCATTATTTTACCTGTTATCTAATAAAGTACTTTGTGATTCTGGCTATACATGCAGTTTCTCCCATAACATATAGGATAAATGTATAATTTTCTACAGTAAAAACAAATCTGGGACATTGAATATCTCCGACTATATTCAATCTGCATTCAGTGTATATGTTCAGTGAATGCGCACAATTTGGCCACAAATGTATAAACACCGATGAGCTTGACAGATTCCAAAAGAGTCTTTTTGGTATCCACCTGGCAGTGATAAGTGAATATACAGTACCTTAATGTTTACTACATAGCGGTGTAACCTGCTGCTCTTCCCTATACCATTGGTCACCACAAAAAAGTATAACGTGCAGTATGTGGTTTTTTTTTTTAATCATAGGAACGTATGGATGATGCATATAACTGTTTGGTATACAGTTGCAAATGGTGGAGCTTTATGGTCAGGCCATACATCAGTAGGTAACTTCCAAAGTATACACTGAATGTAAAGTCTATTCGGTGAATACATTTCCTAATGTTGTAATGTAAAATAAGAAATACTAGAAAACTGTCAGATATGCTAGAAGTCATTTATTATGTTTGAGATTCACAGTGAATTTGTATTTCAGAATGATTCATATTTTGATAAATCAAAGGAATGTAGAACTCTCTGTGCACTGCTATACGGTGTCCCCTGTAGACATGTACTTCATAGAAAGGAATACATACCTCTGGAGCAATGTAATCGGGAGTCCCGCAGAATGTACTTGTTTTAGCATCTCCAAACATATTCTCCTTACACATTCCAAAGTCTGCTATCTTTATATGTCCTTCCATATCCAAGAGTACATTATCTAACTTCAGGTCCCTGAAATATGAGAAAGTGACTTGATGCTGAATTAAGCTGTAAAGATCATTCAGTCAGTTATTTAACATAGTTTGTAGGGCTCCTTGAAAAGAGCGCTGCAATTTTCAACCGGCTACGTCATGGCCACAGCGTGGCTGAAAATCGTATTAATGAGAGCCAGCCGTGACCAAGTCATGGCTGTATCTCCCGTTTTAACGCCCGTTTATACGAGTATATGCCACACCTGGAATACTGTCGGGCGGGGGGAGAAAGTTTATCTCTGCTTATCTCTGGCTCATGGCAATGGGAGGGGGCAGGAGCTAGTGTGCTAAACTCAGTGTTCCACACATCTCCTTGCGTATTACATGTGCATTTGTGCCCCCCCCCCACCATTGACTCTATGGTGCACAAATATGCAGAAAAATGGAACATGTTTTATTTTTATTTGCGTGGCTGAAATGTGCCCCCAAAATATGGAAATGTGAATGAACCCATTGGAATCAATGGGCTCTAAGCTCTGCGTATTGCGCACAAATACGCCCCTGTGAAGTTGGCCTAAACTACGTGACTGTCCTTCCTAGTCAGAGTTGAGTCATAGCTAAATAATGCAACAATAAGAGTAACGGTATTTGCACAGAATAGAAGATAGCTTTATTTTCAGTGGGGATCTGATCGCAGGGAACAAGCTACTGTTCCATTTGTTTAAATGACTGGGCTGGAAATGCCTGAGTATGAGTGCTCAGCAATCTCCAATGCCATCATTAAAATGCATGCAATGGTGGTTTGCATGTGCGACCGACACTTCATTCATGCAGGGACTATTGGGACCCCCATTCTTAGGAATGGTGGTGGTTCCAGTGGTTAGACTCTCACCAATCACAAAGTGATCCCCTGTCTTATGGATACAGGATCATTTATATTTTGGTACAACCCTTTTAAAGATGTGCATAGGGGATAACTTCAGATTCTGGTACAATACTTTAAAGTGCAAATAAAACACACTGCTAAACTGTTCCGGTAAAATGTATTATGCTATGTAACATTTTCTGCACTTATGAGGAAAACAGACCTGGTGCCTCTTTTTTTCCTCTTTTTTAGCTGAAGTTGATCACTCTGATATAAGGCCTCCTGCACACTAGCAGGTTGGAACCCGCATGCAGGATTCCCGCAGCAGAGTTTGACCCAGTGCCCAGTTATTGACCCCAGCTTACCTCTCCACCATCTTCTCCTCTGCTGTGAATATGATGGCCGGAGCGCTGGTGTACATGCGCAGTACAGAGGACGCTGCGCCGTCGCTATGGCGTTGACGCGGCTCTTGCAACCATTCTGCAATGACGATTGTGGAATGGCTGCGGGACGGACAGACTCCATGGACTTCAATGGAAGCCAGCCGCGTGTAGCCCGCACAAAATTGCAGCATGCCATGATTTCTCCCCCGCAAGTGGAACATCCTAATTGATTTCCACTCGTGGGCAGCAAATCGCGTTTTCTCATAGTATGCTATGGGCTTGATTAGCTGCAGAATCTGGAGGCGAAATCCCGCTCTGGATTTCGCAATGCAAATCCGCCCATGTGCAGGAGGCTTAACTGGACTATATAGATAATGCTGTGCCATTCTGCTTCATCTTATTGTTCTTGCAGGTAAGATATATTAAGTAGGAAAATGATAATATAAAGGTGTGATTATGCAGTGACAGAATAGAAGGGGACATTTGTTATTTGTATCTTGAAGACATACTGATGTTTGTAGTGTGTTCCACAAAACAATATCTTTGTATAAATATCAATGGCTTCCAATAGCAGTGTAATAAAGAAACTTACCTGTATACTATTCCTTTGGAATGGAGGAACTGGAGACCACACACAATTTCAGCAGCATAGAAACTAAAAATGATTGAGGAAAATTCTGTTAATCAAATGGAAATTCTATATACTAAATTAGAATTTATTGCAGTGTGCCTACAGGGGGCACATAGCAGTTGTGGTAATCTGAAATGCCCATGGTTAAGCCACAAGCCTTGCTATACACGGGCTCAACAGCTTAACCATAATCATTTAATTGCAAAATGTAAAACCTTCAAGACAAACACTCCAAATTGCATTGAAACACTTTCTTGTAGAAGGGTGGATCTATCGAAGAAGATTCCAGTATATCGACTGCATTTATAGGTATTAAAAAGTTGTTACAAATTGGCCTAGATGTTGGGTGGTCCTTTGAAAGAAGTGGTCTTTTTAGGAAGTTTCACTGAATATTTCTTCTCAAGCAAAAGCTTTAATTCTTAATACATTTCTGAAATGGTTCCTCTGGGTATTTTTAAAAACGATCTAGTAGTTTTCTGCAATAATACTGATTTGTACTAAAGTGCTTTTGCCATAAATGTCAATAGGTAGGGGTCACATCTCTGGGATCCCCATATATTCAGATAATGTGAGTCCTCTAACTCCATTTTGATCAAGTGAGGTAGTTAAATGTGGCATAAATGCCTGAGATGACAAATCCCCTTTAAGTTAAAGCAAAATTAAGCTTTTAAACTTTTTCCCTATAAATCAATAGTACAGGTGAATATAAGAAGCTTTGTAATATATCTTATTAGAGAAAAAGAATTATTTCTCCACTTATCAAACATGTCTTTCCCCCTGTATTGATCAATTACTCGCCATGTACTCTTAAAATCTGTACACAGAAGTCCTTACACATAGTGATCAGAATCAAGGTGCAGCCCATAGAAGTCTATAAAGGTGTAGGAGGGAGTAAGAAGCTGCTGAAGGGAGAGAGACACATACATACACTTGGCTGAAGCATGGAGCACATTACTGAGATAAAGCACTATTAGTTGTTTCCCTGCAGCAGCTCTCTCTCCCCTCTTACAGACTTTTATAGGCTGCAACTGTTTTCCTATCTGTATATGGACTTCAATGTACAGATGTTATCAGTACATGCAGAGTGAGTGAACAGTGGAGGGAGGGTCAGAAGTGGCTGATATTGGAGAAAGAAGCAGGTTTTTTTGGCCTGTAGCTTGAGTCATTAAAAATAAAAGTTTAGGGCTCTGTCCACACAAAGTACTATTGGTGCAAATTCTGACATGGATCACATGGTGAAATCCATTATATTTTTTACATCCCACTGAACTCAATGGGAATCGGTGCCATAGACTTTAAAGTCCGTGTCGCGCAAAAAAGGACTACTGACTTGGCAATTCTTGACACAGTTTCTGCCCAGAAACCACATCAGGCAGCCTCATATGGCTTTTCCTATCGAATGTGGCTAATTCTGCATTCAGATCCACATGCAAACCCATGGCAGAACTCTGAGGCTCAGCTCAGATTATTGTGACGGTTCCATACCATAAAAATCAATCATGGCTCTGCCACATAAATAATCCATGCGAGCGTGCCTTAAAAGTTTAGGTACCCTTTAAGCAGTCCAGTAGAACATATTATGTGTGCAACACTTTAAGAAGCATTTCAAAAGACATTTAAAAATATATATATTTAGCAAACATACGTAGCTCTGGCGAGATCAAACCTATGGCAACTTTGTATGTGGAACATGAGATCTCCTCCGTTCAGATATTCCATGACAAAAAATAAGTTCTCCTGTTCGAGAAGGAGAGAATGATGTAATTAAATTGTAAATATAAAATTCCAATCTCTACAAAGTAATCTACATTCATGACAATTATTAAACAGAAAATAAATGAATACCTAAATATTAACCCCTTTTGCTATGTATGACACATGTGAATTATCACTATAACAGTCAGTTGGTTTTGAAGTCACAAAATTAGTCACCTATGTGCAGACAAAGTGTCTCATGTGATCTGAGTATAAATGCACTGGTATCTGGAAGATCTAACCAATGATGAGTCAGTTTCCTGGCAGTAACTCCACCACAGCAAGGCAAAACACACTCATAACAACTCTGATGAGGTTATTGAAAAGTGCCAGTGAGGTTATAGATACAAGACTCCAATCACAAAATAACCGAAAACTAAAGAGTTCAGTTAAGGTTGGGCTAGGTAGGTGACTGTGATTCACTACAGATGGGTGGACAGATTCTACTTATTTTATGATGCCAAACTGGTAAAATGTATCACCTGCCTTCATCAGACACATCACGGTCCGTTTTATTTTCACAACTCCTCATCATTTGTGGGTTAAGTTTGCACAATTGATGTGGAATTGAAAACTGTCACCAGTTTTTCTATGTGTTTAGATCCGTTGCAGAGCGGAAAAAAAATACATGTGAACCTGAATGCGTGTGAAATTACTTTCAGGAATATAGCAAGTTCATGAATGAATCCAAAGCTTAGGTCTTGTTCACACTGCCAGGTCTTGGGGCACTTTTTGTATGATTTTTATAGCCAATGCTAGGATTAGAGAAAGAAAAAAAGACGAACAAGCAAAGTTGGCCACCATCTGTAAATTTCTGGATAGTCCGTAAGAATTTGATATGCCTGCAATTTACCGTATATACTCAAGTATTAGCCGACCCGAATATAAGCTGAGACAATAAGTTTCCCCACAAAAAACTGGGAAAACTTATTGACTCGAGTATAAGCTGAGCTATACTCGAGTATATACACTAGGTAAAAAAAAAATCTCCATACTCGCCTCCCAGCCGGCGTCTGTGTCTGTGCGACAAGCTGCTTGAATTCTCCCTGCTGTCATCCCCCGCCGTCCTCTCTTTCAAATCCCCTGCTGTCAGTGCTGTGTAAGTAAGCGCTGTGATTGCATTGAGCGCCAGCCAATCACAGCTGGCGCTCGACCCAATCACAGCACTTACTTACACAGCACTGACGGCAGGGGATTTGAAAGCCGAGCTGGGAGATGACAGCAGGGGGAATTCTAAAGCAGCTTGATTGGCTGAGAATGATCGAGCACCGGCTGTGATTGGCTGGCGCTGGATCCAATCACAGCTCCTACTTATACAGCGCTGAAGGCGGGGGATGACAGAGCCGAGCAAAGAGGACGGTGGAGGATGACAGCAGAAAGAATTCAAGCAGCCTACCGCCCCGCCACCGGAGACACAGACAACGACTGGGAGGGGAGTATGGAGGGGTTTTTTTTTAAGCCTTCCCTGACGCGAGTATAAGCCGAGGGGGGCTTTTTTTAGCACAAAAAATGTGCTGAAAAACTAGACTTATACTCGAGTATATGCAGTAAGTTCATTTTTAAGCTTTTAGAAGCTTTTACAGATTCTGATTGTAATTACCATCTTTTTACAAATTGCAAAAAGGCTAGGGCAAATTTTGGCCATGACAACAGTCATGTACCCCAAGATTGCTGTGTAGCCTTGTGACCTCTCTGGGGTTGCAGTGCGAGATGCATTTTTTGCTGCCTGTGGGTCACATTTCCTGGCAATTTATGAATTGCATCCCAACCCCATTGACTTTAATAGCACAGTGTCACAGCCAAAAGCCACTTTTATAGCCTTAGCCTTAATGATTATGATGAGTTCATATTAGTATTCTCTCCTATAGACATACAATACATCACTTATAATCTTGATAATACATTAGAGATTTTCAATTTGCCTGTAAAAAGTCTTGACTGTCAGTGATTTTTAACTAACTTGCCAAGAAAAAAGAATAACCATGTATATGTCTTTCCTTTATATATCTCTTTTTAGGATCCACGTCTGGTTTTGGTTAAAACTGCACCTAAAGTGTATTGTCGCCCTAAATAGGGACTTTAACACTGAAGGCCTATCTTTAGGATAGGCTATTGATGTTCAATCGGTGAGAGGCCGACCTATGGGACCTGCACCAATTTGCACATTGAAGGGCTGTGGGGCTCCTGTGAGTGCGCTTGTCTGAGTAGTTGTGCTGGTACTGCAGTCATGTTCTGCAAAATTCCAGTATATAGGACGAACTGCAATATGAGGTACAACAACTTGTACACACAAGCCTCTGTGCCTTTGTAAACAATGGAGTCCCGAAGCCTCTTCATTGCAGTGATCCTTGGGTGTTCTGGATATTACATCTTCATTGATCAAACATTGATGGTCTATTCTAAGTATAGGTCATCAATGTTAAAGTCACAGATCGATCATTTCAAAATGCCTTGTAAAGCACGTGGGCATCATATACAGGAGTACTGCATTCTACAGCCCCTCTTTTATTTAGAGCAAAGAGCCAGTGGAAATAATGGCTCCTACACTGACAGACTCTGCCATTCCTGAAATACATGGTGACTAGAGATGAGCGAACGTACTCGGTAAGGGCGATTTCGCAATCGAGCACCGCGATTTTCGAGTACTTCACTACTCGGGTGAAAAGTACTCGGGTGCGCTGTGGGGCGGGGGGTTGCAGAGGGGAGTGGGGGGTAGCAGCGGGGAACAGGGGGGAGCCCTCTCTCTCTCCCCCCCCACTCCCCGCTGCAACCCCCAGCTCACCCACAGCACACCCGAGTACTTTTCACCCGAGTAGTGAAGTACTCAAAAATCGCGGTGCTCGATTGCGAAATCGCCCTTACCGAGTACGTTCGCTCATCTCTAATGGTGACTAATACTTCTGAATGTATGTAACTTTTCCCACATGACAACTGAATAGCCAACTTTTTAAATACATTGGATTACTTATTTTGTACTGATCATAGTTTACAGTTTATAGTCAAGTACTACATTTACAGCTTTATAGGCAAAGCTAAAGTCTCCTAGCACTTAGTCTTGGGTCAGTATCTGCAAAGAGATTGCCTTGCTGACTTGCTTTCTGGAAAAGTATCAAACTACTAAAAATGACCTGTCCGTCCGTATGTGCATGAGTGACTTACATGCTTTGCCCCTGATCACATGACGGTGAGGTCAACAAAAGGTCCTTCATCCTAAGTGAGGGAGTTACATGCTCGACCCCTGATCACATGACGGTGATATTATCACAGGTCCTGTATGCACATGGCTGCTGTCCGGCTATGTGTTTGTTAGTATTCTATAGCAATTGAGGCTGCAGGGGGTTCCTTGTCTGCCCGTAATCTGCACAAGGATGCAGGACCTTTGATGATGTCACCGTCATGTGATAAGGGGCAGAGCATGTAATTCCCTCACTGGCGATGAAGGACCTTTGATGACATCACCGTCATGTGATTATGGATGGAGCATGTAAGTCATTCACTCGGGATGAGTGTCACTATCATCCGTGATCAGGGGCGGAACATGATGGTGACATGTGACAGGTCCTTCATCTCCAGTGCTGTGCTGCTTCTGATCCCTGTTGTATGGGATGAACAATGTATGTAGCAGTGATGTATGTGTAGCGTGCATGTAGCAGAGCTCTGTAGCACATTGCGCTACCAGAAACTCTGGTACTATAATTTCCTAATAATTACTAGTACTTTTTGAAATCGGGCATCATACAAAAATTGGATGTACAAATGTTAACTCTCCTACTGCATTATAGATGTGCTAAACTGTTGACAAGCTATGGAGAGTTGCTAATAACAAAAAGTAGAATTGTGAATATAGCTCAGGTCTACAGTATGATACAGGATGTATGTCATAATCACTACATGATAAGTAAAGCTATATAATTACAAAGTTTCTCATTTTTTAAAAACTATTTAATCAGTAACTACAAATCCAATTTTTTAAAGGGGTTCTCCCACTTCTGGCTATTGATGACACATCTCAGGGTAGGTCTTCAAAAGGATGTCAGCGGATGTCTCCGGCAATCAGTTGTTCCCCTGGGCCAGTTACCTGCGTGTATGGAGCAGTCTTTCTGTTGGAAACAGACAGCTCCATGCATTGCACATTGCCTTGGTTGGTATTGCATGCTGAATTCCGTTGAAGTTAATGGGACTCAGCATGCAGTGCCCGCCGAGGCCACTGCACACTGTACAGAGCTGTCTGCTTCTTAGATAAAGGTAGCTTCATACACACAGGTGACTGGCTAGGGAGCTTCACAAATCTGCTATTGATGATCCAATGATACTATTTATTTATGTATTCATTTGATACTATTTAATGGTATTAATGATACTTGATATTGCATTGGGTGACATTGGGTGAACCTCTACAGTTGAAAATTTAGTCAAACGTCTATCTATCTAGGTTTCTTCTATCTTCAGATGTGTCCTGGCCTAAAATAGCATCCGAAATTTTTTATCAAAGACATAGTGATAGTTTTCAGCCGGCACATGCTAGGCATGCTAGCTGTTCTCATTACAAATAGGCCCATGTATGATGCTCCGCAGTAGACATGGCCCCACTCTTCTGAGTATGAAAGACCTATTGACTAGCGGAATCTCTCTTCTTTGAAAGCCTTTCATGTGCTGAGTGACCATCAAGCTGGGAAAAAGGTCAGAAAGATCCAGAAATCAATTCTGAACCAGCACGACACTTGAATTAAAAGGTGGCAGAAAAATCTTTACACTTTGTCTGCACCTTGCTCTGTCCTGCGCTTTTTCCATTTGACTTTTGATTGAATTGTGTTTGATGGTAAAAAGACAGAGTAGTAATTGGCTGTTAAATGAAGCACAAAGTGCACAGTGATTTATACAACCTCCGCTCCAGTGGCTTCCCTGCACTCAGAAATGGCCTTCTAGGGGTATATTCCAAAGAGAAGAAAGACCTCAATATATTGAAATGCAAGCGGTAAACAGCTGTGTACAGAATACACTTTGTGCTCAGCAAACACTTATCTTTTGTACTGTAACATCTATACTGTGTGCTCAGGGGGAAAATATTATTTTATGGACTGTACCAAAATGTATGATATACACTCAGTTTGCTGATATACTACACCATCATTCAAAAACTTTAAGCTCTTTTCTTGTTGAATCTGACATCTTTAGGA
This sequence comes from Eleutherodactylus coqui, assembly GCF_035609145.1. Lineage (NCBI taxonomy): Eukaryota > Metazoa > Chordata > Amphibia > Anura > Eleutherodactylidae > Eleutherodactylus > Eleutherodactylus coqui. The sequence goes on along the minus strand of NC_089838.1, from coordinate 191,022,301 downwards.
ATCATCAGTAAAAATTATAAATGTTTGCAGGTGCCAAGCGATCTCTGCATTAAACATTTCATGCAATGTACTAACCCAAATCTAATTATTCTAGGCCATTTCTTCAGTAGATGTTCAGAAATAAAAAAAGACTTCTCTACAGGACACAAACTCATTAAAAAGGTCCTTGTTCCCCATGACTTGGGTTCTCCTTCACTCCCTGTATATAGAAGCCTTAGGGTCTTTACAATTTATACCTACCTGTATAGGACATTTACCATGTTGCTTGCATTCAACCTGTAATGTTGACAGTTTAAATTAAGTATAGTTTATTCTATATCTTATTCTGGTTGATCTAGAGGAAGGCAAAGAGGAGTCCACCTAACAGTTCACTGTCCCTAAATTGACATTTAGAACTATGATCGACAGAGCCCAACTATCTGATGCATAGAAGTTGAAAAATTTAGCAGTCCTGGGAGTTAAAAAAAGTACCTGTCCTCATCTTTGAGACCCATAAACTATGTTATGGTGGTCAAAAGTGAGGGAATATGGAGTCTGGGGAGCTATGTTTCATACTCACTGGGAACCTTGTTCTAGTGCTGTGTCCCTCGAAGTTGATGCGAACACACAGCTTAACTCATTTTAGATGGCTTTTTGCATGCTCTTCCATAGAGATAAATCAGAGAGTTTATGCACAGAGCTGTCTGAAGAGTTACGCTGTGTGCTTGCCACCTTCGTGGGTGAAAAACGTAGCTCCCGGGCGCCCTTTTCCTTTACCTTTGAGCCCCATAACGTAGTTTATGAGGCTTAAAGGTGATGACAGGCTCTTTAAAATCCACTATTTCTTTTAAAATATATTATAAACATTCAGACATCCTAAAGGGTCTCTAAGTTGTCTTATATTAGCAGGTTAACATCTTCCCCGGCAACTAAATATAAATTAGAACTAATGCCTTAATTGCTAAGCAACCTATTAATATAATGCATACATATTACTTAGCACTTCACATCACTTGATATTAGGGGTTCTGTCCCCATTGAGGCTCACATTATTTAAATTTATTTGTATGTTTTGGAGGAAACCTACACAAACCCAATATAAATATAAAGCATGACAACAGCATGTGTTTCATAAAAAAGTCTATTTCTCCAGATTTGGGCAGCTATGTCTCAATGTAGCAGGAGCTTATGGGTTAATGGATATAGGGTTGATCTATAAACCAACTGCTATCCATATAACAGATCTTCCGTATTGTCATATAAGCCTAGACTGATTACTGGGTGTTTGTGAAAGAAAGCAGTATAGTATTTGGTTGTAGTGAATCAAGTTGTACATAGTTGCTTAATGTAACTAGATTGGAAACCATTGAATAAAGCGCTAATTATGCCAGATATGCTTTTTAACATAATGTTACATGGGCACTGTTCAGAGGTGTAACTTGAAGCTTCTGGGCCCCAGTGCAAAATTTTTAACAGGGCCCCCAACTATAATGCTTTATTCATAGTACTGGGCTCCCTATATGGAGAAGAGAGGCCTTATGGGCCCCCTAAGGCTCCTGGGCCTGGGTGCAACCGCATCCCCTGCACCCACTGTAGTTACGCCCCTGGCATTGCTACAAAAAACAATCGGGCTGAGCTACAGCTTCCTTGCCAGTTCTTTTAGTATATTTTACCTACACAACTGGCACAAGGGCTTCATCCAGGGATGCATGCTGAATGTAGGGAGCAATCAGAATGGCATCCCCTCCTGGTGTATATAACACCATTACATCTAGAGACAAGGATCAGGCATCGCTTTCCTATGAATGGAGGCAGAATGTCACTAGAGGGAGACAAAGATCTTTGGGAATCCACATAGAAATGGACAGACCGAGACAGCGAAAGCTAATGATTTTTTTTGTATATTTAGAACTGAGAAATTGGCTATTCTTACTTCCCATGTTTATACAGGCAACACCAATTTTACAGTGAAATGTACAAAAGCATTAAGGGATGCAGGTATTGGTCAAAACTAAAACTGAAATAACAATCATCATATTTGCAATTTTCATTGATACCTTATATACGACTCGAGTATCTTTACACTGGGCAACTATCATTCGGTAAGTCACTCAAAAAGGTCACTGAAAATAGTTGAACAATAGTTGCTTGATTACTTGCACACAGAGTGCTTATTGTTCTTCAGTTGTGACTTTACAGCAGATTTGTTTTATCAACCAGTGAATATTTTTTTGGTGACTACCATTTGAATTCATTCTTTTAAGCGAGTATTCGGCAGATAGTCGTCCCATGTAAAGGCACCCTAAGTCAGGGCATCAATTGACTGTCTTTTTGCTGCTGACTTCTTGATGTGCCGACTGTGCTACTTGCACAGAAAAGTTACTTTTATATTTCATGGTTACTTCACTCTTTCAATGATCCATCTATTTGATTCAGGGAAAGGCGAAACAAAATCCATCTGAGGAATTGTAGGCCACAGGGAAAAAAAATCTTTCTGACCCTATTAAAGCAGTCCTATAATAGTTCTACACAATGTAACATCATTCTTTCCTTTGCTGCTTATAACTTAATACCAGAACGCAAAGATAAAAGTATAGATCTGTTTTTTTTTGACTCTGCTGTTAAATTTAGATATAAATGTATTGATACAGATACATGAGTTGGATTTATTTGATGGTAAGTAGAGATGAGCGAGTATACTCGCTAAGGCACATTACTCGAGCGAGTAGTGCCTTAGCCGAGTATCTCCCCGCTTGTCTGTAAAGATTCGGGGGGCGGCGGGGAGCAGGGGGGGAGAGAGGGAGAGAGAGATCTCCCCTCCGTTCCTCTCCGCTCTCCCCCGCCGCTCCCCGCCTCCCGAATCTATAGAGACGAGCGGGGAGATACTCGGCTAAGACACTACTCGCTCGAGTAATGTGCCTTAGCGAGTATACTCACTCATCTCTAATTGTAAGTATTAGGAAAACTGACACTATAATACAATGGTCTAAACTGTGATCTTTTGTAGATTCACTAGTGCTATCCAATTAAATGTGGATCTTTCTCAAATAAACTCTAACAAATGGCAATTTCATTACCACAATATGCTCACTTTGAAGGACATTATGCTCCTCAGTTGTGATCTCATCACATCTTCAACAGGCCGACATACTACATTTACCATTAATTTCTTTAATTGCCTAATTTCTTTTTTCTTTGTTTTATTTCTGATTTTATTAAGGCCTCATGTCCACGGCTGTATTAGTAAAACAATTACCGATTTTGTAAACAGTGGGTCTGCCGGCAGAGAGTCGGCAGAGACCATGTATGAGTTTGAGTGTCCTGTGTATCACACGCCAAAGGACATGCACAGTGTGAGTTTAAAAAAAATGTCCTGCTCTGTTTCACAGCGATGTTGTGTATGAAAATGCCGCCCATACGCAATGTATTGCACATGGACAGCGTTGCATACGCAGCCTATACCACTGTAAAGGGCTCACGCTGCGTGGTACGCAGAGAGATAGAGCATGCTGCAATCTACGTCTCATGTGTATCAACATACAGTGTCTAGAAGCACATGTGCTTGGATCAATGCAAGTCCATTGACTTTCATTGACTCCATTCACCGCGTATTATGCAGCCCTGCAATGCACGAGTAATACGTGATGAAAAAATGGTTGTGGACATAAGCTCTAAGTTAACCTGTATTGCCATCTAATAATATAAATGCAATAATTACACTGTTACAAAATGTTTATTTTTTTTCTGGACAAATTTTTTGTGTTTCTTAGGCTGGTTTCACATGGGTGAGAAACCCGCGTGATATTTGTGCGTTGCGAAATGCACAAATCCCACACAAATATGAATGGAGTCATACACATGAGCGATGTGGGTGAAAAATTGCTGCATGTCCTATCTTTCCACGTTCCTCGGAATGCATCACCCATTGTTTTCAATGAAACGGTAAAACACATCGCATGGCAATGCAAAGTTTCCCATTGAAAATAATAGGGGAAAATTGCTGATCCTCTGACGCAACTGTAAAGCTACTGCATTGAAGCGATGGGAGGTATTTTTGACATAAGGTAGCCTTACAGAGATTTGGGTGCTGATTCCAAATTTGTGCTCAAATGTTTACTGTCAGCAGCAAATTTACATACAATCTTCACAGTAAAATAAAGAAGGGTAGATATAATTGTAGTTACAGTATAAACAGTAAGTCGTGAATGGGGTAACATTCAGTTATAAGACCACCCGGTGTATAACAACAAAGAAATTCCATAAATGACATGAAAATATGGGAAGTTATCAAATCACTTATTTTTGTTATGTCCGCCAGTGTTCTCTCTTGGAATATTCCAGCAGTAATCAGTTGGCATCGCTGGCATCCACTTTCCCTTATACCGCTTTTCAACTGTCCTGGTGAAAGCTTTCACCATGCTCACCTGATAAGTGTCTACATCTCTCCAGAAAGTACTGTTAGACAGTACTGATAAATGAGGCCCCATCTGCATCTATGATGTACATTGATGTATCAATTTAAAGCTCATTCTGCAGTGGGTATAAAAGGAGGAAATCCAGAGAGGGGTATGGGAAAATTGCATTTGTACTAGAATTATTGAATGCGTTCGATTGTGACAGTAGTATATTCTGGTGGGAAAGACAATTTTCATTCCAACTGCCAATAGAGAATACTGTGTAGAATGCAAGTAATGAGGGACATTTGAAATCAACTGCAGTTGCAAAAGTGGATTGCAGCCGTCTACAGAAGTATTTTAAGTCTCTTGGTTAGATATTGCAGATTTAGAAATTTTTGATGAGTTTTTTTTAAAGAGCAGACAAATATTAAAGTCATAGGTGACATGTTGCGGCCTATCTGAGGTGCTAGTCATTCTGTACCTGCAGACACCTGCTCCATACAGAATTTCTAAGCTTAATAGGATATTACTCTATGCCTAACATCACAGTACATTTTAGTGGTGAGTACATTATTGCCTACATAAACCTTTATATTAAGAATACAGGCATATAGTGTAAATGGAAGATGTACTAGGAAGAGAATGTAATGGGAACTGAACACAAAACATTGAGTTAAAGACACCTCATATAAAAAGTCTACCCTGTTTCCCTGAAAATAAGACATACCCTGAAAATAAGACATAGCATGATTTTCCAGAATTTTGAGGATGCAAAATGATTTTTCAGGCTTTTTGAGGATGCTTGAAATATAAGCCCTACTCTAAAATTAAGCCCTGCTAAAAGGTAATTAAAAAAGTCAATTTAAATAGTGTCCAGGCAGCTATACATGTAAAAAAGTTAAACCTTTTTGAACAAAAATCAATATAAGACACTGTCGGGGAAACATGGTATTTATGCCCCGCTCAAGCACCACACTCCAAGAATATACATAAGTGACAAAGACGCTGCTTGTAATACTGGATTATTAAGATGCTGCCGGTACCTTTGTCTGAAATGTACAGTACAGGTGCGTCAGGAAAGGGTGTTCCCAAGCAAGAGAAAGGACTCTTTTCTCTACCATTGTGCATTCAACGTCATCATCCATGAGAACTACATCTTTCTTTAGAACTTTCATTGCAAAGAACTGGTTTGTCTCCTTCAGTTCTGTGAGGAAAACCTAGAAAAATAGCAGTTACTGTACATGGATAGAAGATCATTTGTTTTCCCAGCACATTACAACAACAAAGTGTATGAAGCTAATTAGCTCTAGTCTAAACCTAAACTAACATTTCCTGATGTGAGTGCTATGCAAGCTTACGTAAAGGCGGTCGCTGTAATGTTACCGTTGGTAGTGCTTCAGATAACATGTACTTTCTATTTGCCTGAATTTAGTATTATTGTTACTATTCTTATCCCGTTATTTTTTCCGTGTGATGTATAGTATCTGCTTTGCTTAGAATGTAGGTTGCCTGTGATCGATAGCCATAATTTAAGGTATCTGACTCTCTTCCTCTTTATAACTATGGCCTATGATCCCATGGGTTTAGTTGGTACCGCTCTTGAATACTAATGTAGTTTTATTCCGTTTTATTCCTTTAGATGTGTATCATGGAAAGAACTAAAGGAGGAATATAATGCAAAGCCTTTTTGCTTTGAAAAAATAAAAACTAGCTATTAAAATTTGACGACATATTTACAGAATACCAATATGAATACCAAAAGACAGTGTATATTGTTTATGTAGCATCAATACAGGACCTATTTATTTTATTCTTCTAACAATGGATATCATGTATATTTTAATACAATACTATTAGTATGTAGTATGATAAAACAGATGAAACTATTGTGAGCCGTATGACAGTGTAAAACAGAAAACTCCGACTGCCATGTCCCCTTCATTCTATTGCTTGGGGCAAGGGGGTGTTTCAGGGATTGGACTCACAATAGTCAAATTGCTGGCATTTACTAAGGATAGGCCAATATTAAAGTTCCAGAAAGCCCATTTAAGAGTCATTATTCTTGGATGTGATCCGTGAAAAAGTATTACATAAGCATCAAAGTTTTACCTTTCCAAAGCTTCCCTTGCCAAGCATTTTGTGCAAGACAAAGTCATCAAATGTCACTTTAATGTGACTGCATGATTCTTCTATCCTCAGTTTTGGCTCCGCTGAAGTTTCTGCATATTTAGAGTCTACTACTGGTGACTCCCAAGAAATGCCTTGAGATTCTACACAGAATATATAGAGAAATAATAGGATAAAATAATTATATTAGTAATAAAATAGAGTATATAAATTATATATAATAATCAGGCATTATTATTTTCCACGATATAAATGAACACTGCTTTTATGTTGGCACATTCCTTGTCAATGCGAAGAGATTGTGCAACAGAATGGCTATGTTCATACTTCATTTGCGTTGTGTATCTGGTGCATACTCTAGGAAAGCTCCTGGTATAGGGAGTGTGTAAAACCTCTCCATAAGCCCACATTTACTGGACAGAGGCTAAAAAATGGCACTTTTGGCCTCCATCAGGCTTGTGTACATTGGCATACCTTCCTATACTTTTTTGTACAGTGACTACAGTTTTCCCTGCAAAAGCAACCTGCAAAAAAAGTAGATACACTGTGCAATTCATATGCTTCTATAGTGACATAAGTTGGAGCCTTCTATCTGGGGTATACATCGTGAAATATTTCAGTGAATAGATCTGATGGAAAGATCAGACATAATGTGAACAAAGCCTTAGCCCTATTTCATTATATCCTTGTATTCTCAGGTTAGGTAAACAACATTATTATTCATTGGGGCAAATTTACTAATGCTGGAGTGTCATAGGCCAATTTTAAACCAAAGTACACTAGACACCACACTAATTAAACATTCCAATAGGATTATAAAGAAGCATGTATAATAGAAAACCAACAAAGGAAAAGCTAAGAACCATAAATTCAAAAATAGTAAAAAGTTTATTGATACATATTAAAATACATATAAATAATACAAATAAGGACCAGGTCCCCATAGAATGGAAAATAGAAAATGGACAACCTGAAAGAATTAGTATATCCCTTAGGCTGGCTGCACATGACCGGGTCGGATTCCGGATGTGGGAAACCACAGTGGAATCCGACCCTGTGCCCGGCTGGTGACCCGGTGTACCTGTCCTTTTTCTTCTTTACCTGTGCTGTGTATGGTCCGGACGGCTCGCTGTTGCACATGCGCAGTACAGATTGTCCTGCGCTGTCACTAGACGATAATGCAGAATCCGTGACCTGTCCGCAATGTTAATTGCGGATGGGCCACAGGTTGGACGGCTTCCATTGTTTTTAATGGAAGCTGTCCATTCACACACTGCACTAAAATAAAGCATGCTGTGATTTGTCCTCTACAAGCGGAAAATCGCAATTGATTTTCGCTCGTGTACAGGAAAAAGCTCTTTTCCATATTATGCTATTGAACGTATTTGCTACGTAACCCTAAGGTGGACACCCGCTCCAGATTTCGCAATGCAAATCCGGTCGTCTGCAGGCGGCCTTACATATAGATAAAAAGAGCAGGAATGACATGTAGAATGATAATACATATGGCCATCAAATCTATAATTAAAGCAGAAATTGCTGAACATGACAAAGATAAGTCTATAATACCATACATAGAATGAGAAAATATCAAGAACACAACAAGCCCAGTAATACCAGTGACCCACTGCATCGGGTTTATTTTCTTCATATTTTATCTTTCTGTGTATGTTCTTATAGACTTATCTTTGTCACGTTCGGCAATATCTGCTTTGATGGCCATATATTATTTATCATTCTATATATCTATTTATGTAGGGCATATAATAATTCTTCAAGGTTGACTATCTTCTTTTTCTCAGTTTTGTGCGGACCCCGTCCTTATTTTCATTGGTAATATGTATTTAAATAAGTATCAATAAACTTTGTACTATTCTTGAATGACGTCACTAGCTTTTCCTTTTTCTGGTTATCAAAGTATACAGGAGTAAAATCAGCCTAATTTATTTAGAGGCAACTTTAGCTGTCCATGTGCCAAACATTGAAATCTACACTTGCTATGAGCTGGCGGAGATTTATGCTATGACTTACGCCAATTTCTGGTATAAATTATTGTAAATCTGTCAGACCAACAGGGATCCCAACCCAGCCCACCTAACCCCACATACTTTTCTTGTAATTTTTCAAAAGTGGTTTGAGAAGTAAAAATTCACACATTTTAGCACAAATATAGCATGTGCAAAAATTTAAAACTGACACCAACTGGTACAAAACATCTAGAGAATTCTCCCCACTGAGTGTAGAGTTCTTTGTATTCTATTTTTTCTATGTATTTGGAACATATTGGACGATAAGTCATTACAATTTTCATACTAACCCCACTGTTTCTTACTAGAATGTCACAATGTCTTTTACCTTTCTTTGCAGATAAAACTACAGCTTGATCTTGAAATGTGCTTCTGTGGCCAACTTCAATGGGCCCCTCTCTGTAGATACATTCAGATTCTCTCTGTCTCCTACCCTAGAATCAGGACAAAATGAGACCTAGAAATCTTAATTACACATATTAATAACTGTTTCAACTATTGTAAAGGCAACACACATTTGAAGAGAACGTTCCAGGACAGTGCTGGATTACTTAAGTCACAAAGTAACATTGGACTATCTGTCAACCAGTCTTCATTTAGGTGGGACTAATTGTAGATCACTATTTCTATGATCTTTGTCCTGTTTTCACTTGATATTGAAGAAAAAATGATATTTTACAAAATCAGCATTTATATATTTATGTCAGGGGCATAGCTATAGAGGAGCAGAGTTGGCAGTTGCATATGGTCCTGGTTCTTGAGGGAAACCAAAGCCCTCTTTGCCAAATAAGAAGGCACTGGTATTAATATGACCCATAATAGATGAAGGGACCCTGTTACAGATTTTGTATTGGGGACCATGAGCTTTAATTTACATTTCTAATGTACAACCCACGTGGTAGAAATCATAAATAGTCCGGAGTAATAAAAAATCTATTGTAACTACTTTCATCTCATTGATATTCCCAGTGCTGAGTGGTGAATATTTACTGACCTTTTGCTAACGAGATTATTAGTTTTCCCGTTTTTGTTTTTAGAATTGGTTGCACTGCCTCTAAAAAAAGCAGGTACCTAGTTAGACATCACAAACTGGGCACTTAGAAAAGATCTTGGTCTGCAATGAATCAGCCTGCTTAAACAAAAGCCTTGAGGCCGGGCTCACACAAATATAATTCGCTGCATGCCAACATTGCGTACTTCATGTGTGCCGCCAATTATCACGCATTATCTTGGTGTATATGTGCATGTAAAATGCGCCAATATAGAACATGCTGCGATCTTTCTTGCAGGCGTATTTTGTGCAATGTGGGAGTGACAACATGGGAGCCTAAAGCAGATTGGTACAGTGTATCTCATGTGCAAAACATGCCAGCATAATATGTTGTCACCACACGCCTGTATGAAGAAGCCCTCTGAGATGTACTTAAACGGGTTGTCTCGCGGCAAGCATCAAAATTTTACATTACCCCATTCCCCCTGTCACCCCCCTGGCATAAAATAGCAAATTAAAGCGGTTTTTAAACCGCTTGCTACTCACCGATCCAACGAAATAAGGAGTTTAAAAAATCTTCTCCCTAAGATGGCCGCCGGTCCTTTCCCAGGGATGCACTGCGGTTTTCTCCCATGGTGCACCGCGGGTCTTCTCCCATGGTGCACCATGGGCTCTGTGTGTTCCATTGCCGATTCCAGCCTCCTGATTGGCTGGAATCGGCACACGTGATGGGGCGGAGCTACAATGACGACGCGGTGACCAGCTCTCTGGCACGAGCGGCCCCATTCACCAGCCAGAAGCACGGACTGCGCAAGCGCGTCTAAAAACGCCAGAAGACATCAGAATTAGACGGAGCCATGGAGACGGGGACGCCAGCAACGGAGCAGGTAAGTGAATAACTTCTGTATGGCTCATATTTAATGCACGATGTACATTACAAAGTGCATTAATATGGCCATACAGAAGTGTATAACCCCACTTGCTTTCGCGAGACAACCCCTTTAAGCATGATGACATTTACTTCAATAGTAGAATATGAGAGACAAACCATGAATGGGACTATAAATGTCCTAGGGCTCATATTCAAGATGAAGAGGGGTAGGGGTAGAGCTCCTTTAATTTATAGGGTTAATATTCCTTATAAGAAATGTAGTCAGGTGCTACCTGTCCACTAAACCCAACCATATACATGGAGCGTAGCGTGTAGACTGGGAGGAGGATGAAAAAATTGTGGACTTAATGGTGCAACTCTTACAAATATTTCAATGAGTATTATACCCGGTGTTGCTCTCAACAGGAGCAGAGACAGGAGAAATCTCGAACACACTCCATGATCCTTACAGTCATTTCTGAAGAAGGGGTGTAGTCCTAAAATGCGTTATATTGACTGTTTTACATTTTTTAATAAAAGAAGAACCAAGTATAATACTTATTGAAATATTTGTGATTTTCCCCCCAATTAAGTCCACAATTCTTTTCTTTTTCTTCCCAGTCTAGTGCTCATATTGGCTTAGAAAGCATCTTTCCTGAATTCTTTGTCTTTTGGCAAGCCAAGTAACCTATATCAAATTTCCTTTAGGCTGCATGGTATTAAGGCTCCAGCACCAAAGGCCTAAGACTCTACTAAATATAGCTTAGATCACTACATCGACGTTTGGTGCAAAGAGACAGGATGTTGCAGCCATATTTTAGCCTTATAAACAAAGGAGAATAAAAATATGCCATTGATGTGACATAGAGTAACGCTTCCAGTCGAGGACAGCTCTATTTACCTGTTGTGTGCTCTCTATCATTGCCAGTGCTTCTGCCATCAGTTTCTGATTAACCCCACACAGGTTTGCTACTTTAGTCTCACATTTGTGATGGACGTTCATACCACATTCTTTATGCAAAAGAAGAAGAAACATAGTTAAATGATAATTTCTTACACAAAGCTGCTCCTGTTATTTGTTAATACTGACATATTGTCTGGCATCTGATAGATGTCTCAATTACATTGTTTTAATTAAAATGTCAAGTTCTGACATTTTTAATTATGAAATAGATATAAGCTTGATGCCAGTCCTGGCTTGTCCTACATATGCTTCATTTATGTAAGGTACAATCTATCATTAGACATTGCTAAAGAGGTTGTATATGTTATAATGTCATTAATTTGTGCTTAATACTATGCTCAAATGTGCAGTAGTTATTTGTCAAGTATAGTCAGGGTTGGATTGGCCATTCAGCCAACCGGGAATATTCACAGTAGGCTGGTTGGGTTCTGGCAGGGGCATAACTAAAGGCTCAGGGGCCCTGATGCAAAACGTGAGCTGCCCCCCCCTCTATCTGTATCTGTACCCGTACCCATACCTAAATCATGCTGCACAGAAACATAACTTGAAGCTTCTGGGCCCCAATGCAAAACCTGTAACAGGGCCCCTAATTATAATGCTTTATACATAGTACTGGACTCCCTATATGGAGAAGAGAGGCCTTATGGGCCCCCTAAGGCTCCTGGGCCCAGGTGCAACCGCATCCTCTATAGTTACGCCCCTAGGTTCTGGGGCTTGTGGGGTAGTATGTGGTCATGAAGTGGCAGTATTAGTTGGCCCTTCTATAGTGTTATTACTGGTAGTATTGATCTTTGTAGTGGTCTTTATTCAGTGGAAGTATGTTGGCATTAATCATTGTGTGGGGGTAATATGTGGTCATGGTGTAGTGGTATTATTTGGACGTTATATAGTATAATGGCTGGTAGCTCTGGTCTTGGTATGGTGGGTTTTGTGCAGTGACAGTATAGAGGTAATTATATGGCTTGATGATTACAATGATACTATGTGTGTACTTTCACAAAATAGAAAAAGAAATTGAAACGGTGTAAATTTACTTTTATTAACAATTATTCCTTTATCTACTAGGGACGTCACAATGTAATCTTTGATATACTTCATATAGCAGAGAATTATTTCCTCTACATCTAAAAGGCAAAGTCATCGATTAGGTTGTGCTGAAGGCCTCTGGCTGGCATAATTACCCATTGGCATAATGCATGGGTAATTGCTGACACCTGCCTACTTGTATTTGCCCCACTTGCTGCTGGCTTGGGCCCACCTACGACATGGGGCCACTGTGTAATTTTTTTTCCAGGGCCACTTTGATTTTCCAATCCACTGCTGAGTATAGTGCAATGAATGTGAATGTGGTTTTACAAAAAGTCTGTGCGGTTTATAGGGCATGCTGCAGATTTTATATGAAGCCAGCATAAGCTTTATGTTGTGGATTTTTAGTACATGTGCTTTTTGTAGTTGATTTGCTGGCATATACACATGAAAGTTTTGTACCATGTGTAAATATGACCTTCATGGAGTTGTCTGGGACTTAATGGGGTTGCCCAAGATTAGAAAAATATAACTTCTTTCTTCCAAAACCAGCACCACAGCTGTTCATGGGTTGTCTGGTATTGTAGTTTTCCATCCCGTGAAGTGACTGGGGATATACTGCAATGTAACACAGAAGCGGTAGACAGGTGTAGTCCTGTTTCTGGACTAACACTGCCATGTTATTAACATTTTTTTCCTAATCATAAGCAATCCTTTTAAATATTGATGATCTATGCTTAGCATAGGTCATCAATATCGGATGAGTGTGGGTCCAACCCCTGGCACCTTTGTTATTCAACAGTTTGAAGGGGCGTCACTGCCTGGACAAGTGTTGTAGCCTCTTCATTGTATACCAGGCACTGCACAATACATTACATATAGGATGCGCCTGGTTATGCAGCTCAGTACTATTCACTTGACTGGAACTGAGCTTCAGAAAATCCATGTGATTGATGAACATGATGTTACAGGTCCAAATGTGTTTGGCCTCATCAAACAGCTGATCATTCAAAGTGCTGGGCTTTGCATCCTCACCAATTTGGTAATAATGACCTATCCTAAGCATTGGTCATCAACATTTTAGTCTTATAAACTTCTTTACAAACGTCTCAGCTATTTTATAAATGTGGATTCAGTGTTGTTAAGACACTATAGTGAAGTGCTTGTCAATCTGTGAGGAGGGCTGTAGTGGTGACCTGCCCCCACTTGTTAGTGAGGCATATATATATATATATATATATATATGCTGCAAAGGCCTCTCTATGGTTGCACCAGTTTCTGGTTTAGTAGCATAACTAAATAAGTTTGCGTTTATTTTGTCATACTTGCTTCAAGAGACAAACTTTAAACTAAATAGCTACTGTAATTTTTAAGTATTGGGCATGGGCTATGTTCTGACTAGCGAGGTACTGGTAGGAAAAGACTAGAGATGAGCGAGCGTACTCGGAAAAGCACTACTCGCTCGAGTAATTTGCTTTATCCGAGTATCGCTGTGCTCGGGTCTGAAGATTCAGGTGCCGGCATGGAGCGGGCAGCTGCAGGGGAGAGCGGGGAGGAACGGAGGTAAGATCTTTCTCTCCCTCTCTCCCGCCCGCTCTCCCCTGCTCCCCGCTGCGACTCACCTGTCAGCCGCAGCGGCACCCGAATCTTCAGGGACGAGTACAGCGATACTCGGATAAAGCAAATTACTCGAGCGAGTAGTGCTTTTCCGAGTACGCTCGCTCATCTCTAGAAAAGACTGAAAACCATGCTATATTGTGTAAAAGTAGAATGTAATGTTTTTCATATGAGGGAAAGTGTTTTATGTTTTACGGCTCATGAATGCACATAACATTATACAGAGTGTAGTCAAAAAGACAGATCAAGTGCTATATCTCCATACTGGTGTACTGGTGTCCTATATTGAAATAACAGTAGTGTATTTGAATATGAAGGCATCAATGCGCTACATGATGGTATGGTGCACGAGCCCCTGGGGGCCCCTGAACATGGATTTCAATTTTGCATTGTAGCCCCTGTAAGAGACAGTAAGTAAAACCCAATTGCAGAGTTGATCAGTAGCATGTGAGAAGCAGAAATCCATTATCCACATCTCCTTAGTCCTGTAGAACCGCTGCTAAGACTGAAGTAAGAATAAGCATACTCAAAGTGGCCTCCTTCTGCTATGATACATGCATAGAGCCGTCGTTGGACCTCGTTCATTTCAGGGACTCTCAACTCAGACCGGTAGCTGAATCTCCTGCAGACCACGGTGGATGAGTTCCTGGATGATCTGCCCCTATTGTAGCACGAGTGGCCACTTTAAGTATACTTTCTCTATCTCTTACAGGGGCCACAGCACAAAATTGAAATCCATGTTCCGGGTTTCCCAAGGGCCGTGTGCCTATCATGTAGAGTATCTATGCCCTCCTATGCAAGTCAACTATGTTTATTTCACCATAGGACACCAGTATTGAGATACAGCATTGCATCAGTCTTTTTGACTACACCCTGATAAATTACTGTACTTTTATTCTAAGTAATTCCATGTATAGTTGGTTACTACCAAACAGAAACGATTATGAATTTATAAAGTTAAACCCTAAAATATACCTTCATGGTAAATGTGTGCACTGCCTAAAGCTGGTAATAACAAGTGAAAGATATTCTATCAGCCTATGAAGATTGGTAAATGTTTCTTAAATTGCCAATAAAACTTTGCGCAGAGCTGGAACCGCAGGGGGCATCTCTCAGGCAGCGTAAAATAGCTTTAATGCTATAGATAAAATCACTCCTATTCTTTTCTGCTGTCTATAAGAAGACTCTTGAACTTACCCAGACACTTTAATCCTTGCTTTGCCAAGCCCCACAGAAGGGTCCCGCAGTGTTCACAGAAGGTGGGGCTTTTATAATTGTACACTTTAAATCTGTGTGGCATATCTATCTTAAATCTCTCTTTGTGGAGCTGTAAAAAAATTGGTCATTGGAATCAGCTGAGTATTCAAATATGCAGTGTTACAAAAAGACATGATAGAAAGTTCTGCAACTTGGATGTAATGTGCTGGGAGTACGGCATTCATTTCAGGGTCATTATTATCAGTGGGTGGTGCATGCAAGAATTGATGTGCACCTATTGTGTAATATGGCTTAATATCACGTATCATGCATAAGATATATGTCCATACATTTGTATGCTTGTACACTTTGATCTGCAGGGTTTATTACTTACAGCATTGAAGGATACAATTTTTCAGTGAAAGCAACTTAACTTTTTGGCATCCTCTATACATGCTTAGAATGTGTTATAGCAATGATGCGGGTATAATATATATTTTATTAATGAAAATACCCATTCTTCTGAAAGGGCTAATGTCCACAAATGTTTTCTTGCTGCGAGCTCAATGTTCAAGCTATTCCACAGCGTGAAAGAAACTGTGACATGCTCTAATTGCCATGGAAAAACGCACAACCGGTTTCCATTGTAGTCAATGGAAGAGGGTCGTCACACGATACTTCCAGTGTGAGCTCAGCGTCACCCCCCACCGCCGTTGCGTCATGCGCTGCACTGCACATGTGCGTTGGCTCGCCGGACGGGACTCAAGCGGCGGATCTGGAGAGGTGAGTATGGGGTCTTTGACGGACTCCGCTGCGATATTCGGCTGACGGAGTCCGTCACGTCCGTGGGCATGAGGCCTAATTTCTCTTGGAAGTATATAAATGAATTGACAATTAAGAATTACACCTAAACAAACACTATTATCTTCTCTCATGCCCTAATCGCTGAAATTAACCATCCCATTGCATTGAGCTTCGTGCAGCAGGGACATCATCTGAAGCCTGTGAGTAACCCACTGGACACTAGACGGAGCTTAGATGCGACCTGCAGTTGGATGCCCTATCTTTGTTAGGTGCGCAAATTTAGCGATTGGTTCCTAAGAAGCAAGTCCTGTGCGTGCCTTTAATGCGCGCAGACAGGGCTCATGTAAATGAGGCCTAAGTTTGATTGGGAGTGGCTCTATACAGAAAAAATGCTGAAATAACAATGGCCCCTTCATTTTAGTGGCCAGTATGTGCTCCAAATGTCAAATCCCTACCAATCATTAAGTAATAGCACCTTAGCCAAACAATATAACTTGCTTCTATAAACCACTCTTCGCTCTCAGACAGCACAAGGTATTTCCATCACCAGCACTTGTCAAGTGTGCAGGCATTTTTATTCTAAGGTACCCCAATAGAACACTGACTGCAGGTTTGCTGGTTACTTACTAAAGTCACTCACTCATTTACTGAAACCATTTCAAGTTGCACTTATTGATCTGTCGACTTACTTCTGAGTGTCAATGGGGACAATATCAGTAAAAATTATTCATTGAACCTATTCCATCAACGAAAGCCTCAAAGTCATCATCGTAGGGAGGAAGACTACTAAGTCTGTCTTGCTTATATTTGTTATTCTGCATTTGATGATTTGTGTTTCCTGAGCCAAAGCTTATGAAGTGTAGATGGAAGGTACAAAGTGCACCTCATGGATACAGGGACTAGACTTCAAACACTTTTGAAGTGGAGGAGAACTGAAGGTTTTATGCAGGGGTCATGTATGAACCAGGAGTGCAGTGCAAGTGAAAAAATATTGAAATACCTTATCTGCCAGTAGCATCTTTTAGAATCTTTTTATATGAGGCAACAGACTGTGAAACCAATATTATACAGAGGTGGCACACATAATAGAATAACATAATACAAAATATGAATGCACCATTAAAAATCTATCAATGAAAGCATCTACTACTTTCCCAGAGCTCATCCCCCGCATTTAAAAATCTCCTGAATAGCATTTCTATTTAATCATGCAAAGACTGCAATCATATGTCACTAGACATAAAGGCAGATATGTCGGGAGTCTAAAAAAGCTAGTGGAAAGCCCTAAAGTAGCTGCCATGGTGGACACAAAGGTGTTTTTCCAGAAATAAGTACAGCAAAGAAATAGTTTGAGTATTTTAAAAACTTGAAAAAGATGAACGTCAAGTGCTTATATTTACGAAAAAAGGGATAAATAATGTTTAATAGTTTTCTTTGAACTTAGGACTGATTGGCAGGAAAGAAATGGACAGCATTAAACCTTTGCAATCCAATTTTGGATTCAGGGTTACCTAGGGGGCTTTCTGGCTAGAGCCAGTACTGCAGTATGTGACATGCTGGAGAGGCCCGCAACAACAGAGCGGCCAGTAATATACAGTAAGAATACCCTGCCGGACGCCTTCCGTCATTGGAGCTGTACAGCCTTCAATCAGAATGTTGGAAGACGTCAGACAGCGGATTGGAAAGGGTTAAGAGCATAACTAACATAGAGGTTAGACCATACATCTGCTATTGGGCTCATGGAGATATGGGGACCATCTTTGGTTGATCTCATTGCCTTTGCTATTGGGTGCCAAGAACTTACCTCTTCAAAGGAACTGCATTGCAAGTAAACAATAGGGTGTAAAATTTCTTGTAAGTCATCGAAAGGGCATAAAATGGAAAACAAACATAAGCAAAGTCCTGGTGGGTGAAACCTGGCACCGTAATGAGGGACCCATTTTGACCTTTCTATGGGCCCCCTCACTTATATTTATGTCACTGGCCAACTTGTCCCACTACTAAGTCTGCAGGTATCCTTTCTGTACAAAGTATGTGATAATGTGAGGAATTACAAGTTATGAAGTGACAGACATACCACTGTTTCTTTGCTGTTAACTGCAGATCCTGTGCACTTTGCGATGACTTTGTCAATACATTTCTTGTGTATAGCTGCATTGCACTCTAAGTATAAAAACATTAAAAAAATAATATTTTGGGCCATTATTTATAGGTTTTCAAAAAAATAAAATCAAAGCTAAAATACTTACGTCTGCATTGGTATCCTTGCTTGTTTAGGCCCCTAAACAAATGATGAAATATGGAGAGAAAATATTAGCAAAGGATTTAATAAAATGCAGCTGGTAATATAAAATGAATTTAAGTGCAGTAAATGTTATTAAACACATTGTTTTTAGGTCAACATTTATCTCCTATCCGCATGATGCAGCCAACCACACCGGCCATTAGAATTATGTATTAGCATAGGCAACAGCAAAACACGTTAATATGGTTTCTGCATCCCCAACAATCAGCTCAAAGGGATAAAAAGCGCGTAGGTTTACAGACAAAGGACACATTACCATATTAAGCACAGCCTTTATTACTCTGGTTGGAAAGATAATGAAAACCCTAATAAATCCATAAATATTTATTTTTATTATTACTATTATTTAGGGTTTATTAGGATTTTTCATTATGTTTTAATCAGGTAATAAAGTTTATGTTTTATAGTCTTAGGAGGCGTAGAGTGCTAAGGCTGCAGAAATGCAGTCCTAAGCTCTCGCTCAGGACCTGAAGGTTGTGAGTTCAATCCCCGCTTGGTTCAGGTAGCCATCTCAAAGCTAACTCATCCTACTGAGGTTGGTAAAATGAATAACCAGCTAGGTGGGGGGGAATAAATTACATGAAAGCACTGCGGATTAAGTTGGCGCTATACAAATAAAAAGATTTATTTATTTATATTTTTATGTAAATACAAGTCCTTTGTCTATGATATAAAAGAGTATGATACACAATACTCATTGCTAACCAGCCAAAGTAGAATATTGATTGATGTTATGCACAGGATAGAACTAGATGATGTCAGTAGACAAATGACATAGGGAGCTTAGGTTGATCGTTCTTAGGCTGGGTTCACATGGGGCGGAATTGCCGCAGAATGTTCGTGGGGAAAGTCCGCACAGCAATTCCACCCACGGCTCCTAATCCCAGGATTAGCCAGCAAACTGGATGAGATTTTGCCAAAACCTTGTCCACATGCTGCGGCCAAGCCATCCGAAAACTAACATACGGTGCGGAAATCAATTCCGCAGCATGCCAATTCTTTTCTCTTTGCCCCAGTGGCCTCTTCCCTCTCTATGGGGAGACAAAGCCACAGTGGAATGCCGATGGCGAAACTGCTATAAAACTTGCTGCTAAAAGCCACGGGTTTTGAAGCTGTGCTTTCCCAGCGGAATTCTTGCGGTTTTTCGGTGCCTCCACTCTGCGAGAATTTTGCTGAAATTCCATCCCGTGTGACCCCAGCCTTAGGGGTAAAATGATGCAACTAGAGATGAGCGAACGCGTTCGTCCGAGCTTGATATTCGTGCGAATATTAGGGTGTTCGGGATGTTCGTTATTCGTGACGAACACCATGCGGTGTTCTGGTTACTTTCACTTCCTTCCCTGAGACGTTAGCGCGCTTTTCTGGCCAATTGAAAGACAGGGAAGGCATTACAACTTCCCCCTGCAACGTTTAAGCCCTATACCACCCCCCTGCTGTGAGTGGCTGGCGAGATCAGGTGTTCGCCTAATATAAAAGTCGGCCCCTCCCGCGGCTCGCCTCAGATGCGGTGTGAGTTAGATGAGGGACAGTGCTGTTTATACCGGAGCTGCTGTAGGGAAAGAATTGGTAGTTAGTGTAGGCTTCAAGACCCCCCAAAGGTCCTTATTAGGGCCACTGATAGCTGTGTGTTGGCTGCTGTTAGCAGTGGGATTTTTTTTTTTCTCAAAGTCGCCTCTGCAGACCGTTGCACCTGGCATTAGGGACAGAAGTGCTGCATAGGCAGGGAGAGTGTTAGGAGTGAGTGTAGCCTTCAAGAACCTCAACGGTCCTTTCTAGGGCCATATTTATCCGTGTGCAGTACTGTCCAGGCTGCTGTT
This sequence comes from Eleutherodactylus coqui, assembly GCF_035609145.1. Lineage (NCBI taxonomy): Eukaryota > Metazoa > Chordata > Amphibia > Anura > Eleutherodactylidae > Eleutherodactylus > Eleutherodactylus coqui. The sequence continues at coordinate 191,002,179 of NC_089838.1, read as the reverse complement.
GGCTGTGCTGCATTTTTTTTGGGCTTCTCAAAATCGCCTCTGCAGAGCATTCCACCCTCCATTGATACTGCAGGGAAAGAATTGTATAGGCAGGGCCACAACACAGTTATTATTCATAGAATATACGCAGTGCTGCCTGTTGGTGGGAAAAACCTGAAAACAAATCTATTTGTCCAGCCTCTGTCCGTCCTAACGCCTGTGGACACGTGTGAGCTGCGTGAAAAACATTGCTAAATCATACGCACCCAGCTACGCTTTACTGCTGGCTTCGCCATTTGCTTTCCTTAATTGGGAAAAAAAATACCTGCTCTGCCACAGTTAATAACTCTGCTACCCTCACGTTCTGTGACACATAAGCAGGGACACAGCGCAGTTATTAAACTTCGCAGGTTCATTGAATATACGCAGTGCTGCCTGTTGGTGGGAAAAAACTGAAAAGAAATCTATTTGTCCAGCCTGTGTCCGTCCTTACGCCTGTGGAGACGTGTGAGCTGCGTGAAAAACATTGCTAAATCATACGCAGCCAGCTACGCTTTACTGCTGGCTTCGCCATTTGCTTTCCTTAATTGGGAAAAAAAATACCTGCTCTGCCACAGTTAATAACTCTGCTACCCTCACGTTCTGTGACACATAAGCAGGGACACAGCGCAGTTATTAAACTTCGCAGGTTCATTGAATATACGCAGTGCTGCCTGTTGGTGGGAAAAAACTGAAAAGAAATCTATTTGTCCAGCCTGTGTCCGTCCTTACGCCTGTGGAGACGTGTGAGCTGCGTGAAAAACATTGCTAAATCATACGCAGCCAGCTACGGTTTACTGCTGGGTTCGCCATTTGCTTTCCTTAATTGGGAAAAAAAATACCTGCTCTCCAAGAGTTATAATAACTCTGCTACCCTCACGTTCTGTGACACATAAGCAGGGACACAGCGCAGTTATTAAACTTCGCAGGTTCATTGAATATACGCAGTGCTGCCTGTTGGTGGGAAAAAACTGAAAAGAAATCTATTTGTCCAGCCTGTGTCCGTCCTTACGCCTGTGGAGACGTGTGAGCTGCGTGAAAAACATTGCTAAATCATACGCAGCCAGCTACGCTTTACTGCTGGCTTCGCCATTTGCTTTCCTTAATTGGGAAAAAAAATACCTGCTCTGCCACAGTTAATAACTCTGCTACCCTCACGTTCTGTGACACATAAGCAGGGACACAGCGCAGTTATTAAACTTAGATAATTCATTCACTAGAGGCAGTGGGGCCTTTCGTTTTCCAAAAAGGGCAAAAATTATATTTGGCCTGCAGTCTTGCGCCAATTTATTTCCTGCCTGGGAAATCTAATCACTGGTAATACAGCATGCTGAGGGGTAGGGGTAAGCCTAGAGGACGTGGACGTGGACGTGGCCGAGGACGCGGAGGGCCAAGTGAGGGTGTGGGCACAGGCCAAGCTCCTGATCCAGGTGTGTCGCAGCTGTCTGCTGCGCGATTAGGAGAGAGGCACGTTTCTGGCGTCCCCACATTCATCGCCCAATTAATGGGTCCACGCGGGAGACGGTTATTAGAAAATGAGCAGTGTGAGCAGGTCCTGTCCTGGATGGCAGAAAGTGCTTCGAGCAACCTATCGTCTACCCGCAGTTCTGCGCCGTCCACTGCTGCCAATCCGAATCCTCTGTCTGCTGCTCCTCCTTCCTCCCAGCCTCCTCACTCCACTACAATGACACCTGCTCAGGAGCGGGAACACTCCCAGGAACTGTTCTCGGGCCCCTGCTTAGATTGGGCAGCAGCGGTTCCTCTCCCACCAGAGGAGTTTATCGTCACTGATGCCCAACCATTCGAAAGTTCCCGGGGTCCGGGGGAAGAGGCTGGGGACTTCCGCCAACTGTCTCAACAACTTTCTGTGGGTGAGGAGGACGATGACGATCAGACACAGTTGTCTTGCAGTGAGGTAGTAGTAAGGGCAGTAAGTCCCAGGGAGCAGCGCACAGAGGATTCGGAGGAAGAGCAGCAGGACGATGAGGTGACTGACCCCACCTGGTGTGCAACGCTTACTCAGGAGGACAGGTCTTCAGAGGGGGAGTCAAGGGCATCAGCAGGGCAGGTTGCAAGAGGCAGTGCGGTGGCCAGGGCCAGGGGTAGAGGCAGGGCCAGACCGAATAATCCACCAAGTGTTTCCCAAAGCGCCCCCCCGCGCCATGCCACCCTGCAGAGGCCGAGGTGCTCTAAGGTCTGGCAGTTTTTCACAGAGACGCCTGACGACCGACGAACAGTGGTGTGCAACCTTTGTTGCGCAAAGCTCAGCCGGGGAGCCAACACCAACAGCCTCACCACCACCACCATGCGCAGACATATGATGGCCAAGCACCCCACAAGGTGGGACGAAGGCCGTTCACCGCCTCCGGTTTGCACCCCTGCCTCTCCCCCTGTGCCCCAACCTGCCACTGAGATGCAACCCCCCTCTCAGGACACAGGCACTACCGCCTCATGGCCTGCACCCACACCCTCATCTCCGCTGTCCTCGGCCCCATCCAGCAGTGTAGTTCAGCGCACCGTTCAGCCGTCGCTTGCGCAAGTGTTCGAGCGCAAGCGCAAGTACGCCGCCACGCACCCGCACGCTCAAACGTTAACCGTCCGCATCGCAAAATTCATCAGCCTTGAGATGCTGCCGTATAGGGTTGTGGAAACGGAGTCCTTCAAAAGTATCATGGAGGCGGCGGCCCCGCGCTACTCAGTTCCCAGTCGCCACTACTTTTCCCGATGTGCCGTCCCAGCCCTGCACGACCACGTCTCCCGCAACATTGTGCGCGCCCTCACCAACGCGGTTACTGCCACGGTCCACTTAACTACGGACACGTGGACAAGCACAGGCGGGCAGGGCCACTACATCTCCCTGACGGCACATTGGGTGAATTTAGTGGAGGCTGGGACAGAGTCAGAGCCTGGGACCGCTCACGTCCTACCCACCCCCAGAATTGCGGGCCCCAGCTCGGTGGTGGTATCTGCGGAGGTGTATGCTTCCTCCACTAAAGCACCCTCCTCCTCCTCCTCCTCCTCTGTCTCACAATCAAGATGTGTTAGCAGCAGCATGTCGCCAGCAGTCGGTGTCGCGCGGTGTGGCAGCACAGCGGTGGGCAAGCGTCAGCAGGCCGTGCTGAAACTACTCAGCTTAGGCGATAAGAGGCACACGGCCCACGAACTGCTGCAGGGTCTGACACAGCAGACCGACCGCTGGCTTGCGCCGCTGAGCCTCCAACCGGGCATGGTCGTGTGTGACAACGGCCGTAACCTGGTGGCGGCTCTGCAGCTCGGCAGCCTCACGCACGTGCCATGCCTGGCCCACGTCTTTAATTTGGTGGTTCAGCGGTTTCTGAAAAGCTACCCACGCTTGTCAGACCTGCTCGTAAAGGCGCGCCGGCTCTGCGCACATTTCCGCAAGTCCCACACGGACGCTGCCACCCTGCGCACCCTGCAACATCACTTTAAGCTGCCAGTGCACCGACTGCTGTGCGACGTGCCCACACGGTGGAACTCTACGCTCCACATGTTGGCCAGGCTCTATGAACAGCGTAGAGCTATAGTCGAATACCAACTCCAACATGGGCGGCGCAGTGGGAGTCAGCCTCCTCAATTCCTTTCAGAAGAGTGGGCCTGGTTGGCAGACATCTGCCATGTCCTTGGTAATTTTGAGGAGTCTACCCAGGTGGTGAGCGGCGATGCTACAATCATTAGCGTCACCATTCCTCTGCTATGCATCTTGAGAAATTCCCTGCAAACCATAAAGGCAGCTGCTTTGCGCTCGGAAACGGGGGCGGGGGAAGACAGTATGCCGCTGGATAGTCAGGGCACCCTCCTGTCTATTTCACAGCGCGTACAGGAGGAGGAGGAGGATGAGGAGGAGGGGGAAGAGACAGCTTGGCCCGCTGCTGACGGTACACCGGCTGATTGCCTGTCATCCTTTCAGCGTGTATGGCCTGAGGAGGAGGAGGAGGAGGAGGATCCTGAAAGTGATCTTCCTAGTGAAGACAGCCATGTGTTGCGTACAGGTACCCTGGCACACATGGCTGACTTCATGTTAGGATGCCTTTCTCGTGACCCTCGCGTTGCACGCATTCTGGCCACTACGGATTACTGGGTGTACACACTGCTCGATCCACGGTATAAGGAGAACCTGCCCACTCTGATTCCCGAAGAGGAAAGGGGTTCGAGAGTGTTGCTATACCACAGGACCCTTGCGGACAAGCTGATGGTAAAATTCCCAGCCGACAGCGCTAGTGGCAGAAGGCGCAGTTCCGAGGGCCATGTTGCAGGGGATGTGCGTAGATCGAGCAGCATGTACATCCCAGGCAGTGCAACAGTCTTTAAGGGCCTGGCCAGCTTTATGGCTCCCCACCAAGACTGTGTCACCGCTCCCCAGTCACGGCTGAGTCGGCGGGAGCACTGCAAAAGGATGGTGAGGGAGTACGTAGCGGATCGCACGACCATCCTTGGTGACGCCTCTGCCCCCTACAACTACTGGGTGTCGAAGCTGGACACGTGGCCTGAACTAGCCCTGTATGCCCTTGAGGTGCTTGCTTGTCCTGCGGCTAGCGTGTTGTCGGAGAGGGTGTTTAGTGCGGCTGGGGGAATCATCACCGATAAGCGTAGCCGCTTGTCAACCGACAGTGCCGACAGGCTAACACTCATCAAGATGAACAAAGGCTGGATTTCGCCAGACTTCTGTTCTCCACCAGCGGACAGCAGCGATACGTAAGCAATACGTAGGCTGCACCCGCGGATGGAAGCTACGTTCTCTCTCACCATCCAAAACGGGGACATTTGTGCTTCATCAATCTGTGTCTAATATTCCTCCTCCTCCTCCTCCTGCTCCTCCTCCTGAAACCTCACGTAATCACGCTGAACGGGCAATTTTTCTTAGGGCCACAAGGCTCACTCAAATAATTTTTCAGAACAATTTTTATAAGTTTCAATTAGCTTAAAAGCGTTGGAACTTTAACTTGAACCAATTTTTCGTTACACTGGGCTGCCTCCAGGCCTAGTTACCACTTAAGCCACATTAACCAAAGCGATTAATGGGTTTCACCTGCCCTCTTGGCTGGCCATGGCCAATTTTTGGGATGTACATTAGTACTGTTGATACAGCAATTTTTGTGGGCCCTCGCCTACAGTGTAATCAAATTAATTTTTAGCCCACCTGCATTACAGCTGACGTTACCTCAGCTGTGTTGGGCAATGCAATGGGATATTTCTATGTACCGCCGGTGGCTTCCTGGCACCCACCCAGGCAGTGGGTCCACAGGGAGTTAAACCTACATGTGTCCACTTGTAAAGAACCCCAGTCTGACTGGGGCATGCAGTGTGGGCCGAAGCCCACCTGTATTACGCACGACATTACTACCTCAGCTGTGTTGGGCAATGCAATGGGATATTTTTGTGTACCGCCGGTGGGTTCCAGGGAGCCACCCATGCTGTAGGTGCACACTGAGTTTTTAATACATCTGTACACTTCTAAAGAACCCGTCTGACTGGGGCATGCAGTGTGGGCCGAAGCCCACCTGTATTACGCACGACATTACTACCTCAGCTGTGTTGGGCAATGCAATGGGATATTTCTATGTACCGCCGGTGGCTTCCTGGCACCCACCCAGGCAGTGGGTCCACAGGGAGTTAAACCTACATGTGTCCACTTGTAAAGAACCCCAGTCTGACTGGGGCATGCAGTGTGGGCCGAAGCCCACCTGCATTAAGCACGACATTACTACCTCAGCTGTGTTGGGCAATGCAATGGGATATTTCTGTGTACCGCCGGTGGGTTCCAGGGAGCCACCCATGCTGTGGGTCGACAGGGACTTCACAATAGGGAGTTGTACCTGCCTGTGTCTATGAATTAAAAAGCCCGGTCTGACTGGGGCATGCAGACACCTTGACAGAATGAATAGTGTGTGGCACATAGGTTCCCCATTGCTATGCCCACGTGTGCAGCTCCTGATGGCGGTGGCACAGGATTCTATTTCTCATTGCTTCTGTACAGCATTGTGGGCTATCGCTCCGCCACTTTTAAAGAGGGTCGCTGCCTAGCCGTGCCAACCTCTGCAGTGTATGCCTGAGGTCCCTCGTCATGGCAGACGCAATTCTAAATAGACATGAGCGTGGTGTGGCATGAGGGCAGCTGAAGGCTGCGCAGGGACACTTTGGTGTGCGCTGTGGGGGGGAGGGGGTGCGGTTGGGCAGCATGTAACTCAGGAGAAGTGGCAGTGGAGTGTCATGCAGGCAGTGATTGTGCTTTGTTGGAGGTAGTGTGGTGCTTAGCAAAGGTATGCCATGCTAATGAGGGCTTTTCAGAAGTAAAAGTTGTTGGGAGGGGGGGGGGCCCACTCTTGCCGCTATTGTGGCTTAATAGTGGGACCTGTGAACTTAGGATGCAGCCCAACATGTAGCCCCTCGCCTGCCCTATCCGTCACTGTGTCATTCCCATCACTTTCCTGAATTGCCCAGATTTTCACACATGAAAACCTTAGCGAGCATCGGCGAAATACAAAAATGTTCTGGTCGCCCATTGACTTCAATGGGGTTCGTTGTTCGAAACGAACCCTCGAGCATCACGGGAAGTTCGTTACGAATAACGAACACCCGAACATTTTGGTGTTCGCTCATCTCTAGATGCAACGCATCCCCATGGGGTATTTCAGTGCTGCACATTTAAAGCAGAAAACAAGAAAATAGCTGTTGCTAAGGTAAACAGCAATTGTATTTATATGCTGGTATTGGTGAGACTTTCCCAATGGACCCATTTAATAAGACTATTATGAATTACATTATGGAATAGGATCGAGCATGTAAAGCTCTTTTTTGGATAGAACCAAGCACAAGTCAGGACTACTAAGTAATCTAAAAACTCGGAAATCAGGAAACTTGTAAAATGGATCATTTCACATTAATACGGAGGAAGAATATGTGTGTATCGTTTAAAATGCTGCAGATTTACAGTATATCTAACACATAATGTGAAAAAACACCAGATCACATACTCTGTTCTTTGTTTGAAACCTACAGTACATCTAGCATTTTAACACACGCAAACACAATGATCACTGCATGTACTATGCAAATCTACAGGATGAAAATCATTAAACATTACAATTACCATACAAATTCATGACAAACGGAGCAAAACGTTGGCTGTGGGAAGAAAGTAGCTGTAAACTCATGACACTTGACGTTATGAACCTTGGCCTGTTTAATGGCTCCACGACGCTGATGTAAAGCAAATTTACTTTCAGAGTCTGAATCATAATGGCTTTTTGGATCTGTGGAAGAAAATCAACATGAAATAAAACGAAAAATAAAAGCAAGGAAGAACAACTATTACTTTTAAATGCGACTGTCATCACCTTAGTAATTGGTATTCATGTTTATGCTATAAATAAGCAACTAACCAAAAAGATCACAAATGCACAAATATATAAAATACACATTTTGTTAATGAGAAACAAAATACACAAGTAGGGGGAAGGAAAAAAGGTACACAATATAAAAGTAATTCAAAAACATGAATCTAAAGCCTTCAGAAATACTGAGGACTTGTCATGGTTGCTTCCACATGATTATAGATATATTTTCTAGGGTAAGTGCATGTGGCCCAGGTTTGGGACATGGGGACATCCTTGTCGGGGTACTCGCCCTACTTTAGGCAGGGGGTTTTCATCTTCTGGGTGTTAGGGCTTGATTTCCCTTTTTTTCCCTCTTGTTTGTGTTTGGTGGTGGTTTTGGTGTTTTACACATAAACGCTCAGCACGGATGTAATAGGACTTAAACTTGTAATTCATCTCATAATAGCATGTGGGATAAAAGAGTAAAAATGAATCCAAGAGGTTGCATAGACCTAATACATGCAGATTTTGCTATTAGCTGAAGCCAACCACTTGAGAAAAGGTGCATGTCCTCTGAAACATTGCGTAATGTTCATCTCTTTGAGGGTAGTTGGCTTCAGTTAATAGTAATCTCTGCATGTATTTTGGATATGTATCCTCTTTTCCTAATATATTAACATAATATGTAAGGCTGAAAAAAAGACCAGTTCAGCCTATTATCGTCCATCCAGTCCAGCTTATTATTGTGTAGTATTGATCCAGAGAAAGGCAAATAACCTGATGCGGTAGAAACCAATTTCCCTCATTTTAAGGAAACAATTCCTTCCCAACTCCAAATCTGGTAATCACACCTTCTGAAGTAATAGCTTGTAATATTGCACTCAAGAAGTCAAGCCCTTCTTAAACTCTTTTAGTGAGTTTACTATCACCAGGCAAAGAGTTCCATAGTCTCACTGCTCTTACAGTAAAGAACCCCTTTCTACGTCGGTGTAGAAACCTTCTTTCCTCTAGACATAGAGGATGCCCCCTTGTTACAGTCACAGTCCTGAGTATAAACAGATGATCGGAGAGATCCCTGTATTATCTCCTGATATATCTACACATAGTTATTCGGTCACTCCTCAGCCGCTATTTTCTCTAAACTAAAATAAGCAATTTTGATAACCTCTCTGGGTATTGTAGTCCGCCCATTCCCTTAATTACTTTAGTTGCCTGCCTTTGTAGGAAAACCATTGTATGCTTCAACATAAGAATTTTGTTTTACCAGATTTTCTTTTGGGAATGTCCTAGAAGGAAGCTGGGAATTCCAACTTACTCTGCTTGGGTCAGGTGCACTATTACTATTTCACTGAAAGATACAATCTACACAAAAGTAACAAATATTCCAACTGGAATCCCTCAGAGTATAATATACTGCGCAATATACATAATGAGGTTAACAAACAACACTTCTATTTACAGGCATAATCAAGCACAAATGGAAGACTATAATTAACGAGGAGTACATTTATTTCAAAGCACCATGTTAAGATAGTACTCTTTGAGCTACTAATGAAGCTGCAATGATGTCTTGCATATATCCACACAGAGAAGAGGAGATCTTGCGTCCCTATCACTCTGTTGATTTAGGGCTTGTACCCACTGGCGATAGACTTTCCTGCGATGCGTGAGTGAGTGAAAACGCATGATGATGAAACCAATGATTTTCAATGGTTTCATTCTCATTTGGGATGTTTTCACTCTCCACCTCCAGAAAGCACTACCTCTAAATTGGCTGAGCGCTGAGACCAATTAGAGGCAGTTCTCAGCCGTCACTGTATGACAGCTGAACGCTGCCTGTGATTGGTCACAGCACTCAGCCAATCAGAGGCAGCGCTCAGCCATTCATTGAATTCAATGAATGGCTGAGCGCCGCCTCTGATTGGGCACAACACTAAGCCAATCAGAGGTGGCGCTTTCTGGAGGCGGAAATTTTTCAATCCCCGGCCACCAGAAGATAGATAAAGACTGACAGGGGCAGAGAGAAGAGTCGGATCTTCTAAGTCAGTTAATTTTTTTTAAACTTTTTTTTACAGCTAGAGATGATTTTCGGGGTAGGGCTTATATTTCAAGCCTCCCCACCTGAAAATCATCACTACAGGTAGCAGCACCGGCCCCATTGAAAGCAATGGGATAGCATCATGGACCTCTGCCACAGCTGTGACAGCTGTGGCAGGGGAGTGCAACGTACTCCGCATGTTTTTAATGGGGCCAATACTGCTGCCGCTGGCTCCATTGAAAACAATGGGCGATAGCGCAGATTTTTCTTAGCGTTGTGACAGTTAAGTGAAGACATTACAAATGAGAATGAAACCATTAAAAATCATTGGTTTCATAATCATGTGTTTTCACTCAATCTCACATCACAGGAAAGTCTGTGGCAGTGGGTATGAGCTCTAAGTTTGACCTCTGGTTTTGAAACAATGCTTTTAAAAAAAATATATACTTGCCTGTTTGTTCCAGGAAATACTTTGCATTCATTATCATTCTGCCATGTGGTTTAAGTTCTATCTGCACAGAAAACAAAAATGAGCATTTTTACATTATTCCCCGCGCAAAGTTTTTAAAAGAAATTAATTTAAAAATTTTTTTGAAAGAAAACAAATAATAATAAAATAAAGTATTTCCTGGTTTTATGACTTAGACTCCTGATGGAGTCAACACTGTATAACTATTATCGGCACATAATAACTTTTCTGGAGGTGCCAGCGCCATGTTGTGTTTCTGCACTTTGCTCAGTTAACTTACAGCTAAAATTGTATACCTTTTTGTAATATTGCTGAAGTCTCCAAGTTTATGTAATATGTTCTTCATTTACTTTACTTTTATGGATGTTCTGTATACATTAAAGTCAATGTCGAAACCTTACAAGACAGATTCTAAGTGAGATTATCTATCTACCGTGTTTCCCCCGATAATAAACCCTACCCTGATTTTCAGGGAGAGGGGTGGGCTTGAAATATAGGCCATCCCCTGAAAATAAGCCCTAGCTAAACTACATGTAAAAAAAAAACAATAATCACCTAGCAGCCGGCGCTCGCATCCCTTGCGCTAGGCTGCGGCGCTGCTGCAGGCTTCTGTGTCCTCCTGCATGCTGACAGAGCAGTTCTTTCTAGTAGCAGGGCTTAAATACTCCGCTTCCAGCAAACTAATGCTCTGATTGCTTAATCGAGCGCCGCGTCAGCCAATGAAAGCCGACTCTCGATTAACCAATCACAGCCATTCAATGATATAATTCAATGAATGCCTGTGATTGGCTAATCAAGCGTTGGCTCTCATTGGCTGATGTGGCGTTCGATTAACCAATCAGAGCATTAGCTTGCTGGAGGCGAGGTATTCAGGCCCCTTTACCAGGAAGAACTGCTCTGTCGACGTGCAGGAGGACACGGAAGCCTGCAGCAGTGACAGAGACCAGCGCAAGGGACCTGATCGCCAGCCGCTAGGTGAGTATTATAAGACACCCCCTCCCTGAAAATAAGACACTGTGCCTCTTTTGAGGCAAAAATTTATATAATAGAGAGTCTTATTTTCAGGGAAACATGCTATCTATCTATATTATGAAAAAAACAAATTAATCTTACCCATATCTCCATCTTGCCACTATTTTTTTTGCATCTTTCAGCCAGAGCAAATAGCTCAATTGTGGTCTCTGACACCACCCCTGCAGTCCTTCCTTCCACAATGATATGCATAACTCTCCCTTTGTTAATATGAGCATCAAATGTGCTCTCCCAGGGTGGATACATTGTTGGCTTCTTCTGTACATAAATCCTACCATTTTCTGCAATGAAAAAAAAAAGTTAATGGAATTGTATTTAAAATCACATACAGCATACAAGACTGAAAACAGTGATAAGAAAAGTAAGAATTACAGTGAAACCTCTACTAGCATTGACATCTACTAGGGCTGACCTCGGGTAAGGCCATTTTTTTAGCCAAAATGTTGTCTCTAGTAACATTGGTTGCCTCTAATAACACTGGCCCATTGTGCCGGCCCACCTGACCTTGCTGCTGAACCCACGTCTCTGCTTGGTGTCTCCTCCTGCTGCTGCTAATGCAACCCACCCTTCTCCACCATCAGCGATGGGTAATACACTAGTACAGTGCTGTACTGTACAATTGCACTCCAAAGTAACAGCACAGACTACATAGTAATAACGCTGAGGACAGATGATGATGTGACCTGCAGTCCTATGTAACAGCACAGAGAACACAGTGATAATGCTGAGGACAGATGATGTACTGTAGTACAACAGATGTCACCTGCAGTTCTATGAAACACCACATAGAACACAGTGATAATGCTGAGGACAGATGATGTACTATAGTACAACAGATGTCACCTACAGTCCTATGTAACAGCACAGAGAACACTGATAGCGGTGAGGACAGATGATGTACTTCAGTACAGCAGATGTCACCTGCAGTCCCATGTAACAGCACAGAGAACACAGTGATAACACTGAGGACAGATGATGTACTGTAGTACAGTAGATGTGACCTGCAGTCCTCTGTAACACCACAGATAACACACAGTAACATGTTCCATAACATATTAAATGTTCATTTATTCTGTACAGTAGTCTTTTATTGTCATTTATTATTGTAATTGCTTTTGGTATTAAATGCCATATTTATTCTCCATTAAAAGTGGTTTGGCGTGTTTTTGGAATGTCCAGAATAAATTAATTGGATTTACATTGATTCCTATGGAAATAATTACCTTGAGTAGCAATGGTTTCAGGTAAAGCTGCTTGTTCTCGGATGGATTACCAACGTTAGTAGAGGTTTTACTGTAAGCTTAGAACGGTGCACTATGTTTGGCCAAAGTGCAATTTATGGAACTTAAATAACACTTTAACATAGGAATATAAACACAGAGTTAAGTCACCTTTTCACTAAGAATTGGAATGTCAATGCATATGGAAAGGATTCAATATAAGGCTATGATCACAATTGTGTCAGAGAATGTGGCGCAGATCAGAAACAAAATGCTGGAGAAAGTAGAGCAGCACGCTGTGTCATTTTGTCTGTGTTGGAGGGCAAGATGGAAGCGTGACGGATCCCATTATAGTCAACAGGGTCACACTGGCACAGTTTGTTTCTGTCTTAGAATGGATATGGCATTACATTTTCTCTGAATGCATTTTGGAGGTCTAGGCCTAAGGAGAAGTGAATCTGTCAGTGTAAAGGTTGCCTTAATGTAGCAGATGGGTTCAATTCAGATATTGTTTGCAGCAGTACTGTAGCCATGTGTATTTGCTTGTACCGCTTTCTGTTTTTCTGCTTCAATGATGAAACAGGAAAACTGAAAAACAAATGCTGGTGTGAACTCAGCCTTTAATGTTACAGTGAATGCCTCTTTAACTTATATGAGAATCCAGCTGAAATGTAAAAACTTCAGAGCCAGAAACACAGTGGTCAACCATGGAAACTAAAGCTGCACATACATATTCTTCAACTGTTGGGTGAATGATCATTCAGCTAAGAGCTGTTTCCGAGCTTCCCCATACACATAAATGCTCAGCTGAAATGCTCTATATGTATTTTTGTTTAATATTTAAAGGAGATGTCCCGCGCCGAAACGGGTTTTTTTTTTTTTAAACCCCCCCCCCCCGTTCGGCGCGAGACAACCCCGATGCAGGGGTTAAAAAAACCACCCGCACAGCGCTTACCTGAATCCCGGCGGTCCGGCGTCTTCATACTCACCTGCTGAAGATGGCCGCCGGGATCCTCTGTCTTCGTGGACCGCAGCTCTTCTGTGCGGTCCACTGCCGATTCCAGCCTCCTGATTGGCTGGAATCGGCACGTGACGGGGCGGAGCTACACGGAGCCGCTCTCTGGCACGAGCGGCTCCATAGAAGACTGCTGAAGACCCGGACTGCGCAAGCGCGGCTAATTTGGCCATCGGAGGCCAAAAATTAGTCGGCTCCATGGGAACGAGGACGCCAGCAACGGAGCAGGTAAGTAAAAAACTTTTTATAACTTCTGTATGGCTCATAATTAATGCACAATGTACATTACAAAGTGCATTATTATGGCCATGCAGAAGTGTATAGACCCACTTGCTGCCTCGGGACATCTCCTTTAAATCTTTTAATTACATTTCTGGCAAAAGGTTTTTCTTTTAAAAACTTCTATTGCTTTTTTTTAATAATAAGTAAAACTTTATTGATCTTGTTTCTACTTATTTTTTAGTCCCCAGAGGGGACAACAACTTGCGATGCTTTGATTGCTCCTGCAGTATGATGCAATGCCATAGCATTACATCATACTGCTATCGGGCAGGCAGTCTATCAAGCCACCCCACAGGCATGGCTTGATAGGCATTCTGCCAACACAGCCCTCGGGCCTTTCAGAAGTCCTTCAGCTGCCAGGACACCCACATGGCATTTAAAGGGTTAACAGCTCCGATCAGCTGTGCAACTTATCGGAGCTGTTGCTGCTGGGTGTCGGCTGTAAGAAACAGCTAGCGCCCACGTTATATGGAGGGAGATCACCCTGCATACATACCCCGATGTTATATGGAGGGAGATCACCCTGCATACATACCCCGACGCTTCAGGATGTAAATGTACGTCCTATAGCGTTAAGGGGTTAATGTCTAATGTATATGTTGTGGGTGGTGGTGCCACACAGTGTTCAGAATACAAAGTGGACACTGGACATACAAACAAAGAGATTTTTACAAAAGATAATGGCAGGGAAATATACATATGTAAAGATTATAAAAACAGTTGGTAAATGTTCAATAACGTTACCATTTCATCCTACGGTTCTGACGATCGCCAGCTATCACGTTTCTATAAGAAGAACCAAGAGGTAGCAGCCTGCTGTATGCAGTCTGTATGTAACAAAAAATTGTGCAAGGACTTTGTCTGCAATAGGCAAACAGATGTGTTTTTGGTACAAAGTTCCAGAAGAGCTCTGTCTTATCTCCAGCAAGGTATAATAGCCAACAAATACGCTCATGTCCAACTGTACAACATGATAAGTCTCTATCTAGCAGGCCTGCTTACTTTCTTATGCTGTTTACTAGTGTGCACACTTGGTTTTTATCGAGGACTGTCCTTGCTTACATCTCTGAGTCAAAGGACTTCTCATCAACTTTCCTGGGTACAGATCAACACTGTTGCAGCACACTGCAGCAATCTCTCAATGGTCCCCACTCAGTTCAACAGTGCTAGCTTTCTGGATGCAGGGGCAGGTCAGGCAATGCCTGCCTTGATCTGGATTTCCCTGAATATTTCTTTATTCACACGCTCATGTATAGCACCCTGGTCTATTGTAATGTCAGCTACCATATTACTGAGACCATTTCTGGTGTAACAGCCTGGAGATCACACAGTGAAGCCCAAATCCTGACTGGTGGGAAATACAGGTGAAAACCGAGGTTCTTCGAACCAATGCGTAGTACAGTGGATCTACATCAGTTGATTCTCATATTATCTGTTACAGTTAATCTGTTCTAAATACAGACCAAAGGCATCTCTGTGCAGATGACAACATATTAACTTGTGCCAGCTAAATAAGGTAGTAAACAGCTGTAAATTAATGTATTCAGGACTTCAGTCAGATTTCTTAAATCGAACACAATGTCATAAAACTTGAAAAGTTCATTGATAGTCAAACTTCCTTATGCCTAGGTTACCTATGCATTTGGATATACTCAACAATGAATTGAATTAGTACAATGAATTTGCAGATTGTAACAGTACAAGTAAGGACTCAGTTCATCCAAAATGCCATGATTAAAGGGGTTTTCCCGCGCCGAAACAGGTTTTTTTTTTTTTTTCAACCCCCCCCCCCCCATTCGGCGCGAGACAACCCCGATGCAGGGGTTAAAAAAGAACACCGGACAGCGCTTACCTGAATCCCCGCGCTCCGGTGACTTCTTACTTACCCGGTGAAGATGGCCGCCGGCATCTTCTCCCTCGGTGGACCGCAGGGCTTCTGTGCGGTCCATTGCCGATTCCAGCCTCCTGATTGGCTGGAATCGGCACGTGACGGGGCGGAGCTACACGGAGCCCCATTGAGAAAAGCAGAAGACCCGGACTGCGCAAGCGCGCCTAATTTGGCCATTAGACGGCGAAAATTAGACGGCAACCATGGAGACGAGGACGCCAGCAACGGAACAGTTAAGTGAATAACTTTTGATAACTTCTGTATGGCTCATAATTAATGCACAATGTACATTACAAAGTGCATTAATATGGCCATACAGAAGTGTATAGACCCACTTGCTGCCGCGGGACAACCCCTTTAAGTTGTATTATAGAAATAGTCAAATGTGCTATAAGTGGCGACCATGTAAATCAACATCCGATTTCAAAGAACTTGCATTTTCCAATCAGCTGGATCTACAAAAGCCACTACACCAGGCATCTCACACAGCGAACCCGAACCGTAACTTACAGTTTAAAGAACAACTCCAAAACAGATGGATGTCTCTGGCTTGGCTAATAATCCAAGTAATGTTTCTAGGCTCTAAAGGGATAGACACTGACATCTATGCCGGTGGCACAGGAGGAAATATATTTTACATAATATTGTATTAACTGGATTCTGAGGATTTTGTTACAATGAATTCTTATCCATCACACAATATTAGCAAAATAACAACTTCATGGCATGGCTATAACAAAGCTCTGATCTACGCTTTCAGTGAACAGATATATCTATGTTTTTATCTATCTGCCCACCTATCCCCTCAACAGCGATAGTTACTCTTAAACTAGAATGACTTTTTGGAAGTGTCATAACTTTAGTTTATTTGATAGATTCACGGACAGACAGAATACAGCAGGTGTTTGAAAGTGGTGGTATTAAAAATCATCATGCATAGACACTTGTATATTCATATGCAGAGACATTACTGTCTGCAAGATTGTGCCAATGTAAGGGGTGAATACCCATGCATTTGTATGTATATTGTTGCTGATATTTTTATATGTTTTTGATAGAACATTCAGAGAGGTCACATTACTTTTTTTTACTCTAACTTTGCTTCTGTGGATTAAGAGGAAGTGCACTACTCATTGATTGGCTGATGAGTTAGGTTTAACCCCTTGAGTGGCACGCCCGGAAATTTTCCGGGACGAGCTCCACTGCTCACAGCGACATAGCCAGGAAGATTTCCGAGCTATGTATCACTATGGGAGCTGCAGAGCATAATGCCACAAGCTGTGACATTGTGCTCTGTCTGCACTGTCCCACAGAGAACAAAGCAAGGGCTTTGAAAAACCAGCAGAAGATATTGCCGATATGCCGGCAATCTTCTGCTTTGTTTACAGGTTGCCATAGAGACAATCGGCTTGTCAGAAGCAAGCGATGGTCTCTGTGGCAGGGAGAGCTTGGTGCTTGGCTATGAGAGGACAGCTAGGTACTAGCTCTTACAGCAGAGATCAGAGAAAACCTGATCTCTGCTGTGTTAACCCTTTACATGCTGCAGTCTATGTGACTGCAGCATGTAAAGGGCTGTCACTGCAGCATGTAAAGGGCTGTCACCATCAGACCCCCGGAATGTGATCAGGGGGTCCTGATGGGTCCCTGTGGAAGTCCCCTAAAGGGACAAAAAATAAAATAAAATAAATAAAAATTAAAAAAAAAAAAAAAGGTAAAAAATTATAAAAAAAATAAAAACACTTGTCTCCCTTTACTTTGAAAAAATCAAAAATACAATCACACATGTGGTATCCATGTGTCGTAATGACCCAGAGAAGGAAGTTAATACATTATTTAACCCCTTAATGACATGGCCCCTTTTTTCTTTTTTCCCCATTTCTTTTTTTCCTCCCCCCTGTTTAAAAAAATCACAACTTGTCCCGCAAAAACAAGCCCTCATATGGCCATGTCAATGGAAAAATGAAAAAGTTATGGCTCTTGAGACGCAACTGCAAAATTTGTTAAAATTCAATGATTAGACCATTTTAAAAAACCTGCCCTGGTGGGCACAACAGGGTGGTAGGAAACCCGCCACTCAAGGGGTTAAAAGGCAGGAACTGTTCCCGGGCTGTAGTGTGACTCAGCAGTTTTTACACAGGGCCTTGTTAGGAGTGAGCTGCCCCAGTGCTACTGGAGGGCTTGTTTTTTGCTGTATGAAGGAGAGAATGCAACTTGGATCCTTGGAGTGGTGCTATCCAATTGCTGCAATGCAAGTGCCAGAGGGAAATCTACCAATAATCTAAGGAAATGTCAGCTGAAATTACTGACTGCAAGCACCAAACCAACACTAGGAGAAAGACCACCAGCGATAGCAGATAGACCGACAAACAATATCCTGATATTAAAGTTTTGGTGGTGTGTAACCGTGAGAGCCATGACCCAGGTTGTTCACCAGTAAAACTGATTATTTTGACTTCATTACTGTACAGCCTTCCCAAAGGTGCTGTGCTAATAATTTGTTCGGGGGACAGTGACTGCATATTTCAATTAGTGGATTTAGCCATCGGTTAACCAAAGTTCCTGCAAGAATAAGATACGCCAAACAGCATATTTTAAGCTATTTGCCCCATATATATTTTATTGTGCATACAATATTAACCACTTAACACTCCATGATGTATATTTACATCATGGAGGTTCAGGGTTTGTATGGAGGGGTAATTATTTTTTTTATATAAAACTTGCTTTTATAGTGCAAAAGCACTAAAACGTTGAAAAAATATACATATTTGGTATTGCTGCAATTGTACTAGAGAGTTGTTAAAGCGATGGACAGGATTGTTGGCAAGTCTTTCATACGCCACTTGTAAAGGTGCAATGCCTATTTAACTTTGTATAAAATAAGTAGCGGTACTGTTTAAGGAATGAGAATGATACATGAAAAATATGAGCTCCAATGTGCACATTTCACCTACTTTCATAGAATTGTACTGTATTATTATTATTTTTGTCAATGTTCTTTACTTTGATTTATAAACTAGAGCACTGCGTGATATAGACATAGGAATGGCTCATATCTGAGAAGAACCTCATGCCCGCTATGAATTCTTCCTCATGTATAATGATCACGCAAGTAGAAAACAGAAGTAATGGTTTGTGGATAAGCAAGACTGTAATTGACAGCCAGCTGCTATTATGAGGCTGAACACACAGGAGAGCTCTGCTTGATATTCAGCTGATTTGAAACAACTTGCAGAATAAGCAAAGCCCAGATGCCAGTGTACCTCGAAGATGGAAAGCCTTACTATATAATTACTCCATGTACTACTCTTGTTATAGAATGTTAAAAAAACAGATACATTAAGGGTGCTTTTATACGGGCAGAATTAGCCCTCAACACACACCGCAAGACACAGAAAACTCCACAACAAAGTCTGCAGCCTCCATACGGATTTTGATGCGAGATTGAAAATGCATTAAATTTGCCATCAATTCCACATCGGAATCTGCAGGTAGATCTGTTGGTTCTGTAGTGGAATTCTACAGCAGCAGATGCGCGTATACACAACTACGCTCGTCACTACTGAGCGTAGTAGCGCATGAGCGAGGTAAAAATCTTCTTTTTTTTTACCTTTCAAACTCCGGGCTATTCCGTGCGAGTTTGATAAAAAAAAGGGGGAGAATAGGTCCTGCCCTATCTTTCCCGCACATAGTATTAGCTACCTGCGAGTCCTATTTAGCATTAACGGGCAGGAATCCCAATAGTGAAAAGGAAATCATTGAAATGGTTTCATTTCATCTTGTCAAGTGGCTGTGATTATCATGGCTTTATAACAGGACTAAATCATGCCCATCTGTCAAAGACTTAAGCATCGTCTTTTGGTGCGGATTGTGGAATTATTTCGTTCGTGTGAAAGAGCTCTTCAGTAAATCTATACATTTTTTTCTGTTCATTGACAGTATATATTGGTTAAGAGAATGTTGCCTTTCCATTTTTTGGTGGAAAAAGTGAAACACTGAACAAGTGTTAACAGTATCCCAGATAAGAAAAATACATCTTACAGGCTGAAGTCCAGCCGCAGCTATAATGGAAAAAGAGAAATGTTTCTCACCACATAACCCTCGACTCCGGACCCAAGATACATTTTATATGTTAAAGACTACTACGGTAAGTACAAGGGCTAGCCTTAGAAAGCAACAGAAAACTGTATTTCTCACACCTGAGCAGCTTGGAGCTCCGCTTTCTCTGCCTACAGGCTGCAGACAGGTAGAGGGGTAATAGGGGAGAAACGTTTGATTTCATAGCTCTTACATCACACCAGGGGGAGAAACTTACAGAAACCAGAAGTGAGTAGGAAAAAGGCCAAAAATATGCAAAGCAGACACAACAGTTCAGTTTGCACTACATTTAATGTATAGTTTCAGCTACGTGTGATTTCCTGTTGTATAGATTGGTACACTTTAAAGGTCCACTCCAGCAAAAATGCATTCTTCTATCGCTGCAACCCCACCTGATTGCCTTGCATGCTCTGAATATATCCTATGTTTGTTGGTGTAAGTCGTTTAGTCGTTCACGACCCTCGGTGACCCTAAAGGCTCCCTCCCTCCATGTTTTTCGGTTTTGCACCGCAGCTTTCAGTTGTGTGATATCCATGGCAGTATCATCTCTGACAGTATCAGCCATCCTGTTCTTTGGCGCCGGGTCTTCTTTTACCGCTGATCTGCCCAAGCATTATAGATTTCTCTAGCGACTCTGTACACATTACATGGCCAAAATCTGTGCGTCTGAGTCTGCTCATCTTGCCCTCCAGTGATAGATCTTGTCTTATACGATTCAGGACTTTGTTACTCTCGCCATTCAGGGTATACGCAGCAGCTTTCGCCAGCATCACAGCTCAAACGCATTAATTCTCCTATCAGCTTTTTTCACAGTCCAGCTTTCACATCCATACATGGCTATGGGGATAATGATGGTTTGCACTATTCTGTCTTTAGTTGCTATACTGATATCCCTACTTTTCCATATTCTGTCCACGTTTAGCATCGCGCTTCGCCCCAATGCTATCCTACGTTTTATCTCTGGTATAGATTCTCCAGCCTGGTCAATTTTTGAGCCAAGGAAGATGAAGTCTAGCGCGCATTCTACGGCCTCATTGTCGATTTTTATTTGAATTCGTCCATTTTTTGCAGTTGTCATACTTTTAGTCTTCTTTATATTCAGTTAGAGGCCCATTTTTTCACTTTCAGTTTTAAGCTTACACATCAGCTGCTTCAGAACTGCTTCTGTTTCTGCAAGCAGAGTTGTGTCATCCGCATAACAGAGACTGTTGATGTTTCTTCCACCTATTTTCACCCCGGTTTCCAATTCGTCTAGGTCCATTTTCTGAGTGATCACTTCCTCATATGAGTTAAACAAGAAGGGTGAGAGGATGCAGCCCTGTCGGACGCCTTTGCCGATCCCAAACCAATCTGTCTCCTCATACTGTTTTCTCATGGCTTCTTGGTTGATATAAAGTGATTTTATCAGCCTGACTAGATGTGCCGATACGCCCAGCTCTTGTAGGGTCTGCCATTGCTTGTCATGGTTGATGCAGTCCAAGGCCTTGATGTAGTCGATGAAGCACATATAGATATTCTTTTGATATTCTCAAGCATTCTCCATGGTCCATCGCAGGTTTGCAATATGGTCGTGGGGGATGCGTCTTCTCTGGAATCCTGCCTGCACATCAGTGAGTGCTGCTTCAACTACTCATCTCAGTCTTTCCTGCATAATTTTGAGAAGGATCTTGCTTGCTCTGTATATTGATATTAATTTCCCTGTAGTACAGCCTCCTGTCTGATACTTATAAGGCACCAGCTTAATTTTCAGATTTTCTCTACTTTCTCTTCCTCTATGCTGTGCTAGAAATACCATGATGCATCAGCACAGCATCACATAATTAGCTAGAGCCAGTATCATGTTTGCCAGCTGGAAAGACAGTGTAATTATCATTACCCTCTATATTCTCCTACTTAAAGCTAAAGGCCATAATTGCACAGTCAGGGAGGATAAACTGGTATCATTCTTATTATAACTGTGTGACGGTGCATCTAATCATCATCATTAACTGTGATAGAAGTTTCTGCCCCCTTGTGAAGGTCCTGTGTGGTACAGTCCCTGCATTTTCATTATACAAGAGGTCCTAGTGACTGAGATTGTTGTCTGCAGGAGTCACACAAGGACAAGTAATTCTCAGGTCATCATACTATGGCTGCCTTCACAGTGGCGCGAAAAACTCGCAGAAATATGAACCCCAGGTCATACACATTAGCAATGTTTTCCTGCATGGCACCGTGATGTGGTGCAATGCAGGGAACAAATCGCAGCATGTTCTATCTAGCCGCGAGATCTCACATCGCAGCCCCATTTTTTTTACGGGGCGGGTGGCAGTAGCAGCGCCGGTCCTATTGAGAGCAGTGGGAGAACTCAGCGTTCCTCTGCCGCTGAGTTCTTGATGCAGAGCTGTTTTCACATGAAAATGCCTTGCACCCACGGGGCTTTCACATGGATAGCAAAGGAGATGTCAGATCATGAACCATGGCCCTATAATGCCCTCGCCAGTGTAAAGGCAGCCTAAGATCACATGATCCAAATGAAGCATCTGAAGGGAAGAATTCCAGGGATTTCCAGATAGAAAAGAATTGCTAAACAAGGTAATACTAGCAAATCCGCTTGCTGCAGCGGAGTGAATTTATGAATGAACAAGGCTTGGAAATGGCAATAATCAGGCTTTCCAGCGTGTAGTAATGTATTCTTGCACTCCAAAAGCCAGTTCACATACTCCCTTTTCATGGAATAGAATGGCTTTTTAAAGCCAAATGAGAAACTCGCCCCGATATTGCACTTGCCCATGTACGCTTTCATTGCGATGCGAGGTGTTTTTCTGTTGAAAACGCTTCCCATTACTTCAGTAAATTAGCGATCCTCAGATTTAGGGTGACTACCCACTACAGGTTTTTTTTCACTGCGAAATTCGCAGCTTTTTTTTTTTCTGCAGGGGTCTATGGGACTTGTAATGTTAAAATCGTGATTTACCGCGAAATTGCGATTTTGCGCGATCGCGATTTTAACTTTACAAGTCCCATAGCCCACAGATTCCTGCAGAAAAAAAAACGCTGTGAATTTCGCAGTGAAAAAACTGTAGTGGGTAGTCGCCCTTAATGGGAAACCTTGCATCGCACGGCATGCGAGGCATTAAAGCCCCCGTTGAAATCAATGGACGATGTGTTCCAAGGAACATGAAAAGTTAGAAGATGCCAAGAATGGGGTTCATATTCGTGCGATATTTGTGCGTTTGTCAATACACAAATCTCGCACGAGTTTCACGGCCATGTGAAAGCAGCTTTACGCTAACTTCCCACGGGCGAGCACGATATGGGTCCGTGAATTCTGCCCCCATATCATGCTCCCCATCACGTGATCCTCCTAAAGATGTAAGTCGTTTTCATGTCAAAACAGCCTCGCATTACTTCGGGGATGAAGGGAATCTGCGTCGCGACTGTCAGCCACGGCGGGGGATCACAGAGTTTCTCCCATTGCTTTCAAGAGAGACCTCGCATCAAGTGCATCTAGCATGTGCTGCAATGCTGCCGCAAGCCCCATCGATAACAATGGGCGCTGCGCTGTGAAATCACGCAGAAAGATAGAACATGCCGCAATTTATTTCCTGGATCGCATCTTGGTACATGCAGAAAAACAACGCTCCTGTGTATGATTCCTTTCAAAAGAATGGGGTTCACATTTATGCGAGATTTGTGAGTCTCGCAACGCACAAATCTCACATGATTTTGACACTTGTGTGAAGGCAGACTTAGGGTCAGCTGTCTTTTTTCCGCTGCCTTCTACGCTGGGTCACACCCTTCCCCTTGATTTTTTTAACCTGCCATAGACTTCTTTGGCAGCTTTCTATGTAAAACGCAGAAAGATAGGGCAAGTCCTGTGTTTTTCGCACGTATAAAAACATGCGAGACAGCTGGGACATGTCCTATTTTTTCTCGTGCGTAGGAATTGCACGCCAATAACCCTACGCAAACACGTTCGTCTGTTTAAGCCCTAAGTGGCAAATCACAAATGCTCCAACAGGAGCTACCAAGCTCCATGTGAACCAAAAATATCTGAAGATGAGAGTGCCCTACATTAGCAAAAAGAAGCAAAAATGGACCAGAACATCAACCTTTTAAATGCTAAATTCCTATATAAATAATTTCCATCATATTTTATGTCACACTGGACTAATGACCACGATCTGCCATGTACACAAGTGACAGCATAGCTAAAGAAACCAATATTTAACCACAATGGGAATATATATTGTACTACTATTCATTAGATCTTTTCAGCTGGGTATTGTAACAGTTATTAAATATCATCACTTATTACCCACCTTCAACATATTCTGTAAATGTTCTTCAAGGAATTATTATATAGCTGGATATCTCTGTTGAAACTTTGCGGTCTGTTCCGTGGGATAAGCATACAACATATAAGAAGACACCTACCTGTCTCAACAGCTTCTTTGACCATAACGGCACAGTAGGGTCTCTGCATGACGTCCCCGTTCGGTGGCACGCATGGCCCAACTTCAAAATTGGAGAGACTTATTCGTAGAAATGGAGACATTTTCCTGTGTGACAGCGAAACAAGAAAGTTGTTTCTTCATAAATGACACATTCCTTTCCTACAGCTGGTTATCTATCAGGAAGAGACTAAAGTGACTGTTCAGAGTATATGTGCAGCTGTACTGTACCATCTATATAGCAGGAAGCACTGCAGTGCTCTGTGTGTTGGCAAGTGTGAGCTGTGCAGGCACAAGCTCTGTCTTTCCTGATTTATCTGGCTACTTACTAATGTCAGCAGCACCTGTTGTTGTCCTTCTCCAACATTACAAGACACTAATGTAACTACACTCAGAGCAAAGCATCGGGTTATGAAAGCAAGCCAAGTACCAGTGAAGTCAGGAGTTTAAACTCAAGTTCAAGTCCCCCAAGGACTAAAAAGATAAAAATAATTTTTAAAAACTGCTATATTATTTTAAAAAAATACAGGATACTAAGGCTGCCTTCACACAGGTGAGAAAATTGCATGAGATTTGTGCATTGCGAAACGCACAAATATATCTTTTGAAAGGGGTCATACACATGAGCAGCGTTTTCCTGCATGTACTGCGATGCGATTCAGGAAAAAATTACGGCATGTTCTATCTTGTGTGTGCTCTCACATCTCAGTCCCATTGTTTTCAATGGGGCCGGTGGCAGCATCGCACCACATGCTAGGTGCACACAATGCGAGTGCACAGTGCACCGTGGCGGAGGATCGCTACATAAAACACCTCACATCTGCAGGGAATTCACGTTGTGGGGAATGCATTATGGGGGCAGGATTCATGGCGCGATGTCAACCTCACCCGTGTGAAATTAGCCTAAAATGTAAAAAAAAAACAAACCTTTCTAATATTTTGAATAAAGAAAACTCAAAACAAACCATAAAACATATTTGGTATCACACCATCTATAAAAGTCTGATCTATCAAAATAATGTTATTTGTCCTGAACAGTGAACGTTGTCAGAACAAATAGAATGAATGAAAGGCGACAGCTGCCTGTGAGTGGCTGAGCGCCTCAGCCAAACACAATCAGCTCTTTCAGCAGGGGAGGATTTAAAATCCCCGCCTGCTGATAGAACAGCACTATAGAGTCGGGGACAGCTTCGAGAAGACGCGGCTGAGCCCTGGCAGCTGAAGGTAGGTGAGTATCTATTTTTAAAATTTTTTTACACTACTTTTACTGTTTTTTCAGGGAAGGGCTTACATTTAAAGCCCTTTCCTGAAATCCATTGACAGGGGTGCCGGCAGCAGGATCCTCTAATGCATCTGTCATGTGTGACAGCTGCGATAGGGAATTGAAGAATTCTTCTGCTGCATCTGTCACAGATGTTGCAGGTGCAGCGGGGAATTCTTTTTACTAGCGGGGATGAAGGAAGCATCTTCCGCATGCGGCAGATGTGTTCTTTATCCCCGCGGGGCACATGGCAGTGGCAGATAGGTAAGTTTTTTAAAAAAATTTTTCAATAAAATCCTTGTTTATCAGGGAAGGGCTTATATGTAAAGCCCTTCCATGAAAAACAATGCAGGGGTGGCGGCAGAGCATTGTTTTCAATGGAGCCGCTGGCAGCAGCTGTGGCTCCATTGAAGACAATGGAAAGTGGGAAATTTTCTCGAGCACCGCAGTGGTGCTTGCTTGAGGAACGAGTGCTTTTGAGTATGCTAATGCTTGAACGAGCATCAAGCTCGGATAAGCATGCTCTCTCATCTCTAATTATAATATCAGAGCAAAAGCATAAATTATTGTGGAAAACTGAACCTTTAATGGGAGGCTCTAGTACCCTGTTAGGCTAGTTCTAGCTTGGATGCAAGATGTGTTAGGGGCGGGCAAGGAGGCATACGGGTTCCATACAGTATCCTATAGCATATCGGTCCACATTTGCTGGAACTGAGCCTCTAGATCGTGCAAAATAATAGACTGTCAAAATTGGTGGCCAAGATGGTCCCATATATGTTTTATTTGTGATAAATCTGGAGACCAGGCAGGCCATGGAAGTGCGGCAATATTGTGGAGGCTCCTGTGACCCCCTTGTGTCTGCGGCCGAGCATTATCCTGCTGAAAAATTATCCAGCCTCTTGGAAGCTGCCATGAGAGGAACACATGTGGCTGCAGAATATCACTGAGCTGTTATTGTCCCTCCTATGAGTACTAGGGGTAACTGACTGTCATATGTGATGCCCCCCAGACCATTACACCAGCAGTGGGGGCAGTGTGCAGCTTCACAGCAAAGGCAGGGTTAAGCTGCTCACCCTTAGGTCTCGAGATACAATAACGGCCATCATCAGCGCCCAAACTACACCTGTATTCTTCTCTAAAGACAACCTGGTTACACTCCGTAACAGTTCAGTTTTGCCGTTCACGACACCATAGCAAACGGAGGCAACAGTTGTGAGCATCAAAGGCAGTACACATAATGGGCGCCGTGAGAAACAAATGTTCTTCAGTCAAGTGCCTGGAAATGGTTTTGACAGACATATCCTGTAACAATGGTGCCACCTGTCTCTGGATGGCGGACAATGAAACAGTTGGAGCAGCTCATGCTTGTTGAACGATCAGGCAATCATTTCTACTGGTGATCTGTTGAGGGCATTGTGAGCCCGGTCACCTTGTGTGCCCTCACACATCCACTGTACCCAATGCCACCTAACAGTCTGGTCAGAACCTCCCAGGTGGCGTCAATTCATTGATACAACCATCCAGTTTCTCGCATTCCA
Organism: Eleutherodactylus coqui; assembly: GCF_035609145.1. NCBI lineage: Eukaryota > Metazoa > Chordata > Amphibia > Anura > Eleutherodactylidae > Eleutherodactylus > Eleutherodactylus coqui. The sequence goes on along the minus strand of NC_089838.1, from coordinate 190,975,550 downwards.
ATAATGTGCCTCCTTCCAAACTCTGTTTACAATGCAATTGACAAGGCATGTCTAGTAGTTAACAAGCCCTACACAAGTGGAAAAAGAGGTCTACTACGCACAAGTAGCCTCTGAGATGCTTTTTAAGGCCAAAGTTGGAACCACTTTTAGGGCCTTAGGTGACAAGACGATTCATCTACTCATGCCTCAACTCTAATCATTTGCATATCTATCTGAGATGTAGCTGCATGCAAAGTTATGCAGAAAAACAACAACTCCTTGTGGGTGCTTGATTTTGTTTGACAATGAGTGTATATTCATCTTCTCAGCCCCTCATGCTCTATCACATGTTGCCAGCAAATTGGGCTGCATTTTCATCCTGACAGGTTCTCTTTAAGACATAAATATATTGTGACATGTTTAAAAGTGTACAAAAGAGAGAAAATTATATAGACAATCGAGTAAATATACCAAGATCCTAATGAAGTCATTCTGCGTCTGGGCATGTCTACTGAGATACATTCACCTGGAAATATTTTCTACTGAGTACCAGGAAATGAGCTAACCACAGTAGATATGACAAGCCACAGGAACTAAATGGTAACAAACTACTCTTCAAACAACTACATACTGGAGCACTCACTGTTTTTGTATCTTTTTTCTACAATAGACAATTCACAATTTGCCTGATGCAATCTAAACCAAATTCTAGTATCACTTTACTAAAAGCTATCATCTTTATTGGTGTGCATTAAGAAGGGATATTTAAAAATCCAGGAACTTCCACATGCTGCTCTAACAGATATTAGCTATATTTCCTAGATTGCTATGTATATAAAGAAGGAAAAATCCTATCTAACTGTTATTGTGTTCTATTTGACCGCGTAAGCTGGGACTTTCTAAGCTTTGTGCAGATGCATTTAGGTCTGGGGCCTAGATTTCTGAACTGGATTCTCGCACTGTATGGGAGCCCATCGGCGCAGATCCAGGTGAACGGCCTCCTGTTGTACCTATTAGGAACAGGACAAGACAGGGCTGCCCCCTGTCCCCTCTTCTGTATGCCATTGTCATGGAACATTTGGCTGTGGCCCTGAGGAATAACCCAAATGTGCAGGGCGTGCAGATTGGGACCCAACTCTGTAAGATGGCCTTGTATGCAGACGATCTTCTCCTTTTCATCTCTCAGCCGCCGCTTCATTTCCGGCAATTTTGCGGGTGTTCTCTAAGTTTGGACATCTGAGCAACTTCAAGGTTAATTTACACAAATCAGAGGCCATGAACATTTCTCTCCCACCCGGGGAGGTAGCCCATCTAGCAGATCAATTTGATTTTAAATGGCATTGAACCTCCACCCAATACCTAGGGGTACACTTAACTGCGGACGTATCATCCTTATACCATCTTAATTATGTCCCTCTGCTGGAAATGGTGACAAAAGAGCTGAACGGTGATGCGGCTAAACAACTGAGCTGGTTCAGGCGACTAAACGTGTTGAAAATGAAAGTGACCCCCAAATTTCTATACCTGTTCCAGGCACTGCCGATTAGGGTGCCGGTGCACTATTTCAGGCAGGTCCAGCAATTGTTCCGCAGATTTGGGGGGGGGGGGAATAGCTGTATCAGCTATCGGACCATATCACACACAAAGCACAGGGGAGGAGTCAGTCTACCGGACCTCAAAATCTACTGTTGGGCTGAGGTCCTCACCAGACTGGTAGATTGGCATCACCATGCCGCTTTAAAGCAATCGGTGGGCTTGGAAGTGACTCTGATCTGGCCCCATTTATGACTGCTACCGTGGATTCTGGTGGCAGATAGACCTGAGGTATTACCTCATTCTCCATTGACTTGGAATTGTTTGGATGTGTGGGACAGACTGACTACCAGAGGTGACATTGCGATTTGCAGGGGAGCCTTGACCCCTCTATTTCACAACCCTTGGGGCAGGAGAGACTGAGCTTTCTGGGGTGGCGGGAGGAGGAAAATACTCGATGCTGCCAAATCATTGAACCTCCACCCAATACCTAGGGGTACACTTAACTGCGGACGTATCATCCTTATACCATCTTAATTATGTCCCTCTGCTGGAAAAGCTGACAGAAGAGCTGAACGGTGATGTGGCTAAACAACTGAGCTGGTTCAGGTGACTAAACGTGTTGAAAATGAAAGGCGACATGAAATGAGGTGACATTGCGATTTGCAGGGGAGCCTTGACCCTTCTATTTCACAACCCCTGGGGCAGAGAGACTGAGCTTTCTGGGGTGGCGGGAGGAGGAGAATACTCGATGCTGCCAAATCGTGAGTTCCAGGGGACTTCCATCTTTTAATGAGTTGCAGGAAATCTCTGCCAGAACAGAAACTGCTATAGATGGAATATCTCCAGTTGCTTTCATTTTGGAGAGCCCGTTTGGGGTCGTGTCTTCTCAGGAACCCCCTGAATCCATTGAGGAACTGTTTATGCAGGCTGGTCTTCCTGCTCGGGTGCTATCTAGGATCTATGGGATCATATTGGAGTGGCTCACTCAGGGCCTTCCTCAGTATGTCGGGAGCTGGGAGAGGGACCTAGCCTTGGAACTGCAGGATTCTGATTGGCAGGACTCTGATGCGTTCACTCACAAATTACCCTTGGCCTGTGTGGCACAAGAGAGGAACTACAAGCTCCTGTCTAGGTGGTACAGATGCCCTATTCTGATTCACCGCATCTTTCCCTTAGTTCCAGAAGAGTGTTGGAGATGTGAGTCCGGACGAAGTACCGTGCTACATATCTGATAGGACTGCCCGCTCATCCAGCCTTTTTTGGGGGCGGCATTTGAGGTATATGAGGGGGTGTCGGATAGAACAGTGGAGGCAACCCCACAGTTGGCATTGCTGTTTGCCACCCCGGGGCTGTATGCTGCTATGAAAAAGTTCTTCTACGACACTTCCTCACTGCGGCCAGTGCTGTGATCCCATGCCACTGGCGGAGTAACATTGCTCCCTCAATCCTGGAGTTTGTACAGGAGTTGAATCAGCTAATGTATATGGAGATGTTGGGTGACCAGGGGTCAGAGGGGCTATTGTTGAGCGGGCGTGCCTGGGTTCTGTGGAACGCATTCCGCAAATCTCCTGAGTTCCAGAATGTCATGGGATGGGGGGTGGGGCAGATGCCCATGGGGTGTGGGGCTGCGGTGGTGATATGTTCGGGGTGAGGTGCGGTATCGAGCAGCAGCAGAGGGGATGTGACAGAGGGTTTCACTCCCTCTCTACAGAGTGTTCCTGTCTACCCGTGCAACCTCGGGCACCCACTCCCCCTCCCTTCTTTCTCTGCATCCTATATGTGTCTCTGTGTTCTTTATTTTTCCTAGTTTCTGTAGAAGGCCCTAGTCTTAGTTTATGTTTTATGATCTTAGTTATTTGTAATTGTAGAATCAATTGAAAGTAGGAGGAAGTGCTAGTTCAGAGGCACTGGTGTCATGTTATAGTATTCTATTCAAACAGTTGTTAAGAATGTAGCCGCAAGATTTTTTAGCAGAGGCTCCAGCTGTTCTGACTACTAAGATATCTGCTTTTCCTAAATTTTGAGCCAATGTTGCAGTCCTATGTGATCTGCTAAAGGTTGTTTTTTTCTTTGTCTATATGTATAAATATGTTAAAATTTCAATAAAAACATATTAAACATAATTATTATTGTGTTCTAGCAGCAATTGATGAGTTTACTGAAATTAAAAAAGCAACAAACAGCCCTCCCTGACATGTTTCACCACCTCTGTGGCGTTAGCAGGAGCTTGGGGAGCAATCACAGTCCAATGGTGGAGGGTGAAGAGTAATCCATAGCTTCTGATGATCTCATCAACCTGCATCCTCCAATCCAATCAAGTCTCTCAATGAACCAATAAGGACTGTTATAACTCGTGAAGAATAGCCAATCATACGTAATATTGAGTTCACCTTATAGCCTGTGGTGACATCATCACCCTGCGTCCTCCAATCAGATCAAGTTTTTCAATGAACCAATACAGAGCGATGTAACTTGTGAGAAACAGTCATTCATACATAGTATTGGGTCCACCCTTTTGCAAATATTGATGCTGCCACAACTGCAGAGTGTAGCCAGCGCTTCCCCAGGGTCATCAAGATATGTTCTCATTTCACGTGACAGCAGGGAAAATATACACCAAGCAACTGGGACGCTGCTATGATGGAACCCAATCCATCAAGATTATAAGCACATGCGTGATCGATTCAACAGCCGGGAGAGGGGCTAACAAGGCACATCCCTCGTTACTGTGGTTATCAAGATGTTACCTTCACAGGATCCAAGAGAAACAGTATCTTCCTTACCATGAAAGGAGGAAACCATAATGTTTGAAATAGTGATGACGATGACACCAATGATGTATTATTAATATTGGCCATAGGGCTTTACCAGCACTGTTCTGCCATTATTATAGATAATAGATTCATGTAATTCATTCACAAGAATCAACCCAATGATAGTGAATAAAGAAAGCCAAAACATTATAACAGTGGTATCCATATGTTAAGGGCGAATGCACACGGGCGGAAATTCTGCGCTGAGATTTTGCGCAGAATTTCTGCCGTTGCACCCTGCATTAGGATTGCATTGGTTTATGCAATCCTATGCAGACACATTTTGATTGCGATAACTCGTGCGATAACAAAATCGCGGCATGTCCTATTTCAGTATGAGCCTCGCAGAGGCTCGCACTGACGCGTCATCACTGACATGCCGGCTCTGCACTGCGCATGTGCGGCTGCGTGCCAGCCTGCACATCCGCAGAGAAGAGCGAAGACACAGGTAAGCTGCGGATCACTGCAGGGGCACAGGGTCGCATCCCGCTGCGAGAATCTTGCAGTCGGAATTCGACCCAGCTGTCTGCATTTGGCCTAACACACATAAACAGCCTAAAATTGATGTCTACATGCATAAGCCTGATGATAGTACATAAAAGGTGTCAAACCATTATAACAATGGTATCCAAATACTATATAAATCAATACTCACTAGAAAAGGGTAGTTGGTGGTATATGGATGTTATCAATATAATGATTGTGTCCCTGGTATCCTTCAAGAAGGATTGGAGAGTCTCCACAAAATAGCGAAGGATCTTTTCAATATAAATACTCACGTTTTGCGTGAAATTTTTATTTCTGGAGGCAAGCAGTCTTTCGGGAATTCGTAAAAATGTTTTTATGAATCTTGGGAGAGCATAGAATGTGGATATAATGGGATTGGGGTCAAACATAAAGTTATACTCATCCAAAAAATGAGATTCTCCTCCTTTGCCATTTCTGAGATGGTATATAATTCAGTGAGGTACGCCGCTGTGGAATTTTTTGGTAAAGTATGATAGATATTATAGAGAAGACAATTAACCATAATAATGTAGTTGAACCGATCCATAATGACCACATTGCCCTTTTTGTCAGATGGTTTAAAAATAATTTCCTTACTGTCCCTAGGACTTAAGAGCCTGCTGTTCTTCGCGGCTGAGATTCGAGTGAATAACATGTGGCTTTATCTCCTTGATGTCTTCAACAACAAGTCTTGTAAAGACATCAGTGCTGGTATACTGAGAGGTTTTTTTTGGGTTTCAAGGCAGTAAATGGTCCCCCAATTGCTCCTCGCCCCGATACATTTTCTCCTAATAGGTCCTCTAGAATTTTTCGGGTCACTGATATTTGGTGTATTGAGATAACTGCCTTTTTGTAAATTACTTTTATACAATGCTAATTTGCAAGAGAACAGGTTAATATCCTAAACATATTCAAAATGGCTAAAAGCTGATGTTTGGGGTGAATGAAACTCTTCTTGGAGAATTGGCCCCTACATTTTGTTCAGTCAACAAAATGACAGGTTACAGATTTGCATGGTATCCTCTATTTTATTGTCAATATCATTAGATTTAATTATTTCTGATTGTGGCCTATTTTGTCTGCATTGCATAATTGTAAGTTCGGTTAACCCCCAAAAAGTTGAGGAGCCGTGTGATATTCCACTGAACCGATGGGAAGTGGGAGTAAGTAGTTGTATAGAATTGTTTGTCATCATGCTTGATTGACCCAAAGTATATGATGGTATGATATTTGGTTGATTTCGTGATGGCAGGGGGGTTACCAGTATTTGAAAGAAGTTTGAAATGAGTGGAGTAAGTCTCGATCCTCCTGTTGCACTACATCCTGCTTTTTATTATTATTATTATTATTATTATTGAAGAGATTGGTTGACCATGTGTTAAGTAGGGGATGCGAGTCCGTGATGTCTGCCTTTTATTTTTAATTTTTCTTTTAGTACTTGGTTTTCCCCCTGATACTCCCTTTTCCACCTCTGAAATTTCAGCTTCGGAAAAACCAGTGCATTTCCTATTTGAAAGTCTTTACAGTCTCTTCCTATTTCCTATGTTTTTTCTCCCTAACCCCTTAATGCTACAGGATGTACAGTTACGTCCTGCAGCGTCGTTCTATGTATGAAGGGAGATCGCGGGGTGATCTCTCTCTGTACAACGCGGGCACTAGCTGTCTCTTACAGTCGACACCCGGTAGCAACAGCTCCGAATACAACACTGCTGATCGGAGCTGCCAACCCTTTAAATGCCGCTGTCAATTCGGACAGCAGCATTTAAATCTCCCGAATAATGTTCGGGGGTCTTGTACGGCACCGCGATGAGATCACAGGGAGCCAGGCAGGTGTCATTGTAGCCGGGGGACTTCTGAAAGGGCTTAGGGCTGTCATAGCAGAATGCCTATCAAGCCATCCCTGTGGGGTGGCTTGATAGAATGCCTGCCCGATTGCAGTATGATGTAGTGCTATAGCATTACATCATACTGCAGGAGTGATCAGAGCATCATAAATTGTTGCCCCCTGTGGGGACTAAAAAAAAAGTTAAAATTAGATCAATAAAGTTTTACTAATTATTAAAAAAGCTATAAAAGTAAAAAAAAAAAGTTTTGCCATATTTATAATAAAAGAATCTAAATAATAAAACAAAAATACATATTTGGTATCAGTAAGTCCGATCTATCAAAGTAACACATTATTCACCCCGCACAATGAATATCATTAGAAAAAAAAAAAGAACATCAGAAATTTTTTGGTCACCCTGTCTCCAAGAAAAAAATATTAAAAGCAATCAAAAAAGCGATCGTATGTATTTCAAATGGTACCAACGCAAACCACAGGATGTCCCACACAAAATGAGCGCTCGCACAACTATATCAACAGGAAAATAAAGTTATTGCGCTTAGAAGATGGCGACAGAAAATAATAATAAAAAAAAAATTCTTTGAAAAAAATAAAAGTAGCACAACAAAAAAAAATTATGTAAGTTTGGTATCGTAGTAACTGTACTGACCAATAGAATAAGATTATCATATCATTTTTATTGCAGTTTGTTCACCGTAGAAACGAGACGTACCAAAAGATGACACAATTTCGTTTTTATTTCATTTTACTCCACTTAGAATTTTGAAAGCTCTTCAGTACATTATGTGGTATGTTAAATAGCACCATTAAAAAATACAACTCATCCTGCAAAAACAAGCCTTCATACAGCGACGTCGATGGATAAATGAAGGAGTTACGATTTTTTTAAAAGGGAGGAGGAAAAACCGGAAAAAGGGCCATGTCCTTATGGGGGTTAATATATATTTTTTTAGGTTTTCAATATTTTTTGGGGAGCATCAGGCTTGAAACAATGCCAGCATGGCACCATAGTGTGGTTCCACAGAAAATAGGGTTATGGCTTCATAAGAGTGGACAGAAGTGGAGATCAGATTTACTTTCACTCTCTATGACAGTGGTTCCCAACCGGGGTGCCGCGGAAATTACATCGGTAGTGGGGACATGCAGGGCCCTGCTAGAGGAGCTGGAGGAATGCTGCCAGGAGCAGAGACCGAGCAGAGGAACAGCACCGACATACAATCCACTGCTATAGGACCTTCAAGGACCTGGAGGTGCAGCCAATCTGGAGCTAGGGGTGTGTCAGGGGCATTCCTACATCCCTGCACTGTCACACCCCAAGCTTCCTGGTGGCTCAAGATACACAAGTACGAGTAGGAGGTAAGTATATGGGTTTTGGGGAGGGGTTTATTGTTATTACTTGGGGGGGTTAATGTTACTGGGGGGATGGAGGATTAATGTTACTGGGGGTTAATGTTATTACTCGGCAGCTAATGTTACTGGGGGGTGGTTAATGTTACTGAGGTGGGTTATTATTATTACTGGGGGGGGGGGTTAATGTTACTGGGGGGGGGGGTGGAGGGTTAACGTTACTGGGGGGTTAATGTTATTACTGGGGAGGGTTATTGTTATTACTAGGGGGGGTTAATATTACCGGAGGGTTAATGTTACTGGGGGATTAATGTTATTACTTGGGGGGGGGGGTTAATGTTACTGCTGGGGAGGGGGTTAATGTTATTACTGGGGGAGGGTTAATGTTATTACTGGAGGAGGGTGAATGTTACTGGGGGGTTAGTGTTATTACTGGGGAGGGGGGTTAGTGTTATTACTGGGTAGGGGGGGTTAATGTTATTACTGGGGAGGGGGGTTAATGTTATTTCTGGGGGGAGTTAATGTTGTTTCTGGGGGGGCAATGTTATTTCTGGGGAGGGGGGGGTTAATGTTATTTCTGGGGGGGGGTTAATGTTATTACTGGGGGGAATTAATGTTACTACTGAAGAGGGGGGTTAATGTTATTACTGGGGAGGTTAATGTTGGGGGGTTTAATGTTACTGGGGGTATGGGGGGGGTTAAAGTTTTTACTGGGGGAGGGTTAATATTAGTGGGGGGGTTAATGTTATTACTGGGGGAGGGATAATGATGCTACTGGGGCCGCAATAGGGGTTGCCATGGCTACTGGGGCCACAATAGAAGTCGGCATGGCTACTGTGGCCACAATAGGGGTTGCCATGGCTACTGGGGCCACAATAGGTGCCGCCATGGCTACTGGGGCCGCAATAGGTGTCGCCATGGCTACTGGGGCCGTAATAGAGGTCACAATGGCTACTGGTGCCGCAATAGGGGTTGCAATGGCTACTAGGGGTCACCGGTTACTGCCGGGGCCGCAATGGGGGTCACCTGTTACTGCCAGGGCCGCAATGGGGGTCACCTGTTACTGCTGGGGATGCAATAATTACTACCGAGGCCACCAATATAGGGGGTTGATATTACTAGTGGGGCCACCAACATGGGGGGGGGACACTATTACTACACAGGGCGAATTAGTTGTGGATTCTATAGCAGCTGTAGCAGCAAAGTGGATGAGATTTTGAAAATCATCCACACGGTGTGGAAACAATCTGCACAAAGCCTGTGCAGACGCTGACATGAGGGGCGGAATTTAATTCCGCAGCATGTCAATTTTAAATATAATGTATATCAATAGCCCACCCAGCGCTCCTCTCTATGTATTTTTTTTAAATGGCCCTGTCCTTTTTATGATGATGGAGGTAAAAATCATAATAAGTCATAATAATCCACACCCTAGCCATGCCCCTGATGACACCACAGCCACACCCCTAACCACACCCCCTTTTGGTAGGGGTGCCGCGCCGTAAAATTTTTTTCCCAGGGGTGCCGTAAGCCTGAAAAGGTTGGGAAACACTGCTCTATGAGATGGGACAAGCTTCCCAAAGTTTACATTGCCTGCAAGTGTAGTGGCCTGAAGTTAGTGGGGCCCCTCCATAATGTTATATGTTTGTCTTATACAATTGAATTGTCAGTGTCTTCTATGTAGTATGCATTTGAGATGTATATTGCACCTCTGCAACACTGAAAGGGTTAATGTCTGGATTATGTCTGAGAAATGTATCATGTTGTATGTCATGTGACTGTGATTCATATATGGCTTTGCATGGTAGATGCAAAAAGGAGGAGAGAGAGTGAGGGTATGTGCATAGAGTTGGTCAAAGTCAGTAAGAGTAAGGTAGTCTCTGCAAGAGAGTGAACCCCAGAGACATTGGACGGTCTGTGCGTGCAGTATGGAAGAAGCTGAGAGATATCCTTCAGCTCAGCCTGGGTCTACTCTTCTCAGGATGTGCCAGTGTTACCATTAAAGCTCCGAGAAGGAGAGAGAGAAAGACACCTGAAGTGTGTGTTGACCGGTAGAAAGTTGGAGAGAGTCGCCGGGAGCAGGATCACACGGATAACTAGGACTGTGGATCGAGAGCCACCGTGACATAATCATCCTTACCAACCCCGCCATCTCCTTGGCCAATCACAATCAACTCTTTCTGCAGGCGGGGATTTTAAATCCCTGCCTGCTGATAGATCAGCACTACAGAGCCGGGGACAGCGGAGAGAAGATGCAGCTGAGCTCCAGCAGCTGAAGGGAGGTGAGTATGTATTTTTTTTGTTTTTTACACTACTTTTACTAGTTTTTCAGGGAAGGGGCTTATATTTAAAGCCCTTCCCTGAAATCCAATGACAGGGAGCCACAGCAGGATCCTCTACCGCAGCTGTCATGTGTGACAGCTGTGGTAAGGAATTGAAGAACTCCTCTGCTGCATCTGTCACAGATGTGGCAGGGGCAACAGCAGGGAATTCTTTTTACTAGCGGGGATGAAGGAAACATCTGCCGCGTGTGGCAGATGTGTTCTGCATCCTCGCGGGTGAACCGGCAGCGGCTGAGAGGTAATTTTCTTTTTTCTCACTAAAATTATTGTTTTTCAGGGAAGGGCTTATATATATAAAGCCCTTCCATGGAAAACAATTCAGGGATGCCGGCAGACCATTGTTTTCAGCAGCCGCGGCTCCATTGAAAAATGCTCGAGGCTCCCATTGACTTCAATGATGTTCATTACTCGAAACGAGCCCTCGAGTATTACAAAAAGCTCGGCTCGAGTAACAAGCGCCCGAGCATTTTAGTGTTCGCTCATCTCTAGTTATAATCACTGGTTACTTGATTTATTATGGTTACCAGAGTGGAGTTGGGAAGGAGCTTTCCCCCTAAAACAAGGAACATTGGCTTTCACCTCATGGGGTTTTTTGCCTTCCTCTGGATCAACATTGTAGGATAAAAGGTTGAACTGAATGAACATATGTCTTTTGGCCTTATATACCATGTTACTACAATTACCCACTATCTAGTAATCACCTTGAATATTACCACTCTGAAGACCCTTACCAAACATCTTCATTTCTCTCAGCTCTCTGCCTACAGGTAATTTGATTCCAGACCTAACAATATTGTAGCAGCACCATTGTCTTATCTCCATTTTATTTCTGCTTCATTTCTCATACTGTATTGCATTGTCTACATACTTCATAACCTGTCATCCTCCAATTCCTGTGTAAAATCTGTGATTAGTAAATAATTGCAGTTTGCTCACATTTATGAATTCTGTACTATTTCGCAATTTATGAAATACCCGTATTAAGGAGAGCTGCAGTTCAGGAAGCTAAGGATAATTCAGAACTAAGAATGAAGATGCATTAGTTTTGAACAGATTAAAGGTGGGCCATCAGAATCAATTCCACTGGTGGGCCTGATGTACTGTTCCTCAGTCTAACACCGATTCACAAAAAGTGGCTGCACAAGAAAAAGTCTTTGAATAGCTGTTATAATTATCAGACTGAAAACCATACTATCTCAAAATTGATACATAACAAATAACACTGGGAACAAAAAAATGTTTTTTCATGGTGCCTAGAATTCTAGACCTAATTCTGGGTATTTTTGTGCTGCTCATTCCGAAAATACCCTTCATTTCGTTCTACAAGCTGTCATTATTTATTTTTGTTACATTTACTTTATTTTCCCGCCAACATTTGCTTACTATTAGTACATATGATACATATCACCACAGCTGCACAATAAACTTGGTTTGATGAAACAATTTGCTAAAGACATTGAAGAGAAATGGAACGTGTGTCGACTACAAATGTAGAATATGTCCTGTGATGAGCATGGAGGAAGTTAAAAGCAGGTAAATTCGATGGACTACAAATCTGGGAACTCATGAAATACCCGCGTCTCCAAGATTTAGTGGACAACTTTGAGGCGTGTGCTCTGTCGTTGTTCTTTATGGTTGTAAAGCATTTCCTTGGGAACTATAAGGCTGTAAACCTAGGTACATTTTTGTAGAATATTATCACTTCTGTTTCTGAAGACTTGGGTGTAACATGAGCATGAGATTGCAGGACCAGCAGTCATTGTGGATGGATTTCCAGATTGTCTTGGTGATGTAAGTGATGAACAGGGTGAACAATGTTACCAGGAGATAAGAACCATGAAAGAACAGGACTGTGGATGATAGGATACACATATGATGGCGGACTACTGGTGACCATGGAAGAACAGGAATGCAGACAATGGGATACACATATGATGGGGGACTACTGGTGAAACATCCAGTGCGAATGTCCAGGAATATCTCATCACAGGAAATCACAGAAATGTACTTTCAGCGACATGTCTCAGTGAAGAAACTCTTGTTTTATTTGTGTTCAAGTCCTCTTGGGATTTATCTTTGTACCTTCAACTTTTGATTGGCAGTCATTACATGTACAATACAATATGTGTACATGTATATATTTATATGGACATATGTCATATCATGATAAGCAGACCTGATGGAGAAAAACTAATATCATTTTCAGAATCTATGACCCCAAAATACCCCGAAAAAGTTCGAATACCTCAGTCACCAAAAATTGTGTTCCCCAGTGTAATAGATGAAACAGTAACATAGTATGTTGTGCTGAAAAAACAAATGTCCATCTAATTTAGCCTGTTTCCACCCCATCCCCCCATGTTTATCCAGAGGAAGGCAAAAAGTCAATTTACCACACCCTGGGGTAAAAAATTCCTTCCGGACTTCATAATAGCAGTCAGAATAATCTCTGGATCAACACTCTTCACAGAAGGTTCCTTCCTGACTTTAAGTCTGACAGTCGCAAGATCCACTAATCAGCAACCCTTCTGACTATTTAATGTCTATATTCTGTAATGTCAGAGCACTCTAAAAAGACATCTAGTCCCCTCTTAAACTCCCCAGTCAAATTTCTCAGGCAGAGAGTTCCACAGTCTCACTGCTCTTACAGTAAAGAACCCCCCTCTTTCTTCGAAATGTAGAGGATGCCCCCTTGTTACCGCCACTGTCCTGGGTATTATTAGATCATTTAGAACAAAAAAACAAAAGTTAATTTTTTTATTATGGGAGACCTACCGTATATACCGGCGTATAAGACGACTTTTGAACCCCGAAAAATCTGCTCTGCAGTCGGGGGTCGTCTTATGCGCCGGTAATACAAAAAAAAAAAAAGTGTAAAAAAAAAAAAATTCATTACTCACCTCCCACGGCGTTCTGTCGCGCTCCGGCAGGATGTCGCTCGCTCCGGCAGGATGTCGCTCGCTCCTCGTCGCCACCGCAGCATAGCTTTCTGAATGCGGGGCTTGAAATCCCCGCTTCCAGAAAGCTAGTACACACGCCGGCAGCCATGACAGCATTGAATGGCTGTGATTGGCTGAAGGCGCACGTGTTAGCAATCACACCCATTCAATGATGTCATTGAATAGTGTGATTGGCTGAAGCCACGCGCGCTTTAGCCAATCACAGCCATTCAATGATGTCATGGCTGCCGGCGTGTGTATTAGCTTTCTGGAAGCGGGGATTTCAAGCCCCGCATTCAGAAAGCTATGCTGCGCCGGGGACGAGGAGCCAGCGACAGCCTCCCGGAGCGAGCGACATCCTGCCGGAGCGCGACAGGACGCCGTGGGAGGTGAGTAATGAATTTTTTTTTTTTCACCACTGTATACCGGCGTATAAGGTGACAGTTGGGGGGTCGTCTTATACGCCCCGTCGCCTTATACGCCGGTATATACGGTAGTATGTCTGGCCACTCCTCCTCCATGTTCTTCAAAAAGGTATCTTTTCTTTGTAATAGTGCAACTGCATATTGCGAATACAACATACATTCTGTCCATGCATGCATACAACATAAGGGCCTTGCATCTGTTTACTGCTGCTTTATGTTTGTGACGAGCAGAACATTTTATTGCTCAACTCACACAGCAGCTGTTTTTCTGTTACCTTACAGAGCATCTGGAGCAACAGGTGAGCTATCAGAGATGGGAATTTAGATAGCAAAACATGGAAAGAAACAGCTAACTGGAGGCAGTTGGCCCAACAGCACAAAACAATTTTGGGAGACTAATCTCCCATAATGGACAAGCATTTTATGAAAGCTATGAAAACAAATGCTATATAAAGTGAATTCACTGACATCGAAAGTAGTAAGAACTGAAGCCATGTTATTAGTACTGGTGTTCCAATGTGTAACTACTGGAACCTCCACAGATCCTGAGAACAGGTCTATTGTTGTTACTCTAAAACTAGGGCAGAAAAGAACCAGTAATAAGAGCTATTGGGACTGATGGAAACACACAATTCTATTGTCAGGGAACTGGGGTCCGGGTAACTGGAAGTCCCTGAAACTACCCGCAACCCCTGTCCCTACCTACTTGCCCCCCTAGTCTAAGCCCTAGGGCGACAAATGGGTGACAGTCCCTAGGCTCACTAGGGATGCAGGGTGGGAGTCAGACACACAGACAAATACAAGGAGACACACAGACACAAAGGCAGATCAGGCAATCCGGGTTGGCAACAGGAGAAGGCGAGCAACAAGGGGTCAGGCGTAGGCAAAGTCAGGTCAAAGGCAAGCAGGGCATCAATCCAAGGGTACGCGGGTGTAGCTGGAAGCCAAACACACACTGGCAACTTCTGGAGGAAACAGAGCAGTTTAAATGCTGTCAGAACTCCAGCCCCAGCAACTGATTTGGGCGGGGAGCCTAACAGCAGCAGGACCCAGACATGATGCAGCAAGTGCAGAGCAGAGACCCAGACATCAATCAGCGAGTGTAGAGCAAGTACGCCCGGGTGCCATGGCAAAGGTAATGCGGTGCGGGACAGTAGCTGCCACATCCCCAGCAACTCGGCTAACTAGGCGCATGCCCCCTGCGCACGGGAGCGTGCGTCCAGAGCCGGCGTACCAGATCACGGCAGCCAGGGGAGGTCACCAAGACCGGGGCTCCCCTGCGCCGCACCCTCGCAGCCCGGGAGATAGGATCATCAGTGAGGGTACGGAGACCCCAAAAGTCGCTAGTTCTGACATCTATATCTTCCATAGACTTGTGTGAAAGATAGGAAAGGTCCTCGTCATTCATAGGCTCAGTTGGCTTACACTATACTTTGAAGCACATTTTCAACCTATTTTATGCCAGTTACACGTTTGCGTAAAAATTAGCAACTGCGCCGGCACTGCCACTTTTTGAAAAAAATGGATGGGGCTTGTCAGGAGGGTGTGTAGACAGATTTATGTATAACTTTCACCAGAAACTGGTGTAAATCATACCAGAAATGAACTCCTGGTCGGACCTGGCATACGTTTCTGTCTAGGCGCACAGAGCTGCCGGGATGCGCAGAATTCATGAAGATGTGTGCCCCTTTTCATGTATTCAGTGCACCGTGGGCATGGGAGAATTGTACTAAGCCCAGCTCAGAAAAAGCTAGGTTTAGTACATTCTCTCCATTGTTAGGATACGTATGGGAATCCTGCTTAACAGTGAACAAAGATCAGGAACAATTTCATCGGAAGGTAAACTGGAATATTACCAGGGCCTCCATATTCTAGCCGCTCTTCGAAGATGGGACCCTCAGCAGCAACCTGACATTGGAGCAGAAGAACATTCTGTCAGTCCAAGTCAAAAGTTAGATGCTACTGTTATTGAGATGCTATATGGAGGTACTATTTAGGTATTCTATGTTGGTATTATCTGGGTACTTAGCAGCTGTATTGTGTGAGCGCTGTATGGAAATGTTTTTTGACATTATTTGGATATAAACATTCGGGTAAAAACTGCAACCTACAAGACAAACTGACCAGATGGATCTGCTTTGCTTGTTGCCCAGGGCCTCATTTTTTATAAAACTGTCTTAAAAAAGAGGTAAATTGAGGTCAACTTCTAAAATAACATTGAAAATGAAATTTTGGGAAAGTAGTTTATTCTTAATGCCTCGTTCAGATGAGCTCTGTTTTAGCACTTGTGAGACACGTTAAAACAGTGCTTCTATAGGAACCATTGGGCTCCCAGTTGCGTGGAAGGATAGGACATGTCCTATATTTGCTGTGTGCTTTCCATAGGCTCCTATGGGAGCCTTGAAAGCATGCAGCATATACCTCGGATTGTGTGAACCGGCTAGCTCATGTAGCTTGTGATCTTTTCAGTACTATAGCAGCGATCTTTTCTCGCTGCTAACAGCGCTAAAACAGCGCTCATCTGAACGACCCCTAAATGCAATTTATTTTAAATATCATTCATACTGTGGGAACCCCTAAATCTGATGGATTATGGATACCAGATCACATATATACCCCTATACAAAACATCAGTTCATAAAGTACACTAAAGCCTGAATGAGACCGTCTTCTGGAAGAAAGATAAAAAATACTTTAAAACATAGGAGGCAAGTTCAATAGACTTGGCAGATTACAGAAATCCACTGAGGTGCATTGATACTACTTAAGAATAACAATGCTCTCAAATTAGCAAAATATTGTTACGCAAAAACTAGAGTTCAAACAATAAAGTAAAACTGTATATGTTTTTAGTTGAGTAGTGTAGAAGCAGCTTAGAAATATCTCAGCAGTCCCATTGAAGGTGAATGAAGCGATGACTGCGCACGCTCTGCCAGCACTCCAATCAGAGTCATGTCACTGCAGTCACAGGAGAACAGGACAGGGGAGTCCCATTCTCGATCTCAGTGAAAGTCTCAGCGGTGAGACAATCCCCCTCAGCCTCCGATCAGCAAGTTAGCCCCTATGTACAGGAAAGGGGATAACTTGTTAGTCCGGTAAAAACCCTTTAAGGCACAAAATAGGCCAGTCACTAAGGAGTTAAGCACTGCATCTGCACCATGGTAATTTCCTTGAGTCTAACAAATCATGCATATAAAATACTCCTAAACTTGGCCAGCTGGAGGCAAAGGATACCTGGTTTGGGTCAAACCCGATCTGGAAGACTTATCATTGATTGCAGAAGAATATATTCCCATGCATACAGCTGTGCATACGCACATATACATGAAGAAAAGAAAGGTGTTTATAAAAGTCCAAAAATCTCAAAATTAATATTAAGACTTTTGGGGGCTTGCAATTCAAGCTCGTAAATCTTTCTTGACTCTGCTCTTGATATTTTAACCATAAAATCTTCCTTTTCTGATCTTTATGCACAATATGTACAGCTAAAAACCTCAATCCCCTAGGAATACACTAGTAATATTCCCTTAAAGTGTTGAGACAGATTATGCGTCTCAAAACCACTTTTCATGTTATAAATGTGTTCTACAATCCTCCTTTTCACATTCCTAGAAGTCCTTCCAAGCTATTGTTTATTACATGGACATTAGATTAAAGCATAGGTCATCAATAGACATTCGAGAAAACCCATGTAAATAGATTACATTTTTACTATTGCATGTAAAATTTCTCTTATTATGTACTAATAATCATTAACGATTGATCTAAGGGCTACAGTCTATATAAAATAATATGTATAGATTGACAGAATGGAGGATTACAGGAGAAAATATACACAGAAGACTGTAACATGTATAGGCAATAGATACCGACCCTTTCTAGTATGTGCCCTTGTGGGATATATGATGTAGTTTAGACCCATAACTGTGGTTCATGCAGATCAGTAACTACTAGTGAGTTCATGTCCCTGGTGATCTATTCACATTATCTACTGACCATTGTGGTATTCTTCAGGACTTTTTAACTTTTTTCATGTGTTTTTAGATACTAATAAAAATTAATTTTCATGATTATTACATAGTGGTTTGTACAGTTTATGTAGGTGCTGCTTCTATTATTTCACAAAAAGCACATATTTGAACTTTGTAGTCCGAGGACCATGTGTAGTTTTATGCACTACATCTAATATGTATCTACAGCTACCTAATGAGTAATTGTGATTTTTTTTTAATTAAATGTACTATTTAAATTAAATATTATATGATAAAAAAAAATAAGAGTGTGAGACCAGAGGTAACAGGTTGATTCAGATAGCCTAGAAAGTTTCCTGCAGAAGACATAATTAACTAAGAAGAATTTAAACACAGTTATATGCAGCATGGGAAGCAGTGTTACAGTTGTAATGGAGGCAGACCACACAGCTGCTAGGGGTCTGATGTACTTGGCATAATGGATGCCTGGCATTACTCACCCATCCTACCCCATTGATTTTAGTGGAAAAGCTAATAAGTCATCTTCTCTTCCAGACCCCTTTCCCACCACCTCCAGAGATGAACTTTAAGCAGCCCAGCAACTCTTCAATGATTTATTTCTGAGAAAATCACAAGACTCAGCTGGCCAATAATATGTGGAGCATAATGATTAACCTTTGCAGGACCACATATTTTTCATAACGCTTTAATTTTCCCATTGACATAGTCATAGAGAGCTCTACTCTTTAATGCTAACTTATAGAAAAGCATTTAAAAAGTTTTAAGTGGGGAGAAATTTAAAAAATGCAATTGGGGGGTGGGGGGGAGAGATTTTACAGCGTTCTCAGTGCAGTAAAAGTGACATATGAAATTTGTTCAATGGGTCAGTATAATTACAGTCATCCCAAATTTATATCGTTTTTAAAAAAATGTCTTTCTGTTTTTGAAAAAGTGAATACAATTTTTCCTTGAACAAAAATTGCTTTCTGTTGCCATTTTCTAAGACCTGTAATTTTTACATTTGTTTGTCAACTGGGCTGTGTGAGGGCTTGTTTTTTGCAGGGCAAGCTGTAGTCTTTATTAGTACTATTTGGGGAAACATGTCATTTTTTATTAAAATTTTTAGGGAGACCGGATACAAAAAATAAATTGCAATTCTGTCCTTTTTTTAGTCTTCACCAAATGGGATAAATATTGTATTATTTTAATAGTTTGTACTTTTCCAGAGATGGTGATATAAAATATGTGGGGTCTTTTAATTGTTTGATTTTTAATGGAAAAAGGTTTTTTTTCTTACTTGTAATATTTTTTAACTTTTCTTTACTGTTAAATGCCAGTCAGCTTTGACCGCAGCATCTATACAGTTAACTAGCATTATCAGAGTTAGCTAGCTCTGATCATGGCAGTTACCAGTAGCTGTCAGAAACAGCTGATAGCTGCCAGGTATAGAGCAAAGACTCTTCACGACCGCACAATCTAAATTAACAATAGGCGGTCATGAAGTGGTTAAAGCAATGTGCTTCACAGTATAGATTAATTATTAAAACTCAATTTTTATTATAATTCGTTAAAATGTAACCCATGGGGCACACCAAACAAAAATAAAGACAAACAATACCAGCCCTTAAGGACTATGTGGTGGCATTATCTCCGCATTTATTAATGGGAGAGGAAAGGAACTCAGCACAGAAAGCCACCCCGATTATTGGTATTGGAAAAGCCTATATTCTTCCTGGCTTTTCCACTTCAGGTGAGATTGTACTAATTTCTGCTTGCTGAGTTACTGGATATGCATCCATCATCTATATTCTTCATTAATCGGAAGACGTGGTTTTTATTTCACTGGGAAATGAGATAACTTCACTGTTATCAGTGTTAAAAGTGTCGACATCTGGAGTTTAACATTACATTTTTGATGAAGGGTATAATAAATATTAAATAATTGGTAGACAGATT
The DNA here is from genome assembly GCF_035609145.1 of Eleutherodactylus coqui. NCBI lineage: Eukaryota > Metazoa > Chordata > Amphibia > Anura > Eleutherodactylidae > Eleutherodactylus > Eleutherodactylus coqui. The sequence goes on along the minus strand of NC_089838.1, from coordinate 190,955,889 downwards.
ATTATCAAAAAATCTAGCAATGTAATATGATGGACAAATGAACAGACTTATTATTTTCATGAGTCTATGTGAATTTTGTTTTGTTGTCTTATATTTTCAACTTTTCTGAGTCACCAATCACAGACTCATTGCTGTCGCCATTGATGCACAAGAATCCCAGTTTTAACTTACATGGAATATGGTCCGTTCTGTAATTGCGAGTCTGGCTGTAAATTTCCTATATATTTTACCTGTGGACGGTGTGATTTATCAGATTAAATATCTACCTTCTCATTGTTGTAAACTCCCATTGTGTGAACGAGTTTAATGATTAACAGACTGAATGTATTGCAGAGGTAAAACTAAAAAGGAATACAGTGAAATCTCTGTTCTCATGTTAACGACTAAATAATCCTCATAGTGAACAGTACAAGGAAAGTTGGTAGTTTCGTGGCTTAATAGATTTTATAATGTAACTTCACTTTGTTAGAAATGTTATTTTAACCAATAATTCCCTTCTCCCTAAACAATGTCTCTTATAAATAAAACACTTCAACTAAGTTTCTGCAGCTTGTTTGTTGTCAAAGATTTAGGAGTAGAAACAATATAAATTATGGCTCAAAACGTGTTGTCTCATCCTTTCTAATTAGTAAATACTCAACTGCAGAATAGTTTCTTGTGCAGGTGTTTCTTCTTACTCAAGTCAGCAGTGCCCAGCAAGCAGGGATCAGTTTTCTGCCATATCCTCAGTATGTATCCTAAAGCCCTACTCAGGATTTTGAGCATGCTCTGTTTGGTGCAGTGGAATCTTACTCTGTCTCCATCTGGCGACTTTGCGTACCTGGTCTTTTCTGTGACCGCTGTGGCTCACCATCGGTCATGCACAGTACAGATTTTTCTTTAAATGTTTGCTCCACCCACGCTGTCGCTAGACGATGACGCAGGTACCAGCGACCTATCCGCAATGTCAATTGCGGATGGGCCGTGGGTCGGACAATTTACTCCAGAAGTCACATAATTAGTTGAATAAAGTCCCCCTGTCTGTAATCAAAGTTTCCTATGATCAGTCATTTAAAATTTAAATACACCTTTTGAGTCTGCAACACCACTAAGCAAACAAAATGAAGACCAAGGGGGTCTCCAAAGAGATCAGGACAAAGTTGTGGAGAAGTATAAATTAGGTTTAAGTTATTAAAAAGTATCCCAGACTGTGAACATCCCACAGAGTGCCATTAAATCCATTATAACTAGAGATGAACGAACGTACTCGTCCGAGCTTGATACTCGTTCGAGTATTAGCGTGTTCGAGATGCTCGTTACTAGAGGCGAGTACCACGCGATGTTCGAGTTACTTTCACTTTCATCTCTGAGACGTTAGCGCGCTTTTCTGGCCAATAGAAAGACAGGGAAGGCATTACAACTTCCCCCTGCGACGTTCAAGCCCTATACCACCCCCCTGCAGTGAGTGGCTGGCAAGATCAGGTGTCACCCGAGTATATAAATCGGCCCCTCCCGCGACTCGCCACAGATGCGTTCTGACAGAGATCAGGGAAAGTGCTGTCTTGCTGGAGTTGCTATAGGGAGAGTGTTAGGAGTATTTTAGGCTTCAAGAACCCCAACGGTCCTTCTTAGGGCCACATCTAACCGTGTGCAGTAGTGTGGAGGCTGCTTTTTGCAGTGTTGCACATTTTTTTTTTTGTATATCGGCCGTGCAGAGCATTGTGCCCTGCAGTAATTATACATAGTCCAGGGCCAGTAGTGGTGGTGAGGCAGGGACAGAAGACATATTTATTGAATATAGGCAGTGGGCCTTTCCAAAAACATTTGGGAAAAAAAATCTATTTGGGCTGCCTGTGACTGTCCTCAGTGTACTGGGTCTGTGCTGGGGGTAGTTGTCCTAATTCATACGCAGCCAGCTAAGTGTTACAGCAGGCTTGCGCAAAATTATTTCCTGGCTCTGTGTTGGCTGTTACATCACCGCCGTATTCCAGTCCACAGTGCAACAGTCTGCAGTTATTTTACATACTCCAGGGCCAGTAGTGGTGACGCAGAGAGAGAAGACATATACAGTGTATATAGGCAGTGGGCCTTTCCAAAAACATTTGGGAAAAAAAAATCTATTTGGACTGCCTGTGACTGTCCTCAGTGTACTGGGTCTGTGCTGGGGGTAGTTGTCCTAATTCATACGCAGCCAGCTAAGTGTTACAGTAGGCTTGCGCAAAATTATTTCCTGGCTCTGTGTTGGCTGTTACATCACCGCTGTATTCCAGTCCACAGTGCAACAGTCTGCAGTTATTTTACATACTCCAGGGCCAGTAGTGGTGAGGCAGGGACAGAAGACATATTTATTGAATATAGGCAGTGGGCCTTTCCAAAAACATTTGGGAAAAAAAATCTATTTGGGCTGCCTGTGACTGTCCTCAGTGTACTGGGTCTGTGCTGGGGGTAGTTGTCCTAATTCATACGCAGCCAGCTAAGTGTTACAGCAGGCTTGCGCAAAATTATTTCCTGGCTCTGCTGTGCGTTCCGTAAGCGAAGTCAGCCTCCAACCACAGGCCAATAAGTGGCACATTTAATTACAGCGTTCTGTTTCTGCACTACTGGTAATACACCATGCTGAGGGGTAGGGGTAGGCCTAGAGGACGTGGACGCGGGCGAGGACGCGGAGGCCCAAGTCAGGGTGTGGGCACAGGCCGAGCTCCTGATCCAGGTGTATCGCAGCCGACTGCTGTGGGATTAGGAGAGAGGCACGTTTCTGGCGTCCCCACATTCATCTCACAATTAATGGGTCCACGCAGTAGACCTTTATTAGAAAATGAGCAGTGTGAGCAGGTCCTGTCGTGGATGGCAGAAAGTGCATCCAGCAATCTATCGAACACCCAGAGTTCTGCGCCGTCCACTGCTGCAACTCTGAATCCTCTGGCTGCTGCTCCTCCTTCCTCCCAGCCTCCTCACTCCATTACAATGACACATTCTGAGGAGCAGACAGACTCCCAGGAACTGTTCCCGGGCCCCTGCCCAGAATGGGCAGCAAGGGTTCCGAATACTCTCCCACTGGAGGAGTTTGTCGTGACCGATGCCCAACCTTTTGAAAGTTCCCGGGGTCCGGGGGATGAGGCTGGGGACTTCCGGCAACTGTCTCAAGACCTTTCAGTGAGTGAGGAGGACGATGACGATGAGACACAGTTGTCTATCAGTGAGGTAGTAGTAAGGGCAGTAAGTCCGAGGGAGGAGCGCACAGAGGATTCGGAGGAAGAGCAGCAGGACGATGAGGTGACTGATCCCACCTGGTTTGCTACGCCTACTGAGGACAGGTCTTCAGAGGGGGAGGCAAGGGCAGCAGCAGGGCAGGTTGCAAGAGGCAGTGCGGTGTCTAGGGGTAGAGGCAGGGCTAGACCGAATAATCCACCAACTGTTTCCCAAAGCGCCCCCTCGCGCCATGCCACCCTGCAGAGGCCGAGGTGCTCAAACGCCTGGCAGTTTTTCACTGAGAGTGCAGACGACCGACGAACAGTGGTGTGCAACCTGTGTCGCGCCAAGATCAGCCGGGGAGCCACCACCACCAGTCTCACCACCACCAGCATGCGCAGACATATGATGGCCAAGCACCCCACAAGGTGGGACCAAGGCCGTTCACCGCCTCCGGTTTGCACCGCTGCCTCTCCCCCTGTGCCCCAACCTGCCACTGAGATCCAACCCCCCTCTCAGGGCACAGGCACTACCGTCTCCTGGCCTGCACCCACACCCTCACCTCCGCTGTCCTCGGCCCCATCCACCAATGTCTCTCAGCGCACCGTCCAGCCGTCGCTAGCGCAAGTGTTGGAGCGCAAGCGCAAGTACGCCGCCACGCACCCGCACGCTCAAGCGTTAAATGTGCACATAGCCAAATTTATCAGCCTGGAGATGCTGCCGTATAGGGTTGTGGAAACGGAGGCTTTCAAAAGTATGATGGCGGCGGCGGCCCCGCGCTACTCAGTTCCCAGTCGCCACTAATTTTCCCGATGTGCCGTCCCAGCCCTGCACGACCACGTTTCCCGCAACATTGTACGCGACCTCACCAACACGGTTACTGCCAAGGTCCACTTAACAACGGACACGTGGACAAGCACAGGCGGGCAGGGCCACTATATCTCCCTGACGGCACATTGGGTGAATTTAGTGGAGGCTGGGACAGAGTCAGAGCCTGGGACCGCTCACGTCCTACCCACCCCCAGAATTGCGGGCCCCAGCTGGTATCTGCGGCGGTGTATGCTTCCTCTACTAAACCACCCTCCTCCTCCGCAACCTCTGTCTCGCAATCAAGATGTGTCAGCAGCAGCACGTCGCCAGCAGTCGGTGTCGCGTGGCGTGGCAGCACAGCGGTGGGCAAGCGTCAGCAGGCCGTGCTGAAACTACTCAGCTTAGGAGATAAGAGGCACATGGCCCACGAACTGCTGCAGGGTCTGACAGAGCAGACCGACCGCTGGCTTTCGCCGCTGAGCCTCCAACCGGGCATGGTCGTGTGTGACAACGGCCGTAACCTGGTGGCGGCTCTGCAGCTCGGCAGCCTCACCCACGTGCCATACCTGTCCCACGTCTTTAATTTGGTGGTTCAGCGCTTTCTGAAAAGCTACCCATGCTTGTCAGACCTGCTCGGAAAGGTGCGCCGGCTCTGCGCACATTTCCGCAAGTCCCACACGGATGCTGCCACCCTGCAACATCGGTTTCATCTGCTAGTGCACCGACTGCTGTGCGACGTGCCCACATGGTGGAACTCTACGCTCCACATGTTGGCCAGGCTCTATGAGCAGCGTAGAGCTATAGTGGAATACCAACTCCAACATGGGCGGCGCAGTGGGAGTCAGCCTCCTCAATTCTTTACAGAAGAGTGGGCCTGGTTGGCAGACATCTGCCAGGTCCTTGGAAACTTTGAGGAGTCTACCCAGATGGTGAGCGGTGATGCTGCAATCATTAGCGTCACCATTCCTCTGCTATGCATCTTGAGAAGTTCCCTGCAAAGCATAAAGGCAGACGCTTTGCGCTCGGAAACAGAGGCGGGGGAAGACAGTATGTCGCTGGATAGTCAGAGCACCCTCCTGTCTATATCTCAGTGCGTTGAGGAGGAGGAGCATGAGGAGGATGAGGAGGAGGGGGAAGAGACAGCTTGGCCCACTGCTGAGGGTACCCATGCTGCTTGCCTGTCATCCTTTCAGCGTGTATGGCCTGAGGAGGAGGAGGAGGAGGAGGAGGAGGATCCTGAAAGTGATCTTCCTAGTGAGGACAGCCATGTGTTGCATACAGGTACCCTGGCACACATGGCTGACTTCATGTTAGGATGCCTTTCTCGTGACCCTCGCGTTACACGCATTCTGGCCACTACGGATTACTGGGTGTACACACTGCTCGACCCACGGTATAAGGAGAACCTTTCCACTCTCATACCCAAAGAGGAAAGGGGTTCGAGAGTGATGCTATACCACAGGACCCAGGCGGACAAACTGATGGTAAAATTCCCATCCGACAGCGCTAGTGGCCAAAGGTGCAGTTCCGAGGGCCAGGTAGCAGGGGAGGCGCAGAGATCAGGCAGCATGTACAGCACAGGCAGGGGAACACTCTCTAAGGCCTTTGACAGGTTTCTGGCTCCCCAGCAAGACTGTGTCACCGCTCCCCAGTCAAGGCTAAGTCGGTGGGAGCACTGTAAAAGGATGGTGAGGGAGTACGTAGCCGATCGCACGACCGTCCTCCGTGACGCCTCTGCCCCCTACAACTACTGGGTGTCGAAGCTGGACACATGGCCTGAACTCGCGCTGTATGCCCTGGAGGTGCTTACTTGTCCTGCGGCTAGCGTCTTGTCAGACAGGGTGTTTAGTGCAGCTGGGGGAATCATCACAGATAAGCGTACCCGCCTGTCAACCGACAGTGCCGACAGGCTTACACTCATCAAAATGAACAAAGCCTGGATTTCCCCAGACTTCTCTTCTCCACCAGCGGACAGCAGCGATACCTAAACAATACGTAGGCTGCACCCGCGGATGGAAGCATTGTTCTCTATCACCATCAAAAACGTGGACCTTTTAGCTTCGCCTCGCCTACAGTGTAATCCAATTAATTTTTGCCCACCTGCATTAAAGCTGACGTTACATCAGCTGTGTTGGGCACTGCAATGGGATATATTTATGTACCGCCGGTGGGTTCCAGGGAGCCACCCATGCTGTGGGTCCACAGGGAGTTGTAACTGCATGTGTCTACTTCTAAAGAACCCCAGTCTGACTGGGGCATGCAGTGTGGGCCGAAGCCCACCTGTATTTAATCGGACGTTACCTCAGCTGTGATGGGCACTGCAATGGGATACATTTATGCACAGCCGGTGGGTTCCAGGGAGCCACCCATGCTGTGGGTGCACACGGAATTCCCATTGCGGAGTTGTACCTGCCTGTGACTATTTATAAAAAACCGCGGTCTGACTGGGGCATGCAGACACCTTGACAGAATGAATAGTGTGTGGCACATAGGTTCCCCATTGCTATGCCCACGTGTGCAGCTCCTGATGGCGGTGGCACAGGATTATATTTCTCATTGCTTCTGTACAGCATTGTGGGCTATCGCCCCGCCCCTTTTAAAGAGGGTCGCTGCCTAGCCGTGCCAACCCTCTGCAGTGTGTGCCTGCGGTTCCTCCTCATGGCAGACGCACTTATAAATAGACATGAGGGTGGTGTGGCATGAGTGCAGCTGAAGGCTGCGCAGGGACACTTTGGTGTGCGCTGTAGACACTGCGTCGTGTGTGTGTGTGGGGGGGTTGGGCAGCATGTAACCCAGGAGAAGTGGCAGCGGAGTGTCATGCAGGCAGTGATTGTGCTTTGTTGGAGGTAGTGTGGTGCTTAGCAAAGGTATGCCATGCTAATGAGGGCTTTTCAGAAGTAAAAGTTGTTGGGAGGGGGGGGGGGGGCCCACTCTTGCCGCTTATGTGGCTTAATAGTGGGACCTGTGAACTTGAGATGCAGCCCAACATGTAGCCCCTCGCCTGCCCTATCCGTTGCTGTGTCGTTCCCATCACTTTCTTGAATTGCCCAGATTTTCACAAATGAAAACCTTAGCGAGCATCGGCGATATACAAAAATGCTCGAGTCGCCCATTGACTTCAATGGGGTTCGTTACTCGAAACAAACCCTCGAGCATCGCGATAATTTCGTCCCGAGTAACGAGCACCCGAGCATTTTGGTGCTCGCTCATCTCTATCTCTAATTATAACCAAATGGAAAGAACATGTCACAACTACAAACCTGACAAGACAAAACGGTCACAAAAACTCACATACTCGCAAGGGGGACATTAATCAGAGATTGAACAAGGACACCAATGCCAACTCTGAAGGAGCTCCAAAGATCCACAGCAGAGATAGAACTATCTGTCTATAGGACTACTGTAATCTATACACACCACAGAGTGACATTTTATGGAATTGGCCTAACCAAAGCCAAAACCTTAATATAACTGAGAATCTATGGCATGACTTGAAGATCATTTTACTCCAAAGCAGCCCATCGAACTTGAAGGAGCTGTAGCAGTTTTGCCAGGAAGAATAGGCAAAATAAACATACCCCAAGAGACTTACATCTGTAATTGCAGCAAATAGTTCCTATACTAATTATTAGCTTTCAGGGGGTAAATACTTATGCAAATCTTTTTTTGTCGTAATGACTTTTTGTGTCACAGTTAAAAATATTTTGCATCTTTAAAGTATGAGGCATATTGTGTAAAATGTACAACCCCCTAAAAGTCCATTTTAATTCCAGGGTGCAATGCAAGAAAATAAGAAAAAACATTAAAGGGATGAATACTTTTTAAAAGGTACTGTAATTCAGCCCCAAATTTGTGCCTTCTCTGTGTCCAGTTAGTAACTGAGCCCTTATAAGGTGACTGAGTCCTCAAATAGTCCCCCTTCTGTGCCCTTAAAGTAATAGTGCAATCCCCAAGGTAATTTAGTCCCAAAGTGTGTGCTGTCAAGGAAATTCATCCCCAAATAGTGCCTTTCTCAAAGTAATGAAGTCTCCAAATAAGCAGTGATGGTCCCTCAAGTTACCTCTAAGCAAGATCCTAAACAAGCACCTCTATCCTTCAAGATAATTAAGCCCTCATCCCAAATAGTGCTTGTTCTGTACCTCACTACACTGCTGGTGGCCCAAATAGCAGCAGGTCAATCTGTTTTACTCACTATGGCACCTCTATCTGACACAGCATGGTAGCTAATGCAGCCCGACTCCTCTCCTGTCTCCACCGCTTAGGCTACAGTTGGGGGGGAGGGTCCGGTTGCATTCACTTCCATACTGTGTTAGATAGCAGTGTTGCAGTGAGCAGTAAAGTTTGACTTGTTGCTGCTTTGGGCGGATAGCGGCGCAAAAGTAGGCAGTGCTAGAATGCTAAAACGTAGTGTCAATGAAGCCTAACTAAAATATTTTGCTTTATTTATTATGTAAGTTTTCTAACTGTTTCACATTTTTCTATATGCATTTGTTTGACATTCTTGCTGCTTTCCCCACTATAAATGGACATCCAATTAGTTCCACACAATGCTTATTCTTTACTGTCATTTCCCACAATGCAATGCTCTCAAATAATTTGAAACTAGCTGACTCTTGAATTTTAAATCACGTAAAGCATATTATGTAGATTTTAGATGCAGAATATAGTAAATTGGTGTTTAAAAGTAGATTTTTTTTTCAATGAACATGAAACATCAACTGTGAATGGGATATTATACGCTGTCCAGAAGACCAGACAATCATTTTTTCCAATTTTTTGTAGAAAAGGGAATGGTCAGTGGCAGTATCTGAGATATTAGGGTGCTTTGTGGACCCCCAGTATGACAGGAAGGTGTGTACTATGTTATGCGGATTGTGATTAAAACTAATGCGACAATAAATTAACCCCATAAGGACCAGGCTGTTTTGTACCTTAAGGACCAGACACCTTTTAGGGATTTTACCCATCTGGTGGTTTAACTGCCCTATTTTTTTCCTTCAGCTACCAAAATTATTTTTGCTGCATTATTTTTCGCATGACATATAGGGCGATTTTTTAAAATATCTTTTTCACTGACTTTTTTCCCCTGTTTTTTAGTTTTATTGGGGGTAAAAACGTAAAAAAAGTTTTTTTTTTAACATTTATAGTTTGTTTTTTTTAATTAGTATATTTACATTAAATAAAGTATGGGAATGGGTTCCTCTTCTTATTTCAGACATTTTGATATATTATATGTATGGTTTTGGATTACAGGACGCATACGGCGACAGTTTTGGTTTGTGTTTTTTTTTGTTTTTTATGTAAATATTTTTATTTTATTCTGTAATTTTGTTTTACCTATTTTTGTAATTATTTTTTTACCATCTATGTCCCTCATGACGTCATATAAGAACTCTAGGGACATTCAGATGTTTTTTTTGACACTTTTACACTGCAGGTGGGGCATCCATAGGAGCCCCAGTTACAGGGAAAACATCCCCTGTAGTGACAATAGTCACTGGCAGAGCTGATCAGGGTCTCCTGGGACCCTGTAGCTCTGCTGTGCCCGGAGATCCCGGGCATTCACGTGACTGCCGGCTCGTGTAGTGAAAGTTATACTTCCACTTTCCCTTTTCAGTACATAGCGTTCATTGAGTGCTGTGTATTAGGGAAAGGAGAAGGCAGAAGGGGTTAAAAACCACTCCTGCCTCCTCCTCCGGGTTATCAGCTGTGATGAACAGCTGACAACCTGTCCTGCTTCTGATTGATTGCAGAAGAAGGGACTTTAATCCCTTGCCTTATTTTTACTATTGTCTGGAATTAAAGCCCAGGACCAAGCGCCGTAAATTTACGGTGCTTGGTCCTCAATGGGTTAAAGGGTGCATGCACATTTACTTTTCTTCTAACATGTAATAGAGATAAATTACTAAAATGAAACAATCTGTGACATTCTTTAAAGCATTTTGACAAATTGGCTACTATCTCAGGGATTTGCTATTAATCTCCATGCATATGAGAGATATGTAACATAAACTATAGAAATCTAGAAGAAAGTAGTTCCATTGGACTTTTACTATATCTGTAAGTAAAGGTTTAAGCACCAAGACAAGTCTCATTTTCTGACATGTTTATATGTCATATCAATTGGTAGAGAAATATATACATTCCTGTTAAGGAGAATGAAACAAGTTTCTATAGTTCTGGCCAGTGATTTCCATTTTTTGTAAGAGTTTAAATCTACCAATGTGGAGCTCTTACCAAGACTTGTATGACGTTAACATGTTTTATTATGTACTTTGTATTTGTACAGTATTTCCTATTGAATATAATAAATAAACATCAACTTGTTGTTCTTTCACAGACCAAATTAAAGCTGTTTTACAAACTATACATTATATAAGTTGTAGCCAGCCAATAAGTTCAACTGTCTTGACCCTTATATTATATCTTGGACCACAGAGAATAAACTATTAGCTAAGGTTAATTTCTTGAATTGGAAATAATGAATAAACAGAACGTGTTATTCTACCAACCATTGGCTTCCAACAATTAATTATCAATTTAATTAGCAGTTTTGGTTGAAATTAATCATGTTTCCTACATAGGCTGTGACAATCTTGTGACTGTACTATGGCCTTAAAGAAAACTATTTGAAGGATCTCAGCACCACAAATGGAATACGGAATTCTAATGTTTTGAGTAAATGATTTTTACCTAAGAAATTATTCCACACACCTGCCATGTGAAGATGGTTGAATTAAAACAGTTGGGTTAACCTAGTTAAATTGGGTGCAGGATATAGTCATATATAGTAAGTAGGTTCCTGGGTGTGGATCATGTCCCAAAGAGTAATGTAAATGGCAAATAGTAGATTAGGTGCATTGTTAAAAATTTTGCATTGGGGCCACTCAGCTTCAAATTACACCACTGGATCCTACAGACTGTGGAAGCACATATTGGGCTATTTTTCTAAATCCAATGAGTAAGGGCTCGCACTAGTGTTTTTGCAGTATTTTTTGATGACTACAAACTCATCCACTTTGGCAATAGTAGAAATTGTCTGGTGGAAATAAATAACTCTCTGGACTGATCAGATGCAAAGGTATTACGACTCTACCCCTATGTTTCTAAAGATCAAAGTGGATTTTCTGGCAATCAGTTTATATACAATAATATGGGTTCCTCCTTGTAAATTATTGGCTCAGCATTACATAATATGGAATAGCATAGCTATCATCAACAAAATATAAAGCTTTTATCAGAATCAGTATCTTGCAATTAAAGTACCCTAATAGCAGACGAGGTAGGTTATCAGACATACAATACCATCCAGTAGGCTGTGTTGTGAATAAATACGTATTTTGTACATAATTATCAGGAAATGAGGAAATTGTATGCTCACAGCACTGATCATTTCTGATTGGATTAATCATGTTTCTAAAGGGAATATTTCCAACTATTATGTTGGACAAGTGCTGTTTTGAGGATTATCTGCTTTAATTTATCCTACAGTAAATATAATTTTCTTGGAAATGCTTCTGCTACGATTGTAAGTACAACTACTATATTATACAGAAGACAGTTCCATAATCATTTCAAAAAGCCTACACACAGATGTAGCAAAGCTGAGTTTGTCATTTTGCACAACTAAAGGTTTCATTTTCTTAACCGTGCAGAAAAGAAACAAGCCAGTTACAGTTTAGCCCTCCTACATCTGTATGGCAGAAAGCTGGGTGTCAAAATGACAAAGAATCAAGAATCTAAGAGTCATCTTAGAAAAGAAGTATGTACAAAGCAATATATTCACTTTGTATTGTTCAGCATCATTTTCCAGAACCTTAATATTCACACAACTATCGGAAGTGATATCATTGTAATTACTTACAGTATTTGTATTCAAAACTTGTGTTTCATCAGCTTTTCACTTTAATTTCCCCGGTGCTACTAATTGGAAGAAGGAGAAAATGTTAATCATTTACTTATAACACTTGCTCCCTCTCTTATTCTTGCTCTGAATTGCTGTATAATATTACACTTTTTTTCTAAATAAACTGTAAGTATATTATATACAAATAAGCTCTAAGCACATAATACATTCCATAGCACATTATTTTTCAATGTTGTCTGGTATCAATATACCTATAGTAAATAGTAAGTGTTATGTATACATAACTTTTCAATGTCTGAAAATATACAAAAGTGATGTTACTGAGTTGCAAAATAATCATAAATAGTGTCGAAAACTGGACTAGAGAGCTAAACTACAGGGAACTATAGTGAAACCTGTTATTTAAGGACTAGAAATAAAACTGCACAGTACCTTGGCACAGCTGCGGCAGAAGGCAGGAGATGTAGTCTGTGTTCTGTATGACATGGCATTGCTGCACAAAAACAGCCCCGCTGTTCTCTGCTTCTCCATCCCACATCCACTTTTAGACACTCCTCTTAAGTTGCTTAACTAGTTCACTGACAAAGTCACAGTGTAACCAGGTCTTGCTAAGATAATCTTCATTTGTAAAAAAAATAGATTCTTAAATACAATTATCAGATCATATGTGCAAACCAGTGTGTATTTCTTATATAAAATAAGTACATTGTACATATCAATAATTGTAAGTCCTTAAACATCATTTAAAATAGCTAAGGCAGCTGGACACAGAAGTGATGAGAGGAACAAGAGCAGACATGGACTATGGAAAAGGAACAATGACACCTGGAGCACAGGCATCACAACAGGACTGGAACATGGTCATAGGAGCAAAAGTGGTATGTGGCCATAGTAGAAGGACTTAAACATGTCCACAAAAGTAGAACTGGAACATGAATACAGGAGCAGGACTGCAGCATGGTCACAGGTGCATGACTGAAACGTGTTCGCAAGAGCAGGACTGGAATGTAGTCACAGGAGCTGAGTCTAGAGTAGAATCAAGGAGAGCAGATCAGGAATCAAACGTAACGACCAAAAGTCAAGGCAGTAGCATAATCAGTATTAGTTTGGAGTTGGGTATAACTTTAAGTACTAGTACTAGTGAATGTTATGTAGCTGATGAGTAACAAAATGTCAAAAAGAAAAAACTATACTCAACTGCAACAGTTGCTGTTGAAGCTCTCATGGAACAAGAGTCTGTGTGGAACAGTCTAAGCATTCAAAGCCAAATGTCATGTTGTGATTTGGACTGTCCATCTGTCTCATCTCTTTTGTCATAGTTCAGCCAGCCAATCACCTTTTCATCTAAGTACAGTGGTTCCCGGGGAGGTATAAGAGAAGGGGTCTTGCAGCGTGCCATCACTTCAGCCATTGGGCTGTTTTGAGTATCTCAGGTTTCCCTCTTCTCTTAGCTGCTATATCATCCCCTGAAGTGTGTGTTCCAATTGGTTTTCTGGGAGGTTCTCCTAGTTGAACAATCAGAGATATACTTTTACTATATAATCCTAAAACGCCCTCCCATGATCACTGGTCATTTTGCCTATGCCTGCTATAGCGTGATTGCTGCATGGCCAGAATTCATTCATTCCTGTTCTGTCTGTCTGCTTGTTGTTTCTGAGCTCCGTTTGTCTGGATCTAATTTGTCTGTCATGTTGTTGCATGCATGCCATGCTGAGCTTTGTAAGTTCATCCGTCTGTTCGTCCATTTGTCTGTTAGTCCATCTGCTTGTTTGTTTATCAGTCCATTTTTTTCACATGTTTGATCCATCAATCCAATGGGTAGTTGGACGCCTGGTCCATGTTTGTTTGCTTTACGCCTAAGTCTCGTCCTGTACGTTCCCATTCATCCATTGCAAAACGGACACTAGGGCCTACTCTTGTCTGTCCTTTCCATTCATAGGTATGTGGATGTCTGAATCCCCTCGATCCGTAGGTGTGTAGATGCCCAATTTCCCCCTGTCCGTAGTTGTACAGAGGTCTGAATCCATGTCTTGTTTTGTGAGTTTGGTGAAGCGATGTTCCCTGTCTGACGTGTTCTTGTGTCTTGTTATCCCTTATTGTCATCCAGTAATAGACAAGGCCCAGTAAGAACGAGACACGGGGCCATCATTATCAGGATGATTGCCCTGCTCTCAGGCAGGGGTCCACCAGTGCCCTAGTTTGTTTAGGGAACATATTCTCAGGTTTGTATTCGTCCTGCCTGTGTTTGTTCATTTTAGTCTGTCTTTGCCCTGTTTAGTACAGTTTTAGTCCTCTATGGTGATGCGTGTGCAGAATTGCATGGTTTTCCGCTGCATGGACATAACACATAAACAATGAGACTCTAGGAATGTGTTTTTATGTCAGTATTGATTTGACTTCATTATAGACACAGCAGCATGGAGACCACAGTGATATCTTAGAGGAATAGTTTAATGGATCTTTACTTTAGTATTTGTTCAAAATGATAAATAACTTCTCCTGTTCAGATGAAAAAAAAACTACAAAAGCAGGATACTAAAAGGCTTGGAATGCACAAGATGGCATAACCTTTTAGACTTTATTAAGACTATATCATGTGTGTAGAATGATAATAGAAATAGTTTACAATGCATTTAAAAATGGAAATAATGGAGATGGAGTAATACCTGCACAGTGCCACCTATTGTAAGGCAGCATTTCTTCAAGCCAAAGTCAGACTCTTTATACAAGCCTTGTAACAATGACTGGAAATTAAAAGCAAAGCCAGACTCCATGTATAGACAGCGGTTTCAGGGTGTTTGCCCTTCATCAGTGTACAGTAGGAGTCTGGCTTTGCTAGTAAAAGGCCTGGGACGGGGTCAGAAACACTATCTTTTCTCTTTAGGAAGGCACCTAGACCCGTGATGGTGAACCTATGACAGTCGTGTCAGCACTGACACGGGTAGCCATAGTCGCTGCTCACCCCGTTGGCTCCCCTGCTAGTATTCACTAACCAGCGCTACTAGCAGCGCTGATCCCAATGCACACTGTGATGTCATTGTGCAGCCGGGATCCTCCTTCCCCCTGCCCTGACGTCTCCTACCTGTTGGTTCCGCGAGAGCGTCCAGGGGAGAAGGTATCCAGCAGCACACTGACATCACAGTGTGCGCGGGAGATCATCGCTGCTGGAGAGTGCGGAGTTCAGAGGAGGAGCGAAGCTTTCAGGACGTGGAGGGGGTAAGTGCATGGGTCTTGGGGGGCACTGTGGGGGGCACTATCACTGCTGGGGGGCACTATCATTGCTGGGGGTTGCTGTGGGGTCACTGTGACTGCTAAGGGCCGCTGTGAGGGGCACTATCACCGCTGGCGGTCACTGCTGGGGGGGGCGCTGTCACTACTGGGGGGCACTGTCACTGCTAAGGGCCACTGTGGGGGGCACTATCACCACTGGGGGCCGCTGTGGGGGCACTGTGACTGCTAAGAGCCGCTGTGAGGGCCACTATCACCGCTGGGGGTCACTGCTGTGGGGCGCTATCACTTCCGGGGGCCACGGTAGGGGTCGCTGTCACTGCTAGGGGCTACTGTGGGGGGGAGCTGTCACTGCTAAGGGCCGATGTGAGGGGCACTATCACCACTGGGGGCCACTGCTTGGGGCCGCTGTTGCTGCTAGGGGAGGGGGCGCTGTCGCTGCTCGGGGCTGCTGTGGGGGGCGCTGTCACTGCTGGGGGCTGCTGTGGGGGGCACTGTTGCTGCTGGGGGGGGGTGCTGTGGGGGGCGCTGTCACTGCTGGGGGGGTGCTGTTGGGGGCGCCGTCGCTGCTGAGGGCGAGGTCGCTGCTGGGGCCGCTTTGGGGGCACTGTCACTGCTGGGGGTCACTGTGGGGTGCACTGTCACTGCTGGGCACCGCTGCGGGGGCCACTGTCACTGCTGGGGGCCGCTGTGGGTGATAAGTGCGGAGGAGGCTGCGAGAGGCGAGGGCCTGTGCTATGGGTGTTTTGGGTTTATTAAATACAGTTATCAATTACAATTATATATTTTTGCTATTTAAACTATAAATATCGCAAATTTATGTTTTTTTTCCCGAAGTGACACACCACCCGAGTTATGCTTGTTTTTTTGGCGAATTTTGACACACCGAGCTCAAAAGGTTGCCCATCACTGACCTAGACAGTGAGTGAGGAGACTTATAAGGCCATTTATGCTCCTCTGGGTAATATGCAAATAAGGGAGATGAAATAATACCTTTTATAAAGAGTCTGACTTTGGCTTAAAGGAATGCTGCCTTAAAATAGGTGGCAATGTGGAGGTTTTATTCTATCTCCCTTATTTGCATATTACCCAGAGAAGCATAAATGGCCTTTTAAGTCTCCTCACCCACGGTCTACGTGCTCTCCCTAAGGAGAAAAGATTAAAAATGGACACGCATATAATCAGTATAGATGGATGGTGGACACAGAATAATTTTGTCTGGTGGACCCAAAGTACTGCAATTCACTTTGAGGGCTCAGTCAGCCGGGCGTTTTTTCGTTCGATTTGCGCATGCGCATGCGTCCGGCGATTTTATAAAACCATTGCTTTGCAATGGTATCGGACGCATGAGCGCTTTTTATGCGCTCGTCCGATAAATTAAAGAACAGAAATCGCATATAGCACCTATCTGCGATTCCTGTTCTCTTCTCTATATGCGCTCAATGGGGCCGGCGGCAGCAGCGCCGACCCCATTGAGAACATATAGTAGACAAATCATTCTCCTCTGCCACAGCTGAAACAGCTGTGGCAGAGAAGAATGATGTTTGCCCATTGAATTCAATGGAGCCGGCAATACAGCTAAATATATAAGCCCTTCCCTGAAATTCATCCAGAAATGTGTAAAAACAAAAAATATATATATACTCACCTTGTCCTGGCAGACAGAGTTCAGCCGCGGCCAGCGGCAGTTCTCCTGAACTGCTCAGAGTAGTATTCAGGAGCCGGGGATTTAAAATCCCCGCCTGCTGAATGAGCTGCCTCTGATTGGTCACAGCCTGACCAATCAGAGGCAGCTCTCACTCACACCCATTCATGAATTCATGAATGGGTGAGTGAGTGCTGCCTCTGATTGGCTCAGCGCAGGGACCAATCAGGGGCAGCTCTCACTCACACCCATTCATGAATTCATGAATGGGTGTGAGTAAGAGCTGCCTCTGATTGGTCAGGCTGTGACCAATCAGAGGCAGCTCATTCTCTGAGCAGTTCAGGAGAACTGCCGCAGGCCGCAGCTGAACTCCGTCTGCCGGGACCAGGTGAGTATATTTTTTTTAATTTTTACACATTTCTGGATGAATTGCAGGAAAGGGCTTATATATTTAAGCCCTTCCCGTCAATTCATCCCGCGATCGCCCGCAGCGCATTGCTTTCAATAGAGCCGCCTGTATTGCCGGCTCCATTGAATGCAATGCGCTGGACAGCTCCGGCCCGTTTCTATTGAAACGCGACTAGGAGCAGTATTTTCGGGCGATTTTTCGGCCCCGGTCACGCGATTTGCGGATGTGCATCCGTCATGCGATCCGCAAATCGTGGGAAAAAACGCCCGTGTGACTAAGGCCTGAAACTAATATCAGTAGTAAATATTTCATGTGTGAAGCTGGCCTTAGAGAGTATAGGCTGGCTACATTTCCTGGTTCTGTACTAATGTTCTTCATGTTATCTTAAATGTAACATTCACACGCCAAAGATATTAAAATTAAATTTCTGGTTCCATAAAATACCAGCATTAATAAGCTGCCTCCTTTGGTAGTTATTTATTTCATGGTGATGTCCAAAACAACAAAAACATTTTCAAGTTTCTTTTTGCTTTGTTGAAATGAATACAGTAAAGATAGGAAATATTACGCGTTTGATATCAAAAATGGAAAATATGACTTTATCTTCTGTTTTTTTCCACCCACATTTTACAGCTAAGGCTAGATATTCTAGTTAATACCTTAACCTTCCTGGAAGGTACTGCTAGCTGTTCTATGCTGGCACTATAAAGCAGGTAGACGAGTATGGGTAGCTACGTGAGCTTTCTCATTTAGTTATCGCAATAAAGCCAGTATATTTTATGGGAAATTACACATTTGAAATGGAGCAAGCTGGATTTCATTTACCAACATTTTACAGTAAAAAGTTAAAAATGTTCTTACATTTTAACATATACGGACATATAAATATTTTTCTTTTATTAAAACGGTATATGAAAATGATGTAATTGAACAACAAAAATAAACTCTGCAACAAATTCCAAATAATAAATCCCCAGATACATCATTTCTTTCAGTGGATGAAGTAAAATAATCCCTAAATTGATGACTCCATCAGGATACATTCACACATTGCGGTTGGAACCTCCACCAAACACCCCATTTAAACACCGTATGTGGTTTTGGGAGGAATCAGAAAGAAATGGCAGAAAGTTTAGTTCAAAGATAAGGTACTCCAGAATTGCTGTTTTATGGCTAGTACAAGTATTTACTAAAACAGACATGCCAGGAGATGTGACTGGTCCACTTTGAAAATCATAATTAAGAAATGTGCGTATAATTTGGAAGCTAGCAGATTTCATTTTAAATTTAAGTTTCAGTTCAAGAAAGAAGAGCTTGTTAGATTGTAAAAGCAATTGCAATGCATTTGCAAAGTCTTCAGACCATTCCACTTTTTTTTTTACATTTTGCTATGTTGTTGTCTTGGGCAAATTATACCCCATAATGACAAAGTGAAAACAGGAATATAGAAATCTTGGTAAATATTTTAAAATTGAAAAACTAACATTTTGCATTGACGGAATTATTTAGACCCCCTGGTATGACACTTGAAATATGGCTCTGGGGCCTCCCATTTCTCTTGATCATCATTGAGATTTTTCTACACCTTGATTGGAGCCTACCTGTGGTAAATTTAGTTGAATGAACATAGTGTTAAAAGACACATATGTCTATATAATGTTTCACTGCTCACAATGAATATCAGATCCAAAACCAAGCAATGAGAAGTAAAGAACTTCCTTTAGAGCTCAGAGACAAGATTGTGTGGAGGCATAGCTCTAGAGAAAGCTAGAAAAACCATTCTGCTACACAGTGGCCTCCATAGTACTTAAATGGTAGAAGTTTGGAACAACCAGGACTCTTCCTATCTTCCTAGAGCTGGCCAACTCTCCAAACTAGGTAATCAGGGGAGAAGGGACTTAGTAAGAGAAGTGACCGGTCCCTCTGGCTAAGCTTCAAAGATTCTGTGTGTATATAGGAGAAACTTCCAGAAGGTCAGATATCACTGTAGCACTCCACCAGCTGCACTTTATGGTAGAGTAACCAGAAAAAAAGCCTCTCCTCACTAAAAGATACATGAAAGCCCGTCTGGGGTTTGTCAAAAAGCAGCTAAAGGACTCTAAGACTGTGAGAAACAAGATTCTCTGGTCTGATGAAACTAAGATTCTGGCCCTAATTCTAAGCATTATGTCTGAAGGAAACCAGGCACTGCTCATCACTTGCTTAATATTACCCTACAATGAAGAATGGGGTGACAGCATCATGCTGTGGGGGTGTTCTTCAGCAGCTGGGACAAGGAGACTGGTCATTCTAGTCTATGATTCTAGGGTTGATAGAAAGTTAAATGGGGCAAAATACAGACATGTTCCTTATGAAAATCTGATTCAGACCGCAAGGGAACTCAGACTGGGCAGAATGTTCACTTTCCAACAAGACAATGACTCTAAGCACACAACCAGGACAACAAAGGAGTGGGTTATGGACAATTCTGTGAATGTCCTTGAGTAGCCCAGCCAAAACCCTGACTTGAATCTAACTGAACATCTCTAGAGAGACCTGAAATTGGTGTCCACAGATGGTCCCCATTCAACCTGACAGAGCTTGAGAAGATCTGGGGGGAAAAATATCCTGGCAGAATATCCCCAAATCCATATATACAAAACTTGTGCATACCCAAGAAGACTAGAAGCTGCAATCACTGCCAAAGGTGCTTCAACTAAGCTGTGAGTACAGGGTGTGAATACTAATGTCAATGCAAAATGTTAGATTTGCATTTTTTTAATTTTACAAAGATTTCTAACATTCTGTTTCCACTTGGTCATTATGAGGTATTGAGTGCAGAATGATGGGGAAAAGCTTGATTTTTTTTCATTTTTGCACAAGTCTACAAAATAACATGATGTAAAAAAAGTGAAAGCATCTAAAGACTTTCCGGATGCACTGTAAATTTAACAAGGCTTATTTTTTTCACTTGAGACTATCCTAGCTGACCAGTGAACAAGAAGATAGTTTTCTTAAACCAAAGCACAAAGTGAAAATTGGAAAATCTTTAAGTGGTTTTATATTAATACACTAATCAATTCATTATTCTTTGGAATAAGTACAAAAAATGTAATGAAAGCCAGAACAACTTACATCAAGAATAAAAAGGAGCTCATTGTATATAAGAAAGCATTTCAAAATACATATCAAAAAATATAGTATCTACCTTTTATAGCTACAGAACTGCAAAACAAGATCACAATCAGATTATTAGAAGCAGAAGTACATTAGTAGAAACTGAAAGGCAGAACATTAAAAACGGTATTGCTTCAAAAGAGAAAAGCAATATTTTGTCAGTTAACGAAATAGTAATGAGTGATCATCTTTAATATGATAGACACCAGTTTATAATAAAAATCAGACAAATTTTGTTAATGCTTGTTCACACTAGCGTTACACCTCTGTTAGGGCTCAGTCAGATGGCGTTTTTTTACATGCATTTATTCACGCGTGAAACAAAAATCGAAATTCGCTCATAAAAATTGAAAAGCATTGGATCTTTATAGACGCGAATCGCAAAGGCAAAAAATATGTACAGCACAAGCACCCGTCTGACTGAGCCCTTAGAGAATTTCATGTTTCTGTTCCATTTTTGAAGCAGAGAAATGGAATTAAAACGGTATTACAGGTTTCCATTTTTTCCCCATTAATTTCCATTGATTTTCAAAAAAGGGAAAAGGTTTCCGTTTGCTTCATTTCAGTTTGTTTTCTGCTTTTTAAATAGAACAAGTAGCACTGCTTATTGCACTATTTTTGCCTTTTAAAAAGCGTTTCAGATTTTTTGAAAACCCATTGAAATCAATGGGGGAAAAAACTGAAATATTTTATTCCATTTCTCAGTTCCAAAAAAGAACAGAGAAGCAGAAATCCTTAATGGAGGTGTAAAGCTAGTATGAATGAACCCCTATTTTTAGTTAATTTTTTTGTTTTTGCATATAAGACTATAAGGTTGGCAGTCCATGACCTCAAGCTGATGGTTGATGATGCAACAAGTAAATCAACTGAAGAATGACCAGAGGCCTGACCTTATTTCTCTCTAAATGCGGTGGCATGACCTGAACAGGTCTGTGCAGGCAAAGCATCCCAGAAATATTGATGAACTGAAATACATTTGCAGAAAGGAATACTCCAAAATTCCTCCACAGGGAGAAACAGTACAACCCCAGGGCTCTCATCCAGCCAACCAAAACCCTATCCTGCACTAATGAGTACCAATAGGTTGCATTATGGTGTCAATTTTCCATCTCTTATTTGAATTATTTTTTTTCTTCAGAGAGTATTGTATAGCTTACAAGGCTCCCTGTGCCATTTTGGTGCTCTGCTCAAGGAGAAACAGGAGCTCAGAAAAGCCAAGCACAGCTGTTTCTTGTGCTTTGCAAATAAAAGACATGAACAGTACAAGTATTTGTGTCTTATTAGTTTAGCTGGATTGTGTTTTGTCTATAATTGTGACTTATATAGCAATAAGACCACATTGTATTAGTTTGCAGAAATTCAGTCCAAAGGGTTCACTTTTTTTGCAACTGTGCTGGTATTTATTTAGACATTTCCTTCACTTTACCTTGTATTAGCCATATATATTTTCCAGCTTTACTAAAACAGTTACAGTTTCTCTATATAACACAGTAAAATATGCCGTTTCTGGATATTACAATTAAAATCCGGAAATAAGAAGAATTTGAAAAACCAAAATAGAACTGAGTGTGTGAGAAGATTAAACATTCATGGAATGAATTAACATCTTAATTCTTCAGCGGAAATCCACTGCCTTGTTCTGTCTGGAATGTTTCATCAAGCTTTCAGATCTGTCCATTTAAAAGTGATTCATTATCCTCTGGCACTGTCATGCAATGTCTTATTCCAAAAATGTCCCTTTCTATTGACTACAAGATGGATTACTATATTACTGACAAATCACTAGATTTCTGAACAGTTTGTCTCAAATTAAAGAGTGTGGCAACTTCTTCTCTGGACTCCACTTTTTAAGCCAGAAAAGAGAGCCGCTTAGTAAGGCAAGTCTGGTCCTTCTATGCATTAAATAGACAAACATTTATTTTAATGGCTGTCCAGGTAGTGCTACATTTCCCCAAGAGCAGAGAAGAAGAAATAGTGGCTGGGGTTAGAGAAGCCAAACCTGCTGATTGTCAGACAACCCCTTTAACAATTTACTTTATAACATTGCTATGTAATTGAAATGAAAATAATTGTAGGGCATGGGCATTTATCGAAAGCCAAAAATAAGATGATCAAACCTGGGCAAAATATGGCCAGACCTAATTACTATATACCGTATCAGGACTTGAACCTAGGACCTCCTCTGCTCTGGACAGTGTCTCTCACCAGGGAGCTATCTACCTTGCTGGACAAGCTTCCCTGCCGAACCTAGCCTTGTTCTATGCTCCTAGTAAACTAGTTCTGAAATGTACATGTGCATGATTTGGAGGAGCTGCTAAATTTTTTTATACCTTAAGGGTCCACAGGTTAAAGGGGAGGTACTGTTAGGTTGCACTTATGGGACCCATAGTACTATGGGTTTCCAGGAGCACACCTTCACAGGTGAGGGATGATCATGCTGGCTGGGTGTGTTGTTCTCTAGCCAGCCAATCCCCTCTGGTCTGCTGCACTTAAATACCAGTCACTCTTGCTAGAGAGAGCTGATCATTTATCTTTCTCCTCATTCCTCTCAGAACCCCAGTGTTTGGAGTCTTGCATATTTTGCTTGGTGTTGCTGCATGCATGAGGTTCTGGGTGGGGTTCCCTTTTCTGTTGGTGTGAACAGTGTCCTGTTCTACTTGTATGCCATTTACCATTTATGGCTAGTCAGGCCCCTTGTTTCCAGCCTGGGCCCATCTCTATTGGGATGATCACCCCACTTGCAGGCAGGACTCCCTAGGGTTTGAGTTGGGACTCACGAGACAATGAAGACCCTTGTTGTGGGCTCATGAGCTTAAGTAGCTTGGCCAAAATGCGAACCAATACCTTGTACATATGATAGCTATTCCATCTGTTCATGCGTGCAGGTTTGCTTGGTGAGTGTTTTGGGCATTTGTCAGTCTGGTCTATGTCTGTTTTCCATCCTATGTCTAATCCACCTGTCCACTGGTTGTTGGACACCAGGTTCTTGTTTGTCAAACCTGTCCGTTGGTGGGCAGACGCCCAAGCCCTGTCCTTTCCTCTTGGTCCATTGGTAGGCAGATATTAGGGCCTTGTTTGTCTGTCTGTTTCTGTGTCTAGCCACCCGTACACCAAGCTACATGTCCATCCTGACTGCATTAATACAATGTGATCCCAGAATCCCATTGGCAGTCCAGGACAAATGTAACATTCATACGTTTGCACAGGACAAATGTTACTAAGTTAACATAACAGCCAATTTTCCAAGGAAAAGCTATAGAGCTACAGCTGTTTCTTGTGCTTTGCAAAATTTTAGTTTTGGGAGGAGGAGAAAACATGGCAGAAACAGGAGAAGGAGAGCAGCAGTTCCACCAGCAGCAGCAGCAAAAGCACTTTAGTGGCAGTGTGTACTCAAGGAAACATCAGAGCTGCAGCTCCATATTTCCATATTGACATGTTTTTCATTTAGGGGAAGTAGGGGGAGAAAGCATGGCAGAAGCAGGATAAGGAGTGTAGCATCTCCACCACCACCAGCAAAAGCATCTTGAGGGCACAGTGTGGTCTTTGATAAAAACTATTTATGAGTGAGCATACCCGCTAAGGACAATTGCTTGAGCGCGCATTGCCCTTAGTGAGAACCTGCCCGCTCGAGAGAAAAGGTTCGGCTGCCGGCGGCGGGCAGGGGAGAGCGGGGAGGAATGGAGGGGAGATCTGCTCACTGCCGCAACTCACCTGTCACCCGCGCCGGCAGCTGAACCTATTCTCTCGAGCGGGCAGGTACTCGCTAAGGGCAATGCTCATTCGAGTAATTGTCCTTAGCGAGTATGCTCGCTCATCTCTAATAAAAACCTATACTCAGTCATATGTGACTAAAAATTGCCAGTGCGCTAAGTACTCAGTGGAATCTACAATGGGGGTGCAGAAGTCAGGTGACATCCATGCCTGGTTCGTTTTTTAAACGCCAGGTGATCTATATTGTCTGTGAACAGACAGATGCGTCTGTCAGTTATCACACCCCCAGCTGTGCTGAAGACCCTTTCTGATAGCACACTTATAGCGGGGCAGGCAAGCACTTCTAAAGCATGTTGCACAAGTTCTGGATATTCGTCTGCTTACACGCCCAGAAGTCAACACCATGTCTGAGTACATCACATGGGAGCTGACATACTCTTGGACCATCTTGGATAAGTGCTGTCTGTGACTGTGATTTCTACCCTGTGCTGCAACTGCAAGGTGTGATGGGCTGAAAAAAAACAGTGCCACATCTCTTTTAGACTTCACCTGCCACCGTTAGTGGTGCTGTTGTGCTGGTTTCCTGCTGCATGCGCCACAGAGCTGCATCAGTCTGTCCTGATACTGCTGCATTTTGAGGTTCCTTTCCCCTGCCGAAATGAGATTTGTTATTTTGGCCTTGTAGCAGGAATCAAATTATCTTTCGTTTTGAAGTGGGCTATGAAACAGTCCTTAAACAAGCACTGCAGCATAAAAGCACTCATAAGCCAATCAATGTACATATGTGAGATTGCCAAGGCAAAGGGCTGCCAGTAGGTTGATCTTGCCTGACTTCAGATTGTACAGGTTCAGCAACGTGTAAGCCTGGGCCTGTAGGGCTCTTAACAGCTCTTCGGCTGCCTGGCTGTACTCCTCTAGGGTTTTAAGGCAGCATTTTGGTGTTTACCATTTGTACAGCTGTATGCTGGACAGATTTAGTCACCTACAGATATCTGTGCTGATATGGAGAGTGTTGAAAGGTGGTATGAAGAGCTGGAGTAAGAGAATGAGGAAGAGGAGGGTGGAGTGAGGAGCGAATAGACAAGGCTGAATGTGCCATAACTCTTGGGGGTACCATGAAATGTGGACTACCACTTTCGGCTTAGTGCCTCACCTGTAGGACATTTACACAGTGAGCTGTTAAAGATACATAGCACTCCTGGCCATGCTTGCTCGACTGTGTGGCCACGTTTGGGTGCAACCTGCCACTGACAGCGTTCTTCAATGTCAGGGACACATTATTACTCACATGGCAGGGCATAGGAAAAGAAATGGCAGCTGGGCATCTGGTACCCTGGGTTATCATAAAACATCCCATTGAGGAAGGTGTCTGTGTACACTAGCCTGAAGGGCAGCATTTCCATTGCAAGCAACTGTGTAATGATTGCGTTCAGGCTCTGTATAAATGGTTGGTATGGCATTTTTTTTCCCATTCCCATAGATGACGAATAGAAGGCTGATTGCTGACCAGGTACATGCTGTCATATGGGATAGATGTCAATGTCGGTGAAAGTGGTGGCGATCGTAGCGGCTCCACTCCTGGTTCTGAAGCCTGTAGCCTGCATGTCAATTACTGCCCTGTGAGGTACTGAGGGGCGTAGTGGTGGACTGTCGCTACGTCACCCCTAGGTTCCGGTACTATACATAAGGGGACTGGAGGAGGGTCATGTCTCGCTCTCAGAGACATAAGAAACCAGGAGCGTAATGTGGTTTCCAGCAAGCAGTTGCTGGAGATCTGTTCTTTAAAGTTATCCGGGCCTGTTTTTTTTGGAATGGATGGCAGGTTGGCAGTGGGGCTGTCCATTCCACCTCCTCCACTCCAGGGTGTAGGCCGAGCTCAAAAAGCCCCAGGTGCTGAGGCTGAGCCAGGTCTAGGGTGCACATAAATAACAGGTGCACGGACACAGGGGAGGGAAGATGGCTGCTGGACCCTGGCAGCCTGTGTGACCGGCTGGAGTTAGGAAGCCTGCTGTGCGCTGCACCTGCGAAGTGCGACCTGATCAGGCCGGGACGGCCTGATAGCTGTATTGTTGGACTATTATTTGTTTGCATGAAGTTAAGGTTGGACTGTTTATGTTGCTGTTATAAAAATAAACGCAGGTTACGCCTGCTTTTGACTGCCTCCGCTGGTGTTCTGTCTCTGAATATCGTGAAACCTGCACGCTACAGAGCTCAGAGGCTACTGCATAATCATGGATGGAAATGGAGAGAGAGGCAGCTGCAGCAGTGGAAGAGGGAACAGAATGAGGCAGACTCATTTCTATCTGGCCCAGGGGGGCTCTCCAACATACTGGGTGGTGGGAGTTCATGTGACTGTTCATACATGTTGTATTGAGGTTGCTTATGTTCTTGCTGAGTTGTAAATGCTTACTGCAGATCTTACTGATTACCACTCTTCTGTCATCTTGTGCTCTTTGAAAGAATGTCCAGGCTGCACAAGTCCTGTGAGCAAACCTAGCTGGGGGCTGATGTTAGTGCTGTGACTAGTAGTAGTTTATGGTGACAGTACTGCCCTTATGTTTGTCTGCGACACCCTACTCCCTGTCTTAGCATGGTGCTGCCCTACAATATCCACTTCTTCCTTTTTCCCTCCAAGCTGCTATCATAACACTCCCTGTCTGTTCATGTTGAGTCAAGCAACTCATCATCTTCCACCTCCTGCTTGTCATCCTTCTCCTCCTGAGTGGACTCTATGTAACAGTGAGAATCAGTAGCTGACATCTCCACTTCCACATTTCCCTGAGTACAAATTGCCTATGGAGAATTGACAGCACATACTAACCCACCCTCATCTTCCTCCTTTGAGGAAAACAATAGTTGGGCATCAGTGCATTCAAAAGTAAGTGCACCCCATATGTAATGTAACTTCCCGGGGTCGTACAAGCGTGAAATTTGGTGCAAACATTCTCTAGTTCCAAAATGAGGAGAGTGGGAGGGATGGCACATTCTGCAGAGGAACATCATCAGTACATGCAGCCTGAGGAGAATCTAACGCTCCCCTATATGAAAACATGAAACACATAAACACCTGTATCAAAATAACTCAGGTGAAGCCGGGTATATCAGCTAGTAGGCATATAAATGTGATGCAGCTTTTCTGTTCTGCTCAACTGTAAAATGGACGCTAGTTACATTGTGCCTATGTTATATATGATTGGTTCATGTGATGCAAGTCTCCAATAAAACTGCTGCCTATATGCAGATGGAGGACACATTTGGTGACATTATCAAGGCACCATAGCTGCATGCTGACCCATGCAGCAGGCATTATGGGAGATTTGATTTTCCCACAATTTTCACTTACCCGATTCAATTTTGCTAAAAATTGGTCAAATTTTATTGCCCAGCCAATCAAGATGAGCCATACTATTCAGTAACACTTCAAGTAGAGATTTATCTTTAGGCCTAGCAGTGCCAAGGGAGGCCATGGTTGTCAAAATGCCAAGGTGGCAGGTCATTATCTACTGCATCCAAGGGTCCATGGCAATGCACGACAAGCTGGTCAGGTCCAACTCCATTTCTCACAGGTCAGATCAGGTGACACCCGAGGATTCCACTCAGTCTCATGCAGCCATCACAACCACAACTAACACTTGCTGTACACTTTTCTCCAACCACATGACAATTCACTCAGACATGTACAGTAAGGTTGGGCTCACACGAGTGGGTCGGATACCGTATGTGGGAGGCCCACTGCAGATTCCAGCAGTGAGCCTGGCTGGTGACCCTGCGTATGGCACTTTACTGTATTACGCATGACTCCGGAGGCTCACAAGTGGTCGTGTGCGGTGCAGTTTTTTGTTTGTATTTCCTGCACTGTTTCTTTGCGATGATGTGAGTACCCATAGCCCATACGCAATGTTACAGCCCATACGCAATGTTACATATATATTTAATTTTCTTACTATAAGGGTGAACACCCACTGCCGATACGATATCCTTGCAATGCGAGGGTGAGTACCAGCAGCACCGACACAATGGGATAGTATCGCGGACCTTTGCCATGGCTGTGACAGCTGTGACTGGGCATTCCTTCATCCTCGTGGTCCCTACGGTCTCGTGGCTGCCGCCGGCCCCATTAATGCGATGCAAGATTACAGTAAACACATCGCTAATGAGAATGAAACCCTTGAAAATCATTGGTTTCATTATCATGTGTTTTCACTCACTCTCGCATCGCAAGGATATCGTATTGCCAGTGGGTGTTCACCCTAAAGCAGTCCAAAATGTGCAAAATCTATTAAATTGCATGCACGTATTCACTTTGGAGTAGTCCGTATTTTAGGTTGGTACATGAAATGAAAGTCTTAATAAATGTCGGTCTGTGTTTGCAATATAATAGGCAAGTATGCAAGTATAAGAGCCCTTGTACATGGCCCAGTTTTATGCCATGCTGAGCAAGCCCTGATGGACATAATAGCACATTGTTTGACATTGGTTCTCCTGTTCATATCTTTAGAGGATTGGTGTTATGGGGTCAAACGATTGTTACTATGAGATGGGCTGATTATTGGGCCAGTGAATGTTTGTATTTGATCATCGACTTGTGTAAAAGGTCTTTAAATTCTTTATGATGTCCTGATGATTTGTCAGAGGACTCATTGGGGCTTACATCAGTATAACCAGTGTTAATTCCACTGTAAATCTGCATATAATGTATGGCAGCTTTATCAAAGAACAACTTCTAGTTCTAAGACGAGAGCAAAAATCATGTACAGTTTAGTACATGCCAATTCAGTATGTATGACACATGAAATGGGCCACAAATACGCCATAGAAAAAATGCCAAGAGCAGCGATACACCGACCTGTCAGTTTGATTTATGTATAACGAGTAGAGATAAGCAAATATGTCACAATTTGAATTGCCTGTGTTTCATCATCATCATCGAATTTCCAATAGGAAAGCCATATTTATTAGTAATAATCTTTATTTATATAGCACCAACATATTCCGCAGCGCTTACTAAAACAGGCAGATACAGAAAGACAAAAGTGCAAAAATACAAAAACCACAGTTACATGTAGTAATCAGTTGGTGGAAACAATAGGGGTGCGGGTCCTGCTCCAATGAGCTTACATGCTACAAATAATGGGGTGATACAAAAGGTAAAGGGGCTGGAGATGTGCATGGTATGGTGAGGTGGACAGTGAGGGCTGCTATACACATAGACAATGGTCAGACACTAAGCCGTGTGGTGGCTGAATCGATGTGATTGTAGGGGGCCTGATTGATGGCAGCTAGCAGGGATTGCAGTCACTAGGACAGGGAGCATGTTATCAGGCGGAGTACAGAGGGATTTGGTTTAGCGGATGTGGTATCCCTACCTGAAGAGGTGCGTTTTTAGGGCACGACCGAAGTTTTGTGAGTCAGGGATTGCCTGGATAGTTTGGGGTAGTGGGTTCCTGAGGACTGGAGAAGTCTTGGAGGTAGGAATGAGAGGTTTGAATTAAAGGGGCGCGCAGTCTGGTTTTGTTAGCGGAGCAGAAGGCCCAGGCTGGGTGGTTGATTGAGATGAGGGAGGCAATGTAGGGCAGCGTGGTGCTATGGAGAGCTTTATGGATGAAGGTAGTGAGTTTAAATTGAATTCCGTATTTAACGGGCAGCCAGTGCAGTGACTGGCAGAGGGCAGAGGCATCCGAGTAGCGACTGGACAGGAAGATGAGCCTGGTTGTCGCATTCAGGATGGATTGGAGGGGGTAGAGTCTGGTGCAGGGGAGGCCGATCAGCAACGAGTTGCAGTAATTGACCTGAGAGTGGATGAGGGCAACAGTAAGCGTTTTTAGCGTGTCCATGGTGAGAAAATGGTGGATTCTTGCGATGTTTTTGAGGTGCAGCTGACATGTTCGGGTCAGAGATTGGATGTAGGGGGTAAAGGAGAGATCAGAGCCGAATATGACCACAAGACAGCAGGTCTGCTGGGAGTTATGGTGGTGCCACACAATGAGATGGAGATGTCAGTATAAGGTCGGTTAGTAGAGGGCAGAAACACCAGGAGGTCAGTTTTTAAGACGTTCAGTTTTAGGTAGAGAGAGGACATAGTGTTAGAGACAGCAGACAGACAGTTGGTAATGTTTTGGAGGAAAGGTGCAGAGATTTCACGGAAAGAGGTGTATAAGTGGGTGTCATCATTGAAGAGGTGGTATTGGAGGCCAAATCTCCTGATGGCTTTTCCAATAGGGACTGTGTAGATCGAGAAAAGGAGGGGGCCGAGGAATGAGCCTTGGGGGACCCCAACAGCAAGGGGAAGAGGAGGGGAGGTAGAGCCAGCAAAGGAGACACTGAATGAGCAGTCAGATAGGTAGGAGGAGAACCAGGAGAGAGCAGTGTTCTTTAGGCCGATGGAGAAAAGCATACTGAGGAGGAGTTTGTGGTCAACAGTGTCAAATGCTGAAGAGAGGTCGAGGAGAATCAGTAGGGAGTAATCGTCCCTCAATTTGTCTGTCTGAAGGTCGTTTGATTCCTTTGTAACGGTGGTTTCTGTTGAGTGTAGGGGGCAGAAGCCAGACTGTACAGAGTCGAGATGAGAGTTTTCTGATTGATATCTTATAAGGCGGGAGTAAACCAGGCGTTCTAGTAGTTTGGAGGTGAAGTATATTTCCAGCATATGACACTGAAAACTTAAAGGGGTTGTTTGGTTACCTGACAATGTCCTTTTAATACCCTGATATCCTGATTGCCATGATGTCAGGAGTTCAGGAATGTGATGTTTCAGCCTCTGATAGGTTGCAGCGGTCACCTGACTTCCTGTCACGTCAGCAATCACAAGAAATGCCGGGATTTACAGCACTGGATCCTGGAGGCGGTGAAGAGGTAAGTAGTGCTCAGTCCATTAATTAACCACAGGCAGCTATTATCTGGTAAACAGACAACCTCTATTTTAGTGAGTGACTAACATAAGGGACATGCAACTTTGCAGTAGAAAGTTTACTTATGGCAAAACACCTGTAATTACGATGAGATGCAAGATGAACGACTTCTTTAAACCTCTATACCATAGCACAATCCTCAGCCCTGCTTTGCATTGTCATAGTGATTCTCTTCATATATGAGCACGATTACCATAACTAATTGTGAAGTATTATGTGGAGATGTGCTTTCACATATTCTTTAGAATAGGTTGTACTAGTTCACTGGCTTTGTAGATGAAGGGTACATGCTACATGAAAGACTAAGAACAATGAAGACACAGAATAGGAAGGAAGAAGTGGGTGGCATCCAATCTTCTCATTGATAACTGTGATGCTAGATCCGTAAAAAGTCTTCATAATGCCAACTAAAACACCTTGAAGATGCTTAAAGGAGGACAAGTTAATCGCTTTTACAGACCATTTTAAGTAAGCATTGCTGGCAGTATTCATGTCATGTTGTATGACCCGACATTTTTTTTTATTTATTGTTTCTTCATGCCTGCTTTCCAAGAGCCATAACTTCTTTTTATTTTTCTGCAGACAAAGCTGTATGAGTTCTTGTTTCTTTTTTCATTTTACTAGAGCCGAATACAAGATGGTTGTTAGAGCAGATACGACAGTTTCATAAATCTCCCCATATATTCTTACCATTCAATGGAATTGGTTATAAGTGCCAAATAATTTGATACCAAGTTGGTATTGTTAGTAGAAAAATGTAAGAAACTTTTGCCTGTGATAGATTGAGGTGATTGTAGACAAATATCTGCAGTTCAGTGTATCTGCAGCACCCACTAACTTGAGACTATATTAGTAAAAATACATGACTTTGCATTGAAAAGCTCAATTACAGCCCCCCTGACATGTTTTGCCTACAACTGGCATCTTCAGGGGTAATGAGGTATTTCAATATTGTGGCTTTAAAATAGATGAAAACTGTAATCAAAAGTGAACATTTCTCATCATATATTGTTGGTTTGTGTTCTTAAAGTGTACCTAAGTTTTCAGGTAACTTTCTGGCAATAGAATGACTTGTATCCTACATTTTCTTTTCCATTTTACCCTATGTAGGGTGTATAGATGATTCTCCATCCTCTCAGAACAGGTGGGAGGAGCATCTGCTGTGCTGTGTTCCACAGACTGTTCTCAGAGAACTGCAGAGATCTTACTTTATATCTGTCTCCTATACACACACAGATATAACCTCATCAGGTAGGAATATACAGAAAGATTTAGCAGTGTACATGTGTATAGACAGCAGAAGATCTTACCATTAGCTCTACTTGCAGCTCTCTGTGTGTGAGTGTATCTTTTCCCTCCTTCCACCCTTCTCTGTTCTCTAGCATATAATAGACAGCAAGGCACACAGCACTTTATAGGGATTGTTCAGCACAAAAAGCTCATGTTAGGTAAACAAAGAACATAGCAGTTTTGCTATTTATTACACTGCCTATTATATAAGCATAAGTTGCTTCAAATTTTAGTGACCCATTAATAAGTCTTTGAAAAATCTGTTTTCTATATGCACTGCTACAATATCATTTCAACACTAACAAATTTTTCCCATATGGTTAAGCTGGTCATACGTATAACAATAAAGTTGGCTGAACCTGCAGATTTCAGGGGGATCTGTCGAAGATGTAATGTGTATGGGTGAAATCCATGCATAGGAAAATGTTAGGGGTAAAGAATCATGTTAGATGTTGAATTTCAACCTGATCATTTGTTTATCCAGAAGCTGTTTTGCTACCTAACCAGACAACCCTTTAAAGTTTAATGAAAGGCTTATCATTTTTGACACTTTCATTTTACTCTAAAGGCAATTCAGAAAATCGAATGTCTACACTGCAAATATTTCATGATATCCTTTTTAATTTACCAAAATTGGCATCCAAAGCCTGAAATCTGGTGTTCATCTGCCTGTTTTCCCAGTAGCAGCATTGCAGTAATGGCCGATTAACACTTGCTATTATATTTAGATACTGTAAATAGAATTGTGGGTGCCTTTTCCATTCTATGTCCTAACTTGAGTCAATTACTCTCTATTTTGTCCACATTTTACACCAATTTAACTGTGTGGTTACGTATATAGTATGATATTGGTTATTTACATATATGTTCTGTATGTTCTATTTTATTACTGTAGTATTTTGAAATACTTTAATTGCATTATACACACATATATAATCAACACATTAACAACAGTGACAAAAAAGAACTTAGATAACACAATTTATAATGTATCCCAGTAGCGGACACCTTACTATGAAGTTGTAAGTAGTTGCTTCAAAGTAGAAATTCTTTCATCCTCTGAGCATCAAACGCTCAACTGACATTTCTCTGATCAACATTGCAGCTTTCATTTTTTAGACTACCAGGCAAGTGAATGTTTGTGTATGTTTGGTTTATATAGTCTTTTAGAATAAAAATTAAAATGCACTTATGTTATCACATTCAGTTTTCTGCTACTTTAGTTTCAAAAGTGTATTGAATTATCAAGCGAAACAAGTCGTCGCACAGAGGTACAAACCGGAAAATTACAGTACATATTAGAAATAGGGGAAAACAGTGATGACCACGAACAGGCACGACTCCATAGAAAAATGTTATATCTAGATGAACAAGTACATAATAAAAGCATTTGTGTACTACCAATAAATATTGCATGCAGAGAAGGTAAGGAAGCCCTGAGACATCAAGATATGTAAATCATGGAGTACAGGTCGACCTTGAGAAGCTACTCCATCTGGTCTTCCCTCATAGACCATTAATCTGGAGACCTTTGCCAAGACCACCTGGACAGAGAGGGTCACAGAAAGCCATGTAGAAGTAACATGCCATTTGGAAGGTGCCATGCAAATGATTTGCACTAGTTTATGCTCCTGGCTATTAAACCCAGGAGGTCTGTCTGCTAATAGGGCAACTGAGAAGGTACGCCGGAAAGTCTTATGCAACACTCACAAAAAAGGTTAGCAATTTGCCTCCAGAATGCATGAATTCTGGGACAGTTCCACCAAATATGGAGTGCGGTCTCATTCTCCGGACAACCTCTAGAAAAAAGGGCAATACCGCAGGAAGGAACCCATGAATCTAAACTGAAACAATATAGGTTCTAGAGAATATTTTAATTGACACCTTTGCCAGTGCAACTTGCTGACTCCCTTTGGAAATGAATGCAACAATGTGGCCACATAGGCATTGAGAGGATATTATTTAGTTCCTGTTCCCATGTAACCATGTAGGGAAGTTTTTTCCTTAGGTTGGGGTTGGTTCGTATAAGCGATATAATCCAAGGCTGAAGTAGTGACCAGGTACAGACTCGTTCAAAAGTAGTGGATCTTATAAAGCTGAAAATTTAAGTAAACGCCAGCCAGTGCTGACCTGGCATGTCAAACATATCAACCAACTTTGCCTTCCTCTGGACCAACAAGGTGGAGGTTAAAACAGGCTGAACTATATAGACATTGTCTTCATTCAGCCTAACATACTATGTTACTATGTAACTATTGAGGCATTAACAATCTAGCAAGGGACATGAAGTGATAAAGTGAGGTAAGTTTTTAAAGCCTACACCAAGTAAAATGATTAAGTTAAAGACTAAGGGTCCATTTAGATGGGACAAATGTCGGGCAAACGATATCCGACACTCGTCCCTGTGTGTCCTTGCTCCCATGCTCCTGCACGGGAGCTAGCAGTGCTGGCTCGCTCACAGAGCGGCTAGGAGGGGAGCGGGGTGGCTGCAGGAGATTTTTCTCCCCTCGCTACCCTCTCCATTGACTTATCATAGCAGCCGTTCAGTACTGAACTATTTACACTGAATAATGAGCGATCAGCTCATCGTCCATCATTTATGCTGCATAAATGATGGACGATGAGCTGATCGTTCAGTGTAAATAGCAGCCATTCAGTACTGAACAGCCGCTGTGTTATTTCAATGGAGAGGAGCAGGGGAGAGCGAACAGAAAAATCTCCTCCAGCCACCCCGCTGTGAGCCAGTGATACTAGCTACCGCGCAGCAGCCCGAGAGCTAGTATGTGCGGAGACGAGTGTTGGGCAAACAATGCCCGACAATCGTCTCGTCTAAAAGGGCCTTTAACCCATTCCCGCTGCAGGACGTAAATTTACGTCCTGGCAGCAGGGTACTTCCCACAACAGGACGTAAACTTATGTCCTGGGGATAGCGCGGGATCACATATGATCCCGCGCTATCTTGCAGTGGGAGCCGGCTGTCAGTCACAACCGGCGTCCCACTCAACAGCGGGGGGGGGGGCATTGGAGATGCCCCCCCCCGCTGTTAACCCCTTCCCTGCCGCGATCTAAGTAGATCGCGGCAGGGAAAGGGTTCACAGAGGGAGCGCGCTCCCTCTGTGTCTCCGGCCGGCTCTCGCGATGTTATCGTGAGAGCCCGGCTGGTTGCTATGGCAATAGGATGCCAGATACCGGTGTCCTGTACTGCCATAGCCTATGATCGCTATAGTAAGCGATAAGGCATGGCAGGGAAGAAGCCCTGTCATGCATTATCGCAGTAATCTGAAGTGTAATAGTAAAAGTGCCTCAGAGGGACACAAGTGTTGTAAAAAAAAGAGAAAAATAAAGTTCAAAAAATAAAAATGTAAAAAAAAATGTCAAAAACCCCTTTTTTTAATGCTTTTTCTCATTATAGCATAAATAAATTGTAAAAAATTAAAAAACCCACATATTTGGTATCAACGCGTCCATAATGATGCATACAATACATTGAACATGCTTTTTATCCTGCATGGCAAAAAGCGTTAAAAAAATGCTAAAAAACTGAGGCAAAATGCTAATTTTTAGCATTTTGCCTCCCATAAAGCGCAATAAAAGTGATAAAAAAAAACAGATGTACCCCAAAATGGTACCAATAAAAAATACAGCTCGTCTTGCAAAAAATAAGCCCTCACAGAGCTCTGTACATGGAAAAATAAAAAAATTATATAACTTTGAATGCAATGAGTTTAGAAAAAAATAAGAATTTCCAAAAAAAGGGTTTTTATTGTGGAAAAGTGAAAAAAAACTAAAAAAAAAATAAATTACTTTGGTATCGTTGTAACCGTACTGGCCCGCAGAAAAAAATGTGTTGTATCATTTATGCTGCATAATTAACGCTTTTCAAAAAAAAAAAAAAATCTATGGCAGAATTGATGCTTTTTCTCTTCCTACAATCATAAAAAAAATTATAAAAGTTTTACAATGTAGTCTATGTACCCAAAAATGTTACCAAAATAATCTACAGTTCACCATGCAAAAAACAAGCCCTTATACGGCCGCGTCGACGAAAAAATAAAAAAGTTATGGCTTTTGAAAAATGGAGATGGAAAAATACCAAAAATCGCTTGGTCCTCAACGCCACAATAGGCCATGTCATTAAGGGGTTAAAGTGAACACTCTATTGGGGAAGAGGGGTAATAGCAGGAAATGTGTGGACATAAGGGAATACTTGAATCTACCTTTCCACCAAAGTAGAAAGAGTTGGTGGGTCAGTGGAGAAAAGAATATAATAAGAGCGGTTGCAGTGTTCCTGTCCTAGAACATAAATCTGCATAAAGTTCTCCATATGAAGGGCTATATAACCCCCCCCCCCCCCCCCCTTCATTGCAGGCAGGATTCTGTAGAATTATTTCAATAAAGCCAGCACTTGATGCATAATTAGAAGGCTTGTTTGGGCATTAGTTTCACAAGAGTTGGAATTAGCCTCTTTATGTAAGATGAACTGGCAGTGGTGCAGATTTGCCAACCTGAGTACCTTTTTATTTTGGAGAATCATGCAAAAAATTCAGAACTGTCAAGATTTTTTTACCGACACTTTGGAAAATCATTATGAACAATAGAGAAAATAAAGTGATCTGCTCAGTTGTAAACAAAGCAGCAAATATAGTAAACTGTACATGATGATAACAACAATCACAATAATCTGTACAAGCCTCCAACTTCAAAAATCACAGACACATCAAATTATTTTTACAGTCACTGGAAATATGTGCCCTGCTTTACAGGCTGTCCAGGAATGCAGGGATTTATCAATGGTTCTCCACGGCTACAGTGCAGCCAATTGCATCTCAAAATGGGATGGTCAACACCAATGTAAGAAAAATATAAATAAACTAAGTATTTATCACTTCCCATCACAGTCCTAGCATAAATGCCCATTACTAGCAACAACATACGGAACCACTTAACCAACCAATCAGCATTATAGAGCCTGATGAAAGTATATGAAACTCAAAATAATGCATAATACTTATACATGGCACTATTTTACTTGTCAAGATTCTTTTGGGACATGAATGCTATAATAATGGATTATCACTAACATATAACATGCTGTTTTGCTATTAGGATTTCTCATGTTACAAGTAACAGAGTTTCCATTATTAGCCTATAATGCAGTCACTACTGATATTTAAGGGTTAAATGGAAGGGATCAGTGCTTTGGCTAATATCTTTCATAAGAGCAAAAGTTTGGCTGCAACTGACAGCAAAATATCTGCTTTAGAGAACATTACCCTTGAAGAGTGACATACATCTACGTTGTATGATAGTAAGAGGATAGATGATCTGGTGATATTATAGGAATTGTAGTTCACAAACACACACCCCTATAGTGGTGATTATCTGGGTCAGTAAACAAATGTTTATATTAGTTTCCCAATCACCTATACACAATCAGTAATAAAGAAAGTCCCAATGCCATATTCATTTCCTGAGCTAAATAAGGTCAGAGACATTACAGTACAGCAATCAGAATAGGAAAGGTCAGCCTAATAGCTAAAAAGATTTGTAAAGGCTAAATTCATGGGATAGTATTAGTAGAGACATAAAAAGAGTGTTCATCCATGACTTGGCACTCGTTTTGCCTTTGTGACAGCAGTAGACTTTGGTCATTGATTAGATAAGTCAGGTGAATTGGGGCTTTTTTCTGGTATAGGAAAATGTGACTATAAAATGAGTTTGGGATTTCCCCAGTAGACTATCAATGGGCTGCAGAATATATAGATTTTTTTTTAGAACAGTTATTAGTCTGTAACTCATTTACTGAAGTTGGAATACTGTAATTGGCAATCTCCAGACTGATAATAGGATCTATGGACACATGTAAGGAATGTCATTTCCGCTCTGATGTCTTCCATATCACTGCTTGCTAAGAGCTATTGTAGGGCACTGCTGGTAATATAGTGATGGCTCTTGGTCTCTACCGAGCCGTATGCAATAGATAGTTAGCACACCCAAGAAAACTCTAATTTACCGTTGATATTTAACTGCTCAAAAAACCTCCCAATTACAATTTATATCTATATTGTACCTAGATGTTTAATGCGCCCTGCTGGGGGAAATCAGGTGAAGTAGTAAATAAAGAAAACATTGGTGCAACTTTTGGACACACCATAGTTCATAAGCAGGAGTTATGCATCAACTATAATTACTAGAGGCACAGTTTTTCCAACAGGGTTTTTCCAACTTAGGGGGTTAATTGTAAGTGTGGACATATTATTATTTTATGCCCAAAACTGTGTCCACAGAATGTACCTCATTATCTTAGAAAAACACTGGGAACTGTTAGTGTCTGAAACTGTCCCGTAGTGCGGAATACCTAGTCAGTATGGGTTAATAGGCACTTTACATGCAGCTACATGATGCTACTGAAGCAATACTCCTAGGGAACAATACCTCAGTAAGGGCTCACTCAAACGGGCGTATGGGTGCTGCCTATAAGGGTGGACTCACATGGGCGTGTTTGCATGTGTATTTCCATGCGAAATATGCAGAGAATAGAACCCATATAAAAATGAAATTTACATAAATGCTTGCACTAATTTTGTTTCACAGAGGTAGAGAGGCTTAAGGAAACTTGAAATTATAATTCACTGGAAAAAATCCACAGAAAGAAAACCTAAAACAATTGTTTTATGGATAAATAATTAAAACCATGGGGTGTAAAGGGACAAACACATATACACCTAGATTCCATGATAAAAGGGAAACCATAGTGCAAAGGTGAACAAACCACTAAGATGTAAAAAAGGAGATAGTAAGGCCCTAATGGCCCAGAAGAAGAGGGATTATTGGCTGGAGAGACACCCCATCATAGATATCACCAGGCTAGCTTGTACCTTGTTATGGTGTCTGACCCCAGCCCTCAGAATAGAGGTCGAGCACTATGGCCTAGGATCCACAACCAAGGAAGCAGAGATGTAAAGAATGCTTGATGATAAACACTAGAGATGAGCGAACGTACTCGTCCGAGCTTGATGCTCGGGCGAATATTAGGGTGTTCGGGATGCTCGTTACTCTTAACGAGCACCACGCGGTGTTCTGGTTACTTTCAGTTTCCTCTGTGAGACGTTAGCGCGCTTTTCTGGCCAATTGAAAGACAGGGAAGGCATTACAACTTCCCCCTGCAACGTTCAAGCCCTATACCACCCCCCTGCAGTGAGTGGCTGGCGAGATTAGGTGTCACCCGAGTATTGAAATCTGCCCCTCCCGCGGCTCGCCACACATGCCTTGTGAGTTAGCTGAGGGAAAGTGCTATCGTGTTGGAGCTGCTATAGGGAGAGTGTTAGGTGTATTGTAGGCTTCAAGAACCCCAACGGTCCTTCTAAAGGCCATAAATCTTCTCTATATGCGCTCAATGGGGCCGGCGGCAGCAGTGCTGACCCCATTGAGAACATGTAGAAGACAAATCCTTCTTTTCTGCCACAGCTGTAACAGCTGTGACAGAGAAGAACGATGTTTGCCCATTGAATTCAATGGAACCAGCAATACAGCAGGTTCCACTGAATGCAATGGGCTGCCGGCGATCGCAGGATGAATGGTCGGTAAGGGGTTAAATATATAACCCCTTCCCTGCAATTCATCCAGAAATGTGTTACAATAAAAATATATACCGGCGTATAAGACGACCCCCCAACTGTCACCTTATACGCTGGCAATACAGTGGAGCAAAGAATAAAAATCATTACTCACTTCTTCAGACGATCTGCGGCGCTCCTGCAGGCTGTCACTCCCTCCTGGTGTTTGCAGGCTCTTGCTCCCTCCTGGTCCACGGCAGATTATTGCTTTCTGGACGCCCGGCTTGAAATCCCCGCCTCCAGAAACACATGTGCCTTCAGCCAATCACAGCCAATGACAATGATGTCATTGAATGGCTGTGATTGGCTGTGTTTCTGGAGGCGGGGATTTCAAGCCTTTCGTAGAGAAAGCAATAGTCTGCCGTGGACCAGGAGGGAGCAAGAGCCTGCAAACACCAGGAGGGAGTGACAGTCTGCAGGAGCACCGCAGATCGTCTGAAGAAGTAAGTAATGCTTTTTATTCTTTGCTCCACTGTATTGCCGGCGTATGAGGTGACAGTTGGGGGGTCGTCTTATACGCCCCGTCGCTTTATACGCCGGTATATATTTTTATTGTAACACATTTCTGGATGAATTGCAGGGAAGGGGTTATATATTTAACCCCTTCCCGACCATTCATTCTGCGATCGCCGGCAGCCCATTGCATTCAGTGGAACCTGCTGTATTGCTGGTTCCATTGAATTCAATGGGCAAACATCGTTCTTCTCTGCTACAGCTGTTACAGCTGTGCCAGAGGAGAACGATCTTTACGCTGACAGTGCGGGGGGGGGGGGGGGGGGGCACTCTTGCCGCTATTGTGGCTTAATAGTGGGACCTGGGAACTTGAGATGCAGCCCACCATGTTGCCCCTCGCCTGCCCTATCCGTCACTGTGTCGTTCCCATCACTTTGTAGAATTGCCCAGATTTTCACACATGAAAACCTTAGCGAGCATCGGCGAAATACAAAAATGCTCCGGTCGCCCATTGACTTCAATGGGGTTCGTTACTTGAAACGAACCCTCGAGCATTGTGAAAATTTCGTCCCGAGTAACGAGCACCCGAGCATTTTGGTGTTCGCTCATCTCTAATAAACACTAAAGAGGCTGTCGATATGTTTCGCTGCCATGTAGCACCCTCAGCGGTACCCGGCAAAGGCCCTAAGTGGATTCCGAGGATGAAGGAGCTAGACCCACAGAGGGGTACAAACTGAACAGTATTCTACAAAACTATTGGATTGATTTTCCAACAGTATGTAGAAATATTGGATGCCCAAAAAAAACTTTTATGCTCCAAAGTATTATATTAGGAGCTCAGTCCTCAACCTCCATTCTGAGGGCTGGGGTCAGACACCACACAAGGTACTCGCTAGCCGGGTGATATTTATGAAGGGGGTCTTTCCAGCTAATAATCCCTCTTCTGCTGGGCCCTACCATCCACCAGGGCCTTACTATCCCCTTTTTTACATCTTAGGGGTTTTTTACCTTTGTACTATGGTTTCCCTTTTGCCAT
The DNA here is from genome assembly GCF_035609145.1 of Eleutherodactylus coqui. Taxonomy (NCBI): domain Eukaryota; kingdom Metazoa; phylum Chordata; class Amphibia; order Anura; family Eleutherodactylidae; genus Eleutherodactylus; species Eleutherodactylus coqui. Next base: position 190,914,592 of record NC_089838.1, on the reverse strand, counting down.
AGAATCTAGCTGTATATGTGTTTGTCCCTTTACACCTCATGGTTTTAATTCATTATCAATAAAATATTTGTTTTAGGCTGGCAATAATTTGTCAGTATTGACCACAAAAAGTCAGCAGAAAGACACTTGATATATGAGCCCAATCTGTTCTGCAAATCTGCCCTGTTATCTTTGATATATTTTCTGAGTATGATCCAACAGCTTAACTTCCCTAGTGAAGGCAGCAAAAGAAATTACACTTTTTACTTTTAAATCATTCTAAACTAATCAGAAATGGTCCGATTCCTTTATTTGGTTAACTTATGTTAGTTTTTGAAAATATTGTAATATTTGAAAACTACCACACGGGGTCAGAAGAGTCATTTTTTTCTAGCATTTGTTAAAAGCTATTTTCTCAGACAATGGCTTTGCCTTGTCTACTTATTAATTAAAATAGACATTTCATAAGAGAAGCAGGAGAAATCTGTCCCATGTTATATAGCCGATGTGATTGCCTTTCTCTGTTACACCAGGTAAACCAAAGCCAAGCTGTGGGCTCTTTTAATTGACATTGTTTTATCTGCTGCAAGAACTACAGGATGTGAAGCAAACCTTCACCAACTCCATTAAAGTGGCCTTACACATTAGATGAATGTTGACCGAACCTGCTGATTTCAACAGCATTGACTGACCATCTAATATGTAGGGTGGTGTCTGGACTCTTCCAGCACATGTCAGGGGAAAGTGGGATTGGATATGTTGGATGTCAACATGCCTGTTCCTTTGTTAAAAAGAAAAAACAGTTTGGTACCATGCTAGCCAGTAGAAATAAATGTAATTCTTTGATGTAAATAAAGCAAAATCATCTTGTAGATATGACACATTTTAATGCTACAAAAAGAGATGATGCTATAGCAAACGTTAGAGGCTACTTGGCCTCTTCATCAAGCTTAAAAAGTATCATAATCCTGATGAAGAGGCCTAAGTAGTCTTGAAAACTTACTGTAACATCATTTTGTTTTGTTAGCCATTAAAAAGGTATCCTATCTACAAGATTATTTTGTTTCCCTTACCGAGAACAATAACATTTTGTTCCTTTGTTCTTAAGGGAGTTATGTAGAGATGAGCGAGCACGCTCGGTAAGGTGAGTTACTCGAGCGAGCCTTGCTCATCTCAGGTAACTGCCTTCTCCTCTGATAGTGCTCGGGGGGCAGCTGCGGGTGGCGGGGGAGAGCGGAGGAGTGAGAGAGATCTCTCTCTCCCCCCCCCGCTACCTTCCGCCGCCCACCACTCACCGTCGCCTCCCCCCCCCCCGAGTACGCTCAGAGGAGAGGGCAGTTACTCGAGATGAGCGAGGCTCGCTCGAGTAACTCACCTTACTGAGCGTGCTCGCTCATCTCTAGAGTTATGCCATGACCAGACATATCTGGCGGCTTATTCCTCTTTCCCTACATCTGACCACAAAGTACTCTTTCTTGCTATAATAAACAAAACAATTTAGTTTGTCCCAGCTATTGGACTCTGAGCCCAGTACCAGATCATGACATCTAGTCATCTAACCATCACATTTTTCCAGCTTGTAACACATGAAGTTCAAGAACTGACTGTTCACTTGCTGCCTAATATATCCCAACCCTTGACAGGTGCTATTGTAACAAAGTCATCCTTGTTACTCACTTGACCTGTCAGTGGTTTTAATGCTATAGCCGATCCGTGTATACATGTAGACATAAATAAAAATGAATGAAACCTTTGCATAAAATAGTATAAGAGTTTGTCTTAGAGAGAATCACACCCATTAAAGAAGTTTGTAACATCAACCAATATACAGAAGTCAATGGAAAAGGTGAAATACTCTAATTTTTATTCCCTTCAGGGAAGGTGTTTTGTGAACTTTTGCTCATGGTGCAGTCAAAATTCTATCTAAAGTACATGCCTACATTCAGTGTGTTAATATTCTGTAGAAATAAATATATATGCATACATTACAGTATAAACAGTCCAAAAATGGACCGCATTATGAAAACTTAGGCCCCATAGAAATAGTCAAAATTCAAATATATTCTAAACTAGAGATTCAAGTATGATATTCTAAACTCCAGAGGAGAGGTAAAAAGTAGATTTGGATTGGCTGCGTTGGGCAACAAAATCTCTAGTTTCTCTATGGGTGCTCCTACACACAAGTCGGAATATTCTACAACAATGTTGTGCAATGTGCCCTCCTGCCAAATATTTAGCACCAAATTCCACATAGATAATGTATGGATTTTGATGTGGATTTGAAAATGCCAGAATTCTACTGGAAATTCTGCATTAAAATCCGCATTTAGATGTGTGGATTTTGATGCGGAAGTTCCAGATGGCATATTCTTGTGGAATATTCTGCCCTGTGTTAAAGCACCCCAATACAGTTCTGATACCTGAAGTTCTTGTATACTGAAGTTCTTAATGTATACACTAAACTTTGGTGTTGGGACTTTGACAGAATGTTGTAGATATTTATGAGCTAATTACCTGTAATACTTGCAATAATAATACATTTATAATACATTTATTATATAGTTGTAAACTTTTTATATGGGATAGACCTTCACACGCTGGGCACACAAATCCAAATTACAGGAAGTATGCAGAGCAAAATTAATTTGTAAAGTATTTTAAATGGCCACAGCCATATGTAGAGCCATATGTCCATCACAGTAGTAGTCAGCTGAAATGCTAAACAAATATTCATAGAGATTCATAGATACTGTGAGAGCCCTCAGCTGTCTGACATACAGAAACCAGCGAGAGAGCAATCAACTCTTAGGCTGGGTTCACACGGGGCGGATTTCCAGTGGAGTTCCCGCGGTTTGGTAAAAAAACGCAGAAATTCCACTGGAAAAGTGCAGCTTCAAAACCCATGGCCGACTACATTCCGCTGCTGTTTTTTCTTCCTATAGAGAGGAGCGAGACCGCAGTGGAAAAAAAAATTGACATACTGCACCTTTTGAATCTGGGCCGCAACGCTGGTTCTACTCGGCTTTGCTGTGACGGATTGGCCAGCCCGTGTGAACGAGAATTTTGCAAATTCTCGTCCACATCACTGGCTAATCCCGGGATTAGCGGCCGCAGGCAGATTCGCCCCAGCGAAATTCCGCAGCAAATCTGCGCCTTGTGAACCTAGCCTTAATGTAGTTTTAGCAGAATCATTTAACTTTGAGGGTGCTTTCACATGGTACAGAATACTCTGCAACAAGATTGTAGAGTATGCCTTTTTGCTGAATATTCAGCATTAAAATCCGCACTGCTAATGTGCAGATTTTTATGCAGAATTCCGGAATGGCATATTCTGCAACATTATTGTGGAATATTCTGCCTTGTGTGAAAGCATCCTAAGGAACCTTCCACACTGGTGGAATATGTCCACCGGGAGGCAGTGGAATTTGCTGCTGTGGTATTTTCCATTAAAATCCACAGGGCTAAGGCTGAAAACACATTGCTGTGGGTGCATCCACGCTTGGCAGTACCAAGCGTAGCTGTGCCTGAACGGGGCCAACTTCTTCTCCCTTGCCAACAATTCAAACTCTGCACCAGAGCACAAAAGTTTGAAAAAATAGGCGGAAAGATAGCAGCTGCCTGATCTCCCCCGCAGAATGCCCCGCAGAGCCATGGAGATGTTAGTGCGGAATTTACTACAACTTGTAGTGCGGAATAGGAAAAATTCTGCCTGTATGAAAAGTCACATATGCGGAATGTTTCTTCAAGACACGCCAGAAGAGGCAACTTAATCTGCCACTGCAGATTTCTACTCCATAACCCACACTCACTGCTCTGATGCTCCGCTGGCCCAGTGCCGCCACTTCCGTCCTGCTGGTCTTTGTATACAAACTGAAATGGTTATGTGTCCATATACACATGTGACTGCTTCAGCCAATCACTGGCCTCAGCGGTATATAGCTTGAGACAATCGAAGCCAGAGATTTGCTGCGGCAGTCATGTGTGTGCATACAGAACATCACCCCTATAGCCAGTGTAAAGAAAGACCAGCGGCGAGGACTGGGGGCCATTGGCATGGTGTGTATGATTTTGCTTGTTAGTTTTAAACATTCCCTGGCCTGTGTCCAACTTGGAAAACCCCTTTAACGTTACCAAAGGTTCTACCAACTAGCTTCATTCCTGTGCTCAACCATCATACCCACTCCAGATGGCTCGATGATTACCAGTTCTTTTAAGCTGCCTACCATTAGGGCTCCTTCAGACACACGTGCAAAAATTGCATACACAAGACGCAGAGAATAGAACCCACTGATGTCAATGGGATTGTTCTTATTTACTTTTTTTGCATGCGCATTTCTCATGCATGCAAAAAAAAGAACCTGCTTAGAGATGAGCGAACGTGCTCGGCCACGCCCCTTTTTCGCCCGAATACCGCGATTTCCGAGTACTTCACTACTCGGGTGAAAAGTACTCGGGTGCGCCGGGGGGCGGGGAGAGGCGTGGCGGCGTGGGGGGTAGCAGCGGGGAACAGGGGGGAGCCCTCTCTCTCTCCCTCTCCCCCCCACTCCCCGCTGCAACCCCCCGCGCCGCCACGGCGACCCCCGAATTTTTTCGCCCGAGTACGGAAGTACTCGAAAATCGCGGTATTCGGGCGAAAAAGGGGCGTGGCCGAGCACGTTCGCTCATCTCTAAACCTGCTCTATTTTCCAGTGTATTTGCACACCAAGGGTCTCAGGGAAGTGCACAAATGTGTGTGTAACATGCAACAGGATACGCAATACACTGCACAAAGCCCCGCAGGGAAAAGCACACAATGGGACATCATTAGGTTTAATAGCCATCTAAATCAGGATGTGGAGGGGTCACTTGTGAACATGCCATGCCTGTGCATATATGTACAGTAATGTACACAGACACGCTTGCAAACAAGCCTCACTCAATGCGCAGAGCTGAGTGTATTTGCGCATACGCTCGTCTGAAGCCACCCTGAGATGCCAGCTTGTTCATGTCCATACAGTTCAGCTTTTATTTGTTAAAATTAGACTAAAAGCCATGAAAAAAAATGCTGAATGTTGCGACCAGCAGAATTTTTGCCCCTCCCATCAGCTTAGAAAACCAGAACCAATAAGTAGCTCTTCATAGTTTTAAGGTTTGGTATTCGCTGTGGATTTGCACTGATGGTCTGTGTAGTAAAAAAGTATTACAAAAGTATACAGATGCAGCATAAACATATACATGCATTAAAAGCAGACCAAAATTGTAGACCTTCGTGTGAAAAAGTTCTTAGACTTTATTACTTGTCATTTATACATAACATAATATACTATGATATTATTACATTGCTATGAGTGATGTATCAATGCTCAATGACTTGTGAAACAACTACACATGCAAATAGCATAAGAGGCTACGTGGCCGTATGAGGAAGCGGTTCACCGACGCTCCAACAACTGGCTCCACATTTCTTACAGACAATGAAAATCATGAGTGCACAAACTAAAGACTCTTAATATGATGTATTATCTGAGAGCTGAACTGAAAACACCAATTTACGCACATGAAAATAAAAAGGATGCTTCCCAGGAGCATTATCAGATGTCAGTTACTATTATGGTCTGTAGGCATTTGTTTCAGTACAGAATGCAAATATGAACTCTGGCAGAACAAGACTCGCTGACTGCCTTATTTTACCAGATGTTACTTCGCGCAGCAAAGCTTCTTAACAAAAAATCCAGTTTTACAAGAAGTGAAACAGCTTTCTTTTATGATGGTGCTTACACTCAAACCAAAGACAGGAAACAAGAGTATTGGCTATTGACATCTCAGTACAGACTGTGAGTGTGTCTTTCTGATAGATCAATCTGACTGCAACATTTTGTTAAATTAGAGAAGAACAATACAATATTACCGGAGGTGCAGATTTCAGGAACACTGTTAGATGAAGCTACGCTAAAAACAAAAGCATGCGATTAAGATAGACTTCCAAGCCATATTCACTATTCTGCAAGAATTAGGGATGAAATCTCCCAGCATTCCTAACAGGCTCAGTTTCTGCACAGGGTGTTCAGTGGAGATTGAAATTCTGGGCAAAGTAGCATTTATACCAGGCAATGTACTTATCATAGAATGGTAGAGTTGGAAGGGACCTCCAGGGTCATCTGATCCAGCCCCTGCTCAGTGCAGGATTCACTAAATCATCACAGACAGATATTTGCCCAGCCTTTGTTTGAACACTTCCATTGAAGGAGAACTCCCCACCTCCTGTGGTAACCTGTTCCACTCATTGATCACCCTCACTGTCTAATATCTAATCTGTGTCTCCTCCCTTTCAGTTTCATGCCATTTCTTCTAGTCTTTACTTGTACAAATGAGAATAGGGCTGATCCCTCTGCACTGTGACAGCCCTTCACATATTTGTAGACAGCTCTTAACTCTCCTCTCAGCCTTCTTTTTTGGCAAGCTAAACATTCCCAGATCCTTTAACCGTTCCTCATAGGACATGATTTGCAGACCACTAGTTAAGAAGGATTTGAGACCATAGGAATGAAGGAAAAATAACTCTTGCATTATATTATAGGATCTCAACTAAGTGGTTAGAAACCCCAGATAGAATAGCGCAGCACAGTGCACTATTTCATACACGAAAATTTCTTACCACATGCTGTAAGCTGAACAGACCCCATTATAGTTACTTGGGTCTGTGTGGCGTGACTTGGCCCAGCATATGCTGAGGCACGGGGTTCTGCATCTGCCCTTGTATTTTGTATCAGTATATTAGTAAGTATGGCTGCTTTCTGTGATTTTTTTGAATTGATATATAGCTTTTCTGTGGTTTGTAAGTAATATTAGTGTAGGGACTCGCAAGAAAATGGGCACTGCTGGACGTGGGATGGTGAGTTTATGTATCCTGGCCACATGTTAACCAATACCTTGTATTTATCATTATTTTGCAGCAAGCAGTCTGGCTTTAAATGCTGGGGGAGCCTAGGGTGGCAGTGCCAGTGTGGTTCAGTTTTGAGGTTCAGGGGAACTCGCCAGGTGTTAAATAATAGGTTGTAAGCCTGCATGGTCCATACATTTATTGTTTGGCCTGGCAGCCTTTCTATTCCTTCTCTATGTGCAAGCAGAATACTAAGCAGCCCCCCTGAATATGTGGCAGGTAGGTGAGTGGTTGTTCATCAGTACTTTGCACCTGAGCGAGCTCCTCCATATGGCAGTTTGGTTGTCTGCATTCTGAGGGATGTGATGCTTATACGTACCCTTGCATTTTGTATCAGTATGGAAGTAAATATGGCCGCTGGCAGTGATTTTTTGAATTAATATATCCCTCTTCTATAATTTGCTGCGGGTCCAGCAGATGCCAGATTAGGCACTTTCAGCTTTTTGCTGTGTGGCTCTGAGGACAGAGCTAAACAATGGTAAAAAAAATGGTATAATGAACCTAAACTAAGATAGACGTATGCTGGGGGCGGAGCCTGGCCGGAGATGTAGATAGTCGCATCTCAGTGTAGCTCCTGCAAGATCCGACATTCCCATCCTGAAAACGGGACCCAGGGACACCGAAAGGCAGCCAAAAAGCAGCGGAGGCACAGTAGTAAGCTCCGGAGGCAGAACGGACAGCAGCAGAGATAATGGTGCGCGGCAAGGAGCGGGGGAAGGCAGAAGAAGCCGGCAGCTGGCAGAAGCAAGATGGCGCCGGCGGGAGGGAGCCGAGAACGCTCATACCGCGGCCCAGCATAAACAGTGCAGACATAGCACGTAAACTGGCAAGGTATGCCAGGGAGGAGGGGGGCAGAAAACAGGACTCCATAAGCCCTAAACAACAGAGGGGAGATACAGGAGAGCGGGAGAGCCCACAGAGAAGCACACAAATGGCGGGAGCAGGAGGGGAGGAAGAAGCCGCAGACACAGTACATGCAGAAAGTGAAAGTAAAAAGGAAAGAGCAGACAAAGCAAGCACAATAACGGACCCTGCTAAACACAGTAAGGACAAGGAAAAACAAAATAGTCTACATGCTGTATAAGACCATGCTGGAAATAAGCAGGAAGTCACAAGTCAGGCAGACAACCCCAACTACAAAAATAAAGGCGCAAACAGTGCCAATCCAGACGAACACTACGCAGGAGACAGCATGAATAATGCAAGCAGCCCAGGCATATGCACGCACAGCGCAAATCACGCAGACACCTCAGAAAGCACTATACGGGACACCTCCCAAAGTACAGAAGATGCCGCCAAAAAAGATCAAAGACAGGAGGACGAAAGATGCGCCAGGGAACCTACGTTGAAAGAAATATTCAGCGAAATTACTAAAGTCAACGCATCACTGAACAACCTTAATATGCAGATGGGGGCGATGCAAAGTAATGTAAACCTGCTACGGCAAGATATGAGAAAAATATCAGAGCGTCTGACAGAAACTGAACAACGTATAAGCGACGTGGAAGACGTAATACAGCCGATGCAGCGAGACGTGGAAAAAAATCTGCATGACATACAATATCTACAGAACAAGGTAGACGACCTAGAAAACAGGTCAAGAAGGAACAATGTGCGGATTGTGGGCCTCCCAGAAAAGGCGGAAGGAAGAAACCCAGCAGAATTTTTTGAAACATGGCTGCCCGAACTGTTCGGAAGAAACACTCTAACTGCAATGTTTGCAGTCGAAAGAGCCCACCGTGTACCGACACGACCCCTCCCCCCGGGGGCTCCCGCCAGGCCGATACTCATCAAAATACTGCATTACAGAGACCGTGATACCATACTCCAAAAGGCCCGCGAAAAGGGTGAAATCCAATATAACGGCGTGAAAGTCTCCTTTTATCCAGATTTCTCCACGAAAATACAAAAGAAGCAAGCAACATTTGTAGAAATAAAAAGACGACTGCGAAACCTACAAGTGCCCTATGGGATGTTGTACCTGGCTAAACTGAGAGTGGCGGCGCTGGGTACAACACAATTCTTTGAAAACCCAAAAGATGCAGGTGCTTGGATAGATCAAAATGAAGAACAGATCCGGAGGGGAAGATCGCCGCGCAAGACACCATGAAGAGGCTGCACCTAAAGAAACGTTCATACAAAGGGAACCGAAAATTTCTGAAAGGAGCTCCTGGGACGATAGGATGCATCGCGAAGGAGAATGGAGGACTGGTACCCCGATCCGATGAGACAACGGATCAGTGAGTTACATGTTGGGGGTGTTTGTTGTTTGGTCTCTCTCTCGCATATTAGGGGAATATTAGATAAGATACAGTTAAAAGGGATAAGGTTAAACGATAGAAAAATGACTCAGGGTGGGATAAGGGGAAGAAATGTCAACGTAAATGTACAAATGATAAATGTGTTGCAAATAACGAAAACATGCATAGTAAATGTGGATAAATGTCTGTACTGGGAGATGTGGGGGACCAAACCAAAATGTTGCTGGAGAGGCCCTTTGCGGAGAACAAACAGTAGTACACATACACATATACGGGGTGACACGGGTGAGATGCAAATACAGAGATGGGGACCCTCCCAGTGCGACTCACTTATAAAAATAAAAAGGGGTGGTAACGCCCAGAAAATAACAACCCTGCGGAAAACAAAAAACAAGGAAAATGGGCAGTAGGATTAGGGTTGTATCGTGGAACGTGAGAGGTATGAGTGACCAGACAAAACGATCAGCAATACTGCAAGTCATCAAGGAACAAGGCCCGGCTATTATATGTATGCAGGAAACACATTTATCAAAAGAAAATACGGACACGTTCAAAATAGGGGGGATGGGACAGAGCTTCCACTCCACACACACGAGGTATTCCAGGGGGGTCAGCATAGTGGTACACAGAAATATACCGTTTAAATGTCTCTCACGAAAAATTGACCCAGAAGGCCGCTTTATATGCCTACACTGCAGAATCTACAACTACACATGCATTATAGCTTCAGTATATATCCCGCCACCATATAATAACATGATAATGCGGCAAGTTATAGGTTTCATAACAGATAAACCGGACATTCCAGTCCTTATCATAGGCGACTTTAATTCGGTCATTAACCCTACACAGGACAGACTAAGGGCAGGAAACGCAAACGAAGAAAGGAACCTGACACCACTAGGTAAACTAATAAACGAGATATCATTGATAGACATACGGAGAACACGGCACCCCACAAATAAACAATACTCCTGCTACTCATCCGCATACCAATGCTTATCTAGAATAGACCTAGCGGTAGGGAATATTCAGATATATAGAGATATAACCTCGATAGAATATCTACCAAGAGTTGTTTCTGACCATTCCATCCTACATCTGGACATACAGCACAGTAACACTGTGAGTCATTCCCAAAAAAGTTGGAATCTGAACTCGCACTGGCTAAACATATTAAACAAGGGAATAGTGAAAAAAAACATTAGAGGAATACTTCGTATTAAATAAGGATACCACAAGTATGACGATCTGCTGGGAGGCCATGAAGGCATATATGAGGGGGGTATACATACAACAAATCACACAGGCAAAAAAGGGACATAGAGAAAGAGGACAAAAAATACGAGACAAACTAAAAGATTTGGAAGAAAATTACATAAAAGAGAAAACTATAACAACACTCAACCTATGGAAACAGGCCCAAGAGGCCCTTAATAAATACGTTCTAGAAATGGCGGCCACTAAAAATGGGTTCAGGAAACAGACATATTATGAGGAGGGAGAAAAAACGGGACATATGCTGGCAGTTATAGCCCGAGCACAAACTAGCCCCACATACATCATCGAACTAAAAGACACACATGGCGAGATTGTCAGGGATGCAACATCCATAAGAGAGACCGCGCGGGAATTTTACTCCTCTCTGTATTCCTCGAAACTGGAAAAAACGGTAGAACAAATCGAGGAATACTTGGCGGATATAAGAACACATAAATTGACGGAGGAACAGAGAGAGTTTCTAGATGCACCAATAGACTTGGAGGAGATGCAAGAGACGGTAAAAGATATGCAAAATAACAAGGCCCCAGGGGAGGACGGTTTCCCAATAGAATTTTACAAACAACATGCAGACACTTTATTACCACAAGTCCTGGAGACATGGGCGGGGGCGGAAAAGGAAGGGGAACTGCCACAAACAATGCGAAAAGCAAAAATAATAATTCTGTTAAAACCAGAAAAGGACCCCCTGTTGATGGATTCGTATAGGCCAATATCGCTGTTAAACGCGGATGTCAAAATTATAGCAAAAGTTCTAGCCAAGCGGCTATCACAAGTGGCATCCGCCTTGGTGCATTCAGACCAGAGTGGATTTATACCAGCAAGATCAATGGCAGCGAACATCCGTAGAGTATTTCTAAACCTACAAATACCCGTAGATAGAATCATATGCTCATTAGACGCGGCCAAGGCGTTTGATAGCGTTGAGTGGCAATACCTGTGGGAGGTACTAGAAAAAATGGGCTGTGGCCCAATATTTGTGAGACGAGTAAAACTCCTATATGCTAGAGCGGAGGCGGATGTGTCCATCAACGGGGGGGTCATCAGAAGCATTTCCACTACATAGAGGGACAAGGCAGGGGTGCCCACTATCGCCACTCCTGTTTGCACTTGCAATAGAGCCCCTAGCATGCAAAATTCGGTCACACCAGGAAATAGTGGGATTCAGAAGAGGAAACATGGAGGAGAAAATCGCTTTGTATGCGGACGACATGCTATTATTTTTAGGGGACAGGGAAAAATCTCTAGAAACCACGATGCAAATAATAAAAGAATTTGGAGCCTTCTCAGGACTCACTATCAATTGGACCAAATCCGAAATACTATCAATAGACACCCCAGACATGCAAGTCACCAACAGAGAATTAACCCTGAAATGCACCCCAACAATTAAATATCTAGGAGTTAAAATTACGAAAAAGGTTAATGAATACGGGAAAATAAACCTGGAACCACTTATGGAAAAATGGAAACAAAAACTTCACATATGGAAAAAACTACCCATGACAATCATAGGAAGAGTGAATCTTATAAAAATGATATGGATGCCCCAATTGCTATATCTAATACACAACTCCCCACACTGGATAACACAAAAATTCTTCCACAAGGCCAAGGGAATGTTTAGAGAACTCATATGGGGAGGGAAGACACCTAGGATAAAATTAGAACTACTATACAATTCAAAAGAAAAGGGAGGATTAGCCTTGCCCAATCCGTTCTCGTACTTCATGGCCTCCCAGCTGCAACATCTCAGGGGATGGGAGACAGAAGAAACACAAGACGCTAGTTTCAGAATTCTTAAAAATCTCTTTAACGGGTCACATTTGTTTGAAACCCTGGAACGTGGAGCATTTAAAAAAAAACGGTCAAAGTGCCCCCACGCTATTATTGATACATAAAATATGGTGGAAGACCAGAAACATGCTTGATATAAAAAACTGCACACAACATACCCCCATATGGAATAACCCGCACCTGCCAGAAATCAACAAGCTAAAAGGATTCCAAGGGTGGAAAGACAGGGGAGTTAGGAGAATGGACCAGATACTGGAGGGGGGGGAACTAAAAACCTTCGAGCAGTTAAGGCAAAACCACGACATCCCCAATAGTGACTTTTACAAATATCTGCAACTTAGACACGCTATACAAGCGGAAAAAAACACGGCGGAAATAACAATGGTAATAAATATAGTAGCGGACATAATAGGAAAAGCCACCACCACAGCGGGGAAAATATCTGTACTATATTCCCATATACAGGACACGGTTAATGCACGCAACCCGTTATTAACAAAAGCAAAGTGGGAAGCAGACATAGGGCCTATTGAGGAGTCGCACTGGGAGGAAATCCTACAAATGACACCCAAGCTATCTCTGAGCGAATCACACAGAGTCTCACAAATATTCTTAATACACAGAGTGTACCGCACCCCGGCCTTCTTACACAATATAGGAATGAGAACCTCCCCGATATGTGTAAGGTGCAAAACCCACACGGCGGACCTAATCCACATGCTATGGCGATGTCCGAAATTGCACAGATATTGGATGGGAATAAGAAATGCAATTAACGCAGCATTTGGCATACGTATAGACTTTACACCATACGTGTGCATTCTGGGATACATACAGGATCTAACATTAGATGATCATGAAAAACTAGCGGTAGCCAGACTATTGTATATAGCCAGAAAAACAATAGCCCAGCGCTGGTTGGACGAAGAACCACCCACGCTGGGAGAATTCAAAAATAAGGTCAACCAAATTTTACCGTGGGAAAGGAGTATTTACACTAAGCGTAAGGTCAGTCAAAAATATCAGGACATATGGCTAAGATGGATACACGCCCAGAGTAGTAATGTTGGACCAAATACATAGGGAGGGGAGTGGTGAGCCGTGTGGGGAGGCACCAGTAAACCGAGGATATACTAAGACATAACAACGTATGCAATTGATATATATATAAAGTTTATTGGGAAATGTAGAACAAATTACAGACTCGATATACAATAAAATAAAGTGGTAAGGATTAATGGGAAAAGTTAAGAAAGGAGGAAATGGAGAGAGAGAGACCAGGCAACGGGCAAAAGAAATATGACCCCCCCTTGTATGCAACAAAAAAATCTAACCCTGAATCAATAAAAGAAAACAGCAAGAAGATAAGCAACACGAAGACCAAAGAAGAAAACAAATATACGTTACAAGAACTGTTATTATTGTTTATGACACAACACTGTGTTCATTCAGAGACAGTTTACCCAAAGAACTGAACGTTGAGAGAGAGATCTTAGGGAGGGTGGGGGAGGGAGGGGGGAGAGGGGAAGGGGGTGGGTGAGAGGGGGAGGGGGAGGGAGGGAGGGGAAACCAAAGATTTGTAAAAAATGTTTTAAAATATGCAAAAGGTGAAAAAGTTTAATAAAAAATACTTTAATTAAAAAAAAAAAAGATAGACGTATGCTTATCCCAGGCATGCTTACAACCACATCTGGTGGAAAATTGTTGTAAGCATCTACTATGCTTTGAGTAAATAATATTTTCTGACATTATATCTGATCTTCCCGAAACTAATTTCAGTATTTAAAGTACTTGTAAGTGGGCAGGAGGCCAGGAAAAAGTGTGATGAGGAGACTGGAAACTCTATATAGTTGGAAACCTAGCATGCTTTTGGGAGGCCCATAGGTGAGAGATACTATTGTGGTGTTGCCATTTTGACCTGGAGAACATCACTGAAGAGAATACTTTGGGCTAAGTGTGTTATGCCCTCTAGAAGAATATTTACACCAAAATCTGAACTCCTAACGTGCTGATTTCAATGCAGAATTGAAAATGATGGGATTCTACCGGGAATTCTGCACCAAAATCTGCATTTAAAAGTATGGATTTCGATGTGGAATTCTGAGTTGGCACATTGTTGCAGAATATTCCATCCTGTGTGAAAGCACCCTTAACCCTTTCAGTGGCAGGTTTATTATTACCATGTCAGCGCAGTAAGCCCCAAAGATTTTCCTGAGGTAATTCGAAGTGGCAAACGTGTACAGTGGCACAATAACTGTGTGTCCTGGCCAGCATTTCAGCACTAGAGCTGTCCACGGAAATCTTCCGGGATTTAACTGCAAAGTTAGTGCAGCAAGCCCCAGAGATTATCCGGGTGTGCCACTAAAGGGGTTAAGTGACTATTGTAGCCACATTCCAGAATGTTCATTTGTTCATTCCACAAGTTGTTCTCAGCCATAATGTGTCCTACAGCCACAAAGCTTGTTGTACCTTTAAGGCTAGGTTCACACCACTTTTTTGCATTGTGTTAAAAGAACCAGTGTTTTTGTTGGGCAATTTTATCACTAAAACAAGATGCAACCAGACATAAGAAAGATGCAGCTTGTTCTTTTTTTTGTTTTCCTTAAGAACAAGAGCCTGTGTTATGTAAAATAAAGTCATCAGTGTGAAAGGCACTCTGTTGCATCTAGTTTTAGTGGAATTTTTTTTTCTAAGCTTGAAAAGATAAAAGAGGACTAGAGATGAGCGAACGTGCTCGTTTAGAGCAATCACTTGATTGAGCGTCACTTTTTTCGAGTAACTGCCTAATCGGGCGAAAAGATTCGGGGGCGCCGGGGGTGAGCAGGGGGTTGCGGTGGGGAGTGGAGGGGAAAGAAACAGCTCCGCCCTGTTTCACCCTGCTACATAGAAATGTAGAAAAACCTTTAAAAAAAAATAATAATTTCGGTATCATTGTAATTGTACTAACCAGCAAAAAAAATATGTCATTTATGCTTAAAGGGGTTGTCCCGCGCCGAAACGGGTTTTTTTTTTTTTAAAACCCCCCCCCCCGTTCGGCGCGAGACAACCCCGATGCAGGGGTTAAAAAAACCACCCGCACAGCGCTTACCTGAATCCCGGCGGTCCGGCGTCTTCATACTCACCTGCTGAAGATGGCCGCTGGGATCCTCTGTCTTCATGGACCGCAGGGCTTCTGTGCGGTCCATTGCCGATTCCAGCCTCCTGATTGGCTGGAATCGGCACGTGACGGGGCGGAGCTACACGGAGCTACACGGAGCCCCATAGAGAAGAGGAGAAGACCCGGACTGCGCAAGCGCGGCTAATTTGGCCATCGGAGGGCGAAAATTAGTCGGCACCATGGAGACGAGGACGCCAGCAACGGAGCAGGTAAGTATAAAACTTTTTATAACTTCTGTATGGCTCATAATTAATGCACAATGTACATTACAAAGTGCATTATTATGGCCATGCAGAAGTGTATAGACCCACTTGCTGCCTCGGGACAACCCCTTTAATAATTAGTTCTGTAAGGGGGACCATGTGAGCAATGAATGTGTTTTCACAGACCCCAAAAAGAGGCTGCAGCACCCTCTCCAGTATCATAGTCCATTCAAAGAGCTTTTAATCTTTAGAGGTGCCAGGAGATTGTTGTGGAAAACCCCTTTAATTCCTTTCTATCCATCCTCAGGGAAAATGAGGTTATTGGCATTACCATGATATGATCATGAGGATACTAACCTTGTGTCTGTATTCTGTAATTTGCTGAAGAGAAATACTTCATCCTGCGAACAATTAGATTACAGATACTTATTGTGAACATTACCAGCTCTGACTGATGGACCTTCAGATTGCTGTAAAGCGTCAAGTTAAAAGAAAAGGTTGGCAAATTCTGCGCTACAGTACTTTTATGTATCGGCCATTTGTGACTTCATCAAACAGCACATCAGTAACACAGAGCAGCATTTCAAATCAATAGATTTTTATTGAAAATACATTTGTATATGGATCAAAAGAGGAGGGCGTTCATATAAAGAGCCTCATCCAGAGCTGGAACAGAGACTCCACATTCAGCCTTTTCAAACGAGTATCTCATTTAAGTCAGCAATAAAAAATCAATGCTAGGCAAAGCCTGAACAGAGTTCTTTTATGCTGTTTAGTAGTGGGTAAACACTGCGCTCCTAATGTTTCATGTGAAGGTACATTGAGCGACAAACAAAGTACAGTTCCTTTCTCAACAGAATCTGTGTTTGTGAGTCATTTTAAGTGGTTCATTAAGTTACAGAAATTGCTGTGCAGAAGAAAAGATTATTTGTACCATTATCTGAAATTTAATAAAAGTCTACTGTTTTCCTCTCATCTTTTGACCTGCATCTGTTTGACACTTTTTCATCTATTTAAACGCTCTTTTTATAATTATCCATACATTCTACTCCCTCAAGACTTTTTCTCTCCAGATTAATATTTATTCAGTTGGTTAGAAAAAAAGGCTTAGATGTTTTTTTTTCTTCTCAAACTGCAATTATTGATTATTGTTCCTCCTCACCAGAGGTAATCATGTCTCTGATTTACAATGGGTGGAGTATTAGAAACGTACAGTATTATAGGACAAACCTTAAATGATGGGAAGTAATTCATAAAGCCATTTTAATATATAGGATGTTTTTTAATGCAGTTTTTATGACAAAATTATGATTCATTACCACAATTAAAAAAAAAAAAAACTAGACTGAATATCCTGACTGTATGGCTGGATTTAGCCCTGGCATTCTTTCTTCAATACGATCATGTTACTGACTCTTGCACAATCCCAACAGTGGTCATGGCCATAGAGTTTTTTTTAACTTTCAGACTACCATTGCCCCACAGTGGCATTACTAAATTAACAAATATAAATGTAGAGTTATTAAGAGGATTTTCACACTGTAAAAAATTATTTAAATGGTTGGACATGGAAGAAAATAAATGGGCATACTCATCTGTTTGCTTCTACAGCCAATCAGAGGCCTTAGCATCACCATCCTGAACTCTTAGCATCATTTCGCCCAGGATATGAGCGCCAATGTCAGGAGTTTGGATGGTTTTGCTGCGGCCTTGGTTTGGCTGCAGCAGTCACCTGACTTCCGCCGGACATACATACTGGCAGCAGGAGCTAGAGCTGCTGGAGCCAGACAGCTGTGTTTTGGGGGTCGACAACAAGTGAGTATGGTCTCTTTTTTATTTTCTGCCTTGCCCAGCCATTGAAAAAATGTTTTGCTGTGGGAAAAACCACTTTGATGTCAGTTTTCTGCAGTAATGTAAAACCATGCAGATTGACCAACAAAAGCAACAGTTAATATTTGGGTTGGTAGAAAAGAATGTGTGGCTATTAGAGATGAGCGAGCACCAAAATGCTCGGGTGCTTGTTACTCGGGACGAAATTATCGCGATGCTCGAGGGTTCGTTTCGAGTAACGAACCCCATTGAAGTCAATGGGCGACTCGAGCATTTTTGTATATCGCCGATGCTCGCTAAGGTTTCCATTTCTGAAAATCTGGGCAATTCAAGAAAGTGATGGGAACGACACAGCAACGGATAGGGCAGGCGAGGGGCTACATGTTGGGCTGCATCTCAAGTTCCCAGGTCCCACTATTAAGCCACAATAGCGGCAAGAGTGGCCCCCCCCTCCCAACAACTTTTACTTCTGAAAAGCCCTCATTAGCAATGCATACCTTAGCTAAGCACCACACTACCTCCAACAAAGCACAATCACTGCCTGCATGACACTCCGCTGCCACTTCTCCTGTCCTCAGTAGGCTTAGCAAACCAGGTGGGGTCAGTCACCTCATCGTCCTGCTGCTCTTCCTCCGAATCCTCTGTGCGCTCCTCCCTCGTACTTACTCCAATTACTACTACCTGAGTGATAGACATCTGTGTCTCATCGTCATCGTCCTCCTCACCCACTGAAAGCTCTTGAGACAGTTGCCGGAAGTCCCCAGCCTCATCCCCCGGACCCCGGGAACTTTCCAAAGGTTGGGCATCGGTCGCGACAAACTCCTCCAGTGGGAGAGGATTCGGAACCATTGCTGCCCATTCTGGGCAGGGGCCCGAGAACAGTTCCTGGGAGTCTGCCTGCTCCTCAGAATGTGTCATTGTAATGCAGTGAGGAGGCTGGGAGGAAGGAGGAGCAGCAGCAGCCAGAGGATTCAGAGTTGCAGCAGTGGACGGCGCAGAATTCTGGGTGGTCGATAGATTGCTGGATGCACTTTCTGCCATCCACGACAGGACCTGCTCACACTGCTCATTTTCTAATAAAGGTCTACCGCGTGGACCCATTAATTGTGAGATGAATGTGGGGACGCCAGAAACGTGCCTCTCTCTTAATCCCGCAGCAGTCGGCTGCGATACACCTGGATCAGGAGCTCGGCCTGTGCCCACACCCTGACTTGGGCCTCCGCGTCCTCGCCCGCGTCCACGTCCTCTATGCCTACCCCTACCCCTCAGCATGCTGTATTACCAGTAGTGCAGAAACAGAACGCTGTAATTAAATGTGCCGCTTATTGGCCTGTGGTTGGAGGCTGACTTCCCTTACGGAACGCACAGCAGAGCCAGGAAACAATTTTGTGCACGCCTGTAGTGAGACGTAGGTGCGTATGACTGAGCTAGTGGAATTCACAGCGCAGAAGCAGTCAAGTGGCCAAAGGCCAGTAGTAGGCCTTAAGTATTTTGCTTCTATTTTTTTAAAATGCTGAGCAGATACAGCAGACAGATACTGTAGGCAGCGTATAATATTATGTATACTGTTTCCCTCTGGCGGGATGACAGCGCTGATGTAACAGAGACAGCAGATCCAGGAAACAATTTTGCACAAGCCTGCTGTAACGCTTAGCTGCGTATTAATTACGACTACTACCCCCAGCAGATAGATACTGTAGGCGGCGTATAATATTATGTATACTCTTTCCCTCTGGCGGGATGACGGCGATCATGTAACAGAGACAGCAGATCCAGGAAACAATTTTGCGCAAGCCTGCTGTAACGCTTAGCTGCGCATTAATTACGACTACTACCCCCAGCAGATAGATACTGTAGGCAGCGTATAATATTATGTATACTGTTTCCCTCTGGCGGGATGACGGCGATCATGTAACAGAGACAGCAGATCCAGGAAACAATTTTGCGCAAGCCTGCTGTAACGCTTAGCTGCGTATTAATTAGGACTACTACCCCCAGCAGATAGATACTGTAGGCAGCGTATAATATTATGTATACTCTTTCCCTCTGGCGGGATGACGGCGATCATGTAACAGAGACAGCAGAACCAGGAAACAATTTTGCGCAAGCCTGCTGTAACGCTTAGCTGTGTATTAATTAGGACTAGTACCCCCAGCAGACACGCAGTAAACTGAAGACGGTCACAGGCAGCCCAAATATAGTATTTTTCCCCAATTTTTTGGAAAAAGCCCACTGCCTATATAGCCTGAATATCTCTTTCCCTGCCTCACCAGTACTGGCCCTATACTCTGTACAATGACTGCAGACTGCGGACGCAATGCTCTGCACGGCCGATATACAAAAAAAAAAAAATTGTGCAACACTGCTAAAAGCAGCCTCAACAGTACTGCACACGGTCAGATGTGGCCCTAAGAAGGACCGTTGGGGTTCTTGAAGCCTAAAATAACTCCTAACGCTCTCCCTATAGCAGCTCCGGCACCAGCAGCACTTTCCCTGATCTCTGTCAGAATGCATCTGTGGCGAGCCGCAGGAGGGACCGATTTATATACTCGGGTGACACCTGATCTCGCCAGCCACTCACTGCAGGGGGGTGGTATAGGGCTTGAACGTCGCAGGGGGAAGTTGTAATGCCTTCCCTGTCTTTCTATTGGCCATAAAAGCGCGCTAACGTCTCAGAGATGAAAGTGAAAGTAAGTCGAACATCGCGTGGTACTCGCCTCTAGTAACGAGCATCTCGAACACGCTAATACTCGAACGAGTATCAAGCTCGGACGAGTACGTTCGCTCATCTCTAGTGGCTATCTAGTTAGTTTGCATCAAATTTACCTAATTTATAAAAATTCTCTGCAACTATTTTTGTTCACAGATGTTTTATAGTGGAATGCCAGTTAAAAAGCAGGTGTTTATGTAAAATGCGATATACGTGTGACGCTGATGCATGAAACCTTTTCTTCTAGATCAATTAGATACAGCAACTAGACTGATTTATAGGTAACAAAGAGCCACTTTTAGCAGCAGTTGTAGAGGATGAGGTCTAGCTGGGCATAGGATAGTGGGGCATGTACTGGGTGCAATTACTGTGCTTTATACTATGGTGTAGGGCAGGACCATGATTGGGTGACTGTATGGGCTCCTGTACACGGCCAGGTAAGACCTCGCATGCAGAAACCCGCAGCGGAGTTTGACCCGATGTCCGTCCAGTGACCCCTGCGTACCTGTCCAGCGTCTTCTCTGTGCTGCGAATGTGCCAGGCAGCATTCCAGCAAGCATGCGCAGTACAGAGGACGCCGCGCCGCCCGCACCGAACTTTGCAATGCAAATCTGTCCGTGGACAGGAGCCCTATTGCAGTTGATTCAAAGTTGTAAGGATTATTAGGTTCCCACACACAAGGCTAAGGATTAACTAAGATTACTTGCATTGATTAAAAGTGTTGGGAAACAGAAAAAAGGACTATCTGCGCTCATATGAAGGTCGCTCGTTCCAGGAAAAAAGTGGAAACCAATCCAAAGCATATGCCATTTATTTATCCAAAAAGGAAAACAAAATCTTAAAAATTCAAAGAAGCCTGCAAGCTTCCTTTTAGTATAAAATATATATAAAATCCTACTGAAGACTGCAACGCGTTTCGGCGCACCATGCGCCCTCCTCAAGCATACATCACAAATGGATACATGCAGTTTTATACTGTCTTATTACATAACATGTGTTCGTCCATCCTGAACCGCCATTCATGTGCCAGCCATCACGAATGCAGTTCCGGCACCATAGGAATGACGTCAATACCTCGGCATCCTCATTACACCTATTTGGAACGTAACATGCATTCCACACTCGTATCACTCCTACTGGTGTGGCGGCATCATCATGCCTAATTGGAATGCACCCTGCGTTCCACACTAGTATCTCTTCTACTGACATGGCGGCATCACCACACCAATATTACGTAGATTCATCAAGAATACATGTTGCATTTCACGGGGCCGTATCACATGACAACGTGATGACGTCACCCCATCAAATAACAATACACCTCCAATCATGTGACCAACAGGCCCGAATCTCATCATAATAAAGACATACACATCGATGTGTCCTGTTGTTATTTGTTTTTTTATCCTTCTGGCTTCACATTGCATGTAATACCCCTAAATTGGTTTCTATATCTATAGGTTAGGGATAGCACTATGGCACTATGAGGACCTCTAATGTATAAATCAAAAGGCTTCCACCCGATATTCATTCAGCATATTCCCATCAAGTAAGTTAATATAAAACATATATCTATATAAATATATTAAAATATATATCAAAAGTTAAAATATATATCCTCTTTGCTAAAACATTATATCCAGGTCACCAATATATATTGGACTCACAAAGGATATATAAATCCCCTTCTCTAATACCATCATCTATAAATAAATAAATAATTAAATAAACTAAAAACAAATTACTATATTTTCTCTAATCTATTGATTAAAAATGAAGGAACATGCAAGATATCAAAAGAATCAAGGGAAACACATAAGATAAAAGTATAAACAAATAGTATATAAACAAGTTCCAGAAAAACAATGCAATATTATACGTCGCATCCATGATATACAGCTAATCCGAAGAGGCAGCCGTTGCTGATCTCTCAGAAGTAGACTTACATACTTCTTTGCTTGTTCAATTCCATTGTGGGCTTCCTCGTAGTTTCTGTAGAACATCCTTAATATGTGGTGGATGATTCTGCTTTGTATTATGTGATCTCTTTCCTAAAGACTGTTCCTCTAAGTGAATATTAAGATCATTTAACCCTTACTATATAGTAGCTGATCAACAAATCCATGTATACATGCCAGCATATGGGAATTTTTATGTACTACAAGTGGGAGAGGGGCACTAGACAGAATGTTTGCTTTGAATGAACCCAAGCTTCGTTCCCGTTTGAGAAATGAATTAAAAGGTGTTGACTAGAGATGAGCGAGCACCAAAATGCTCGGGTGCTCGTTACTCGAGTCGAACTTTCAGTGATGCTCGAGAGTTCGTTTCGAGTAACGAACCCCATTGAAGTCAATGGGCGACTCGAGCATTTTTGTATATCGCCGATGCTCGCTAAGGTTTTCATTTGTGAAAACCTGGGAAATTCAAGAAAGTGATGGGAACGACACAGCAACGGATAGGGCAGGCGAGGGGCTACATGTTGGGCTGCATCTCAAGTTCCCAGGTCCCACTATTAAGCCACAATAGTGGCAAGAGTGAGCCCCCCCCCCCCGCACTGTTAGCATAAAGATCGTTCTCCTCTGCCACAGCTGTAACAGCTGTGGCAGAGAAGAACGATGTTAGCCCATTGAATTCAATGGAGCCGGCAATACAGCTGGCTCCATTGAAAGCAATGGGCTGCCGGGGATCGCGGGATGAATTGTCGGGAAGGGGTTAAATATATAAGCCCTTCCCTGCAATTCATCCAGAAATGTGTAAAAATAAAAAATATATATATACTCCCCTGGTCCCGGCAGACGGAGTTCAGCATGGCCAGCGGCAGTCCTCCTGAACTGCTCTGAACAGCTGTGAGTAGTATTCAGCAGCCGGGGATTTAAAATCCCCGCCTGCTGAATGAGCTGCCTCTAATTGGTCACAGCCTGACCAATCAGAGGCAGATTCCACTCACACACCCATTCATGAATTTATGAATGGGTGAGTGACTGCTGCCTCTCATCTGATTGGTCCCGCTGAGCCAATCAGAGGCAGCAGTCACACACCCATTCATAAATTCATGAATGGGTGTGTGAGTGGAATCTGCCTCTGATTGGTCAGGCTGTGACAAATTAGAGGCAGCTCATTCAGCAGGCGGGGATTTTAAATCCCCGGCTGCTGAATACTACTCACAGCTGTTCAGAGCAGTTCAGGAGGACTGCCGCTGGCCGCGCTGAACTCCGTCTGCTGGGACCAGGTGAGTATATATATATATATTTTTTTTACACATTTCTGGATGAATTGCAGGGAAGGGCTTATATATTTAACTCCTTCCCAACAATTCATCCCGCGATCGCCGGCAGCCCATTGCTTTTAATGGAGCCGGCTGTATTGCCGGCTCCATTGAATTGAATGGGCTAACATCGTTCTGCCGGGACAAGGTGAGTATATGTATATATTTTTTTACACATTTCTGGATGAATTGCAGGGAAGGGCTTATATATTTAAGCCCTTCCCGACAATTCATCCCACGCTCGCCGGCACGCCATTGCTTTCAATGGAGCCGGCTGTGTTGCCTGCTCCATTGAATTCAATGGTCAGTGCTCGTTTAATCGAGACGAGTACCGCGTGGTGCTTGTCTCGAGTAACGAGCATCTCGAGCACCCTAATACTCGAACGAGCATCAAGCTCGGACGAGTATGCTCGCTCATCTCTAGTGTTGACATATATGGCTGCCCTTCCTGTTATTGCTAATTTAAAAAAATGTTCAAAATGAAAACCTGAAATGATTGATATATCTCTAAGCAAAGTGCAATTATTAAACATTTGCTATCCTGCTAACTTTTCATTAACTAATATTCAGCCATGTTTATATGTTGGGTTAGAACCCTCATATACTTATCACACTCATAAAAAAAGGAAAGGTGAAGTAGTTGCCTATAGTAGCCAATCAGATTGCCAGTTTCTAGAACATGAGAATTTTGAGGAATTTCCATTGCACTTACTTAAAATATGTTTTGAGGGCCATTTTGGCTTTCTGTCATTTCTCTCAGGGTGCTGTGGATGGCTGGCGCTATGGTGACATTAGCTGCTGCTAAGAATGCTGTCATTTGCTATCATCTGAGCACGGTTGTTGAGTGTCGTTAAGTGAGCTTTGTGTATTTTATGTTATGTGGCACTTTTGTAATGTAACTATGCATATATAAAACATTTATAAATTATTCCGGTGTCTCACATTGGCCACTGTAGCACACACAATAGCTCAAACATCCTGTTTTTTAAGTTACTGGGCAGCTTTGCTGTGCAGGCAGGGACAGACCGAGTCATTTCATTATTACTGGAGTGGTTGAGATGTAATGACAGATGACAGCACTATTATATAGCTAACATTATACACTGTACAAACAGATGAGGCTCTGTATGCACCTCCTGCCCCTCCCAAGTCTCTGAGGAATGGGACTATAGCCCATCTCTTCCTTGAGAATTTATTAGTCTATTGACAGGGTTCTGACCACCGAACGCCATTAATCGCAGCTGCCGTAAAGCACACACACCCTGCTGTAGTTTGCTGTATATTTCCAATATGATTGCCAAGGGAAAATTATGTAAAAATAAAATATAAGTAGCTGCAACATTTATAAAAAAGAAACAAGGACATTATTTCTCTTGTGCAGAATGAATTTAAATAATAAAAGTAAAATTAAATACGAGGGACATTCCCATTCACTGCTGCTGAATATTATATCCCTTCTCGTCTGCTAGTTACGCTTCCCTCTGCTCTCTTCTGACTCCTCTAGAGACCTTTCCTAATTGTACATATCCTTTTTCCCTTATGTCCATTGTCACTAGATCTGCTGTTTCCTTTTTTCTCAAGTTTTTCTATGTAACTATAAAACCTCTCCTATCATCCTAAGTTGCCTTTACTGCATCTATTTAAGTGTCATATTTGTGCATTCCTTTTGTAATTTCCATTGATGTTTCCCCTTATGAATTCTTTGTTGCATATCTCAGTATGGTAGTATACTGTAGAAGGCAATTCAAGGGTTTTAAGCATTAATCTTGTCAGTGATATCTGAAAGTGCAGTTAATTGGGATTAGGAAACCCTTTCTATATAGTATATACCATTTTAGGGTGCATTCCCACGAACGTATATCGGCTCGGTTTTCACGCCGAGCCGATATACGTCGTCCTCATCTGCAGGGAGGGGGGAGGATGGAAGAGCCAGGAGCAGGAACTGAGCTCCCACCCCCTCTCTGCCTCCTCTCCGCCCCTCTGCACTATTTGCAATGGGGAGAGGCGGAATGGGGGCGGGGCAAATTTGCAGAATTTAGCCCTGCCCCCTTTCATTGCAAATAGTGCAGAGGGGCAGAGAGGAGGCAGAGAGGGGGCGGGAGCTCAGTTCCTGCTCCTGGCTCTTCCATCCCCCCCCCCCCTGCAGATGACAACGACGTATATCGGCTCGGCGTGAAAACCGAGCCGATATACGTTCGTGGGAATGCAGCCTTAAGATCATAGAAAGACTTAGAGAAATTCTGGAGAATTAGATGAATATTATTTTACAGTTGAGATAGTTGCACCTAAGGAAAAAATGAATAGAACAGCACCTCAGAGTAATAAAACAATACAAATAAGTGTCCAACAGAAAAAGAATAGGACTTACCTGTCGTTGAGTCCATTAAAAGGCCAGCTGTCACACCTGTAGTCCCCGTATTCCAGACAGTAATAGCACAGTAAGACCTAAGACCTAACCTAGGAGGATCCGAAATCCAGAGGAATGGTTCGGTATAACAGGGAAATAAATAAAATTATAAAAAGCTCCTGCTCCCAGGTCCGTGCAGAAGCTTTTTATAATTTACTTTACTTACACAGTTGCAACTAAAGGATTAACACCTTCTCATAAAGTTTCAGTACATCATTTGGATGTGGCATCACTTTATGATTGGTGGTGCCTACTGATCTTTCATTTGCATGTGACTGTGCTACAATTCTCTGCAAACGGGAGCACACCAGAGTGGAGAAAAACAGTGAAGAGGCTGCAGTCCTAAACCAGATCTGTGCCCCCTTCATTCTTAGGATCCTAGCAATATGCTATCACTTTAGGAGATGAGGATAAACCTCCAGCAGTAACAAACTTTTAAAGGGTTATTTTCCTCACAATCAAAGCTAAGATGGCAATACCTGTCTTTATGTGGTGGCCAGAGGGGGCTGGCAGTATGGAAGGAAGCGAAGAGTTATACTACACTGTTACTGTAACCTACACAAAAGTCATGCTGCACTCCCATCTCAATCATAATTGTCTGAAATAACCCTTAAACTCCTAGGATACGCCAGGCATCCTTGAGGTTCGATAACTGGATCCTAATGGGTGAGACCTATGCATGAGTAATCGTATACTATCTGTTTCTATGACAGACTGGAACCATAAGTGGTCTAGGACCAATGTCCTGTCTTGCTTTCCCTCGCCGTGTCCTCCCCTTCCCTTTTTCCAAACACATTGGGTTTAGTTTTAGTTATTTTACTGTTTATCTTTCTTAAAAATAGGAGACAGTGGTATCTCTCAAAGCATGTGCAAGTATTTCCCAATTTTCTGTTGATAATTGGGTTCCATAACTGATATTTGAGAAACTGATGTCTTCATAAAAAAAATTTGAACATAACTCTTAGGATACATATTGTCTTATGTTGCACTGTTAAAGAATCTGCTCAGCCAATTCACAGATACATTTGTGTTTGGTAACCTGATTGACAACTGATTGACAACTTTAGTTATTGCTTCACTCCATAATGATACACTATTCTTGGCATTTAAGAAAAAAATGTAGGAACCTCCAGTTTATCCACATCTGTGTTCACATAACATCTTCTTTCAGGAATTGCTTTGCATGATTCCAGTTTGGGCTGATGGCCACCAGCAGAGGAAGCTCTGTATACTCCCTGTAACTTACTAGTTAATGCAGGATTTATCACTAAGTGTTTTTGTACCGCTGAAGATTTCTATATGAATGCTGGGATATCTGTTCTACTTGCCTCCATCCACTAGGCACAGAAAGCTGACATTTGTGCAATATATTGTGAAATACATGTGAAGGTTAATTTATATCAAACTATTGAATAACATTTACGCTGTCGACATCCCTTTATAAAAAGTACCTGCAGTAATGCTGCATTTTTTAAATGTACCATATGCTTTCAAATTAAAACAAGCCGAGCTCATTATATCTGCACTATTGGAGAGGACATAAAGGAAGTGAAGCCCTACCAACAGCTTTTCCTGTAACTACATATTTTACAGGTATCATGAGAAAAGTAATACTCACACAGATGTTTCTGTTTGACTAAACTGTATCTTTTTATTTGCCATTACAATACATTAACCGTCATATTGAATGCATTCAGCAGTGAAAGCCGACTACAAGTTAGAGATTTAGGGCCTATTGACACTAATGCATTTGCGCAACGCAAAATTTACTCGCGATTTTAATGGGTTTGGTCAAATTTGCACATTTTGTGTGTGCATTTTGGTTGAGCAAAGAAATACCCAGCATGCTGTATTTTCTTGTATATATGTGAACATAAGGTGCCCACAGAAGTCATTGGGGATGTGCTAATACGTGCGCAATATGCAAGGACATGCGTATATGCTGTGGATTTGAGCAGGAAACTGTCTGGACGCTATAAAGCAAACAGGAAATGGCACTGCCGGCATCTACAAAAGGCGCAACCAAGCCCAATGTCATGCACATAATAAAGTGTTATCACATGAGGGAGGGTCTGGAAATCCCTGCACAGGCACGGCTTGCGTTGATTTCAATGAGAGCTGCGTATGCAGTTACAAGCGCTGACCACTACACAGAGGTCGGAGAAGAGACTTCCGCTGCATCTGCTCTGACATCTATGTAATTGCAGCAGGCGCACAATCAGCTGATCGGTTGAGGTCCCAAGCAACAGACCCCAGCTAATCAACTATTGATTACCTATCCTGAGGATAGGTCATCAATAGTATTCTTCCTGGAAAACCCCTTTAACCAAAGAATATTCCTCTGTTATTTTATGGTATATACTGAGCAATGTAATTGTATTCACCATATAGTAAAATATGTGACGATAAGTTGGAAGACCACAAGGGACCAGTTCTGAAGGGAATACACCTCCCAGCCACAGAGTGGTGCCGCTGCCCATTCAAAACATCCATGCAAGTACTATAACATTGTACTGTTTTTCAGAAGGGTGGTAGATATGACCCCATAAGTGTTTTACATCTTTGTATTCATTTTCTGTGTTTATATTGTTATCTGCTTAATTGATTCATCATTATGTTTCATAATTCACCGGAACAAAAGTCTAAACTTGCCTAGTAGTTATATTCTGCTCATACGAGGGGCTGCTGATAAGTCTTTGGCTTTGTTTTCTTTTTTTGCTTCTATGGTAACGAATGTTACATCACATGAAGCCTTATGTGTCTTATATATGTTTTTAAAAATTTGTGTTTGTAGCTTAAGGCAACAGTGATCTAGGCATGAGGGAACACAAAATGGCGGAGTCTAAGGCGATATCCACAGCAAACGAGAGCAGAGGAGTGATAAAATTTTCTGCGAGGAAAGTCCGCGAAGGATATTCATGGTGATATGTCGCAGACATTGGGGAATCAATGCCCTTCATATTCTACATTTAAAGGGGTTGTCCCGCGCCTAAACGGGTTTTTTTTTTTTTCAATAGGCCCCCCGTTTGGCGCGAGACAAACCCAATGCATGTGTTAAAAAAAAAACCGTTTAGTACTTACCCGAATCCCCGCGCTGCGGCGACTTCTTCCTTACCTTAGCAAGATGGCCGCCGGGATCTTCACCCACGATGCACCGCGGGTCTTCTCCCATGGTGCACCGTGGGCTCTGTGCGGTCCATTGCCGATTCCAGCCTCCTGATTGGCTGGAATCGGCACACGTGACGGGGCGGAGCTACGAGGACCAGTTCTCCGGCACGAGCGGCCCCATTCACCAGGGAGATGACCGGACTGCGCAAGCGCGTCTAATCGGGCGATTAGACACTGAAATTAGACGGCACCATGGAGACGAGGACGCTAGCAACGGAGCAGGTAAGTGAATAACTTCTGTATGGCTCATAATTAATGCACGATGTACATTACAAAGTGCATTAATATGGCCATACAGAAGTGCTGAACCCCACTTGCTTTCGCGGGACAACCCCTTTAAGAACTGGGTTGCTAAATTTAAAATGGGCCACTTCAGCACCAATGATGAGGAACGTCCTGGACGACCGAGAGAGGCTGTTGTTCCGGAGATAGTCGATGCTGTGCACAACTTCATACTGGAGAATCGGTGAATTTCAGCTGAAGGAATAGCAGACATCATGGGGATTTCTTGTGAATGTGTTTGTGTTATTATCCAAGAACATTTGAACATGAAGAAGCTATTTGCAAAGTGGGTCCCCAAATGTTTGACAACAGATCAGAAAAGCATGCGAGTGAAAACTTCCCGGTCCATTTGTCAGCGTTTCCGGACTGATAAGAACTTCCTGGATAGACTGGTCACTATCGATGAGACCTGGATTTATTTGTATGACCCTGAAACCAAGGAGCAGTCAAAAGAGTGGAGGCACAGTGGTTCTCCTCGCCCAAAGAAGTTCAGTGTGCAAAAATCAGCCACTAAGGTGATGGCGTCTCTGTTCTGGGATAAGGAGGGCATGCTGCTAGTGGACTACCTTCAAAATGGTTCTACCATCAATGCAAGGTATTACATTGAACTTTTGGACCAATTGAAGGCAGCTCTGAAGGCCAAAAGGCACAGCAAGCTGTCCAAAGGAATCTTGTTCCTGCAAGACAACGCCTTCGCTCACACTGCACAAGTGACCACCGCAAAACTGGTGGAGCTAGGCTTCCAGTTGGTTGACCACCCACCTTATTCACCAGATCTAGCTCCCTCCGACTGTCATCTGTTTCCAAACCTGAAGAAACACCTCAAGCGTACCAAATTTCACACCATTTCTGATGCCATGGCTGCTACGGATGACTGGTTTGAGGCACAACCAAAATCCTTCTTTTTGCAAGTCTTTCAGAACTTAAAATACCGATGTAAGAAGGGTGTTGATATCAGTGGAGAGTATGTGGAATAAATGTAAAGTTTCATCTTCCTATCTCGTTTTTTTCTGGGTAAAGCCAAAGACTTATCAGCAGCCCCTCGTTGTAATATGTCCCATTGGTATGGTTTCCCGTTAGCAATGGAAAATGTATCAACCGTGTAAGGAATAAGACCCCATTTACACTGACAGATGATCACTCAAAAGTCGCTCAAACAATAGTTTGATTGACAGTTTTGAGTGATCATCTTTGCGTAGTCTATTATAGCTAGTTAAAGGGGTTGTCCCGCGCCGAAACGGGTTTTTTTTTTTTTCAACCCCCCCCCCGTTCGGCGCGAGACAACCCCGATGCAGGGACGTACAGACAGCTTACCGGAGCGCTTACCTTGATCCCCGCGCTCCGGTGACTTCTATACTTACCTGTGAAGATGGCCGCCGGGAACCTCTTGCTTCGTGGACCGCAGCTCTTCTGTGCGGTCCACTGCCGATTCCAGCCTCCTGATTGGCTGGAATCGGCACGTGACGGGGCGGAGCTACACGGAGCCGCTCGTGCGAGCGGCTCCATAGAAGACTACAGAAGACCCGGACTGCGCAAGCGCGGCTAATTTGGCCATCGGAGGCCGAAAATTAGTCG
This sequence comes from Eleutherodactylus coqui, assembly GCF_035609145.1. NCBI lineage: Eukaryota > Metazoa > Chordata > Amphibia > Anura > Eleutherodactylidae > Eleutherodactylus > Eleutherodactylus coqui. Next base: position 190,883,758 of record NC_089838.1, on the reverse strand, counting down.
GGCTCCATGGGAACGAGGACGCTAACAACGGAGCAGGTAAGTAAAAAACTTTTTATAACTTCTGTATGGCTCATAATTAATGCACAATGTATATTACAAAGTGCATTATTATGGCCATACAGAAGTGTATAGACCCACTTGCTGCCTCGGGACAACCCCTTTAAGAGCTATGCAGGTGGAGCGGGACACCGCTGTTATCACTCAGCGAACAATACAGCTGTTCTACATAAGCAAACAGCTGTATTGTTTTCCGCAATTACAGTCCCGCTGGTACATGAGCTAAAAGAATCTCATCAGCGCTGCCGACTGTGATAACAGCCTGCACTGCTGATAAGAGTTCATCGCACAATTCAAGAAAACTAGAATTGAACGATGAATGACTCATGCACGAAAACTGCACGATGTCCGTGCATTTAGACGCAACGGTTATCGCTCAAAAGACGGCTTTGAGCGAATTTTAAGCGAGAATCGTTGTGTCTAAATGGGCCATAAATGACAGTAGGCCGGCTCATCGTGTGCCTTCATGTATCCTTTAAATTACCACAGAAACATGATGCAAATTAAATCCAAAATTTTACTATTTGCATAGATTGGTGGCACTTTTGCACACACTAGGTTTGTTTCATGAAAAGGAAACAGACATTTATCTGTGTTTAATCACTTTACATGATTATATATGACACCTGTTTTGAACTTGTTTTACACTTTGTATTTTTTTCTCTTAAGACATCTGATGACTTTCCAGAGAATGACATGCAGAAAGGAGATGTCGCTGACACAGCTGCCATGTCATCTCCTCCTTCAAGCTTTGCAGAAACACGGGATGCTATAGAAGAGCACTTGAAGGCCTCTACGTTAGCAGAAAGAGCACGCAAGACCAGCTACTACACTGGCCTACAAGTAGACCAAAATGTCCTGGCCTACTTGCAAGCCAAGAGAAGGGAAGACTAGGCACATTACTACTGCCAAGGTTTAGCGCATAATTTATGAAAGTGGCCTGACCACTTAGTCCCCTAGATGCAGTCTGCCATAGCGACATTATTTAAAGCATGTCTACCATCCTTCAAAACAGAAGAATGTTTTGTGGCCTATGACAACTGGAGGGTCCAGCAGAGGAGGCAGTATCAGCCTCTTGTGGACTACTTCTCCATGCCTCCACCACCTCCCCAACCCCAGTACCAGAGGTACATATCCTATGAAACTGGCCATGGGTCTCAACCTTTATCAGATAGAACCCAGGGTCAGTTTCATGAGCGGTGCGTTGACTCGAGTGTGCGCCCCCACTCCTTCTCAGCGCTTTGAGAAAAACGTTGTCAAAGACCGCAAGCTCTAGCCCAGTGCTCCCGGATAAAATGTGTTTGCCGCCCACGCTTTGCGAACCCTTACCCGAATTTTATCCCCCTGGGACGGGTCACCGTGGGGCGGCGCCGAGACCCGCCACTGTCGCGCTTCTCCTGAAGCCCTCGCTCGGCCTGGACCGCGCCAAGCTCTCCCTCATTCCGGGCAACAGTGAGCGTTTTTAGCGTTTCCACAGTGAGAAAAAGGGTGGATTCTTACATTGTTCTTGGGGTGCAGGCAGCATGTTTGGGCCACAGATTGTATGTAGAGGGTAAAGGAGAGATCAGAGTCAAATATCACCGCAAGACAGTGGGCATGCTGGGAGTTATGGGGGTGACACACACTGAAATGAAGATGTCCGGATGAGGTCTGTTAGTAGAGGGTAGAAACACCAGTAGGTCAGTTTTTGAGAGGTTCAGTTTTAGGTAAAGAGAGGACATAGTGTTAGAGACAGCAGACAGACAGTTGGTGATGTTTTGGAGGAAAGGTGCACAGATGTCACTGAAAGAGGTGTATAACTAGGTGTCATCAGCGTATAGATGGCATTGGAGGCCAAATCTCCTGATGGTTTGTCCAGTAGAGGCTGTGTAGATGGAGAAAAGGAGGGGACTGAGGACTGAGCCCTGGGGGACCCCAATAGCAAGGGGAAGAGGAGGGGAGGTAGAGCCAGCAAAGGAGACACTGAATGAGCGATTAGATAGGTAGGAGGAGACCCAGGAGAGAGCAGTGTCCTTTAGGCCAATGGAGCAAAGCATATTGAGGAGGAGTTTGTGGTCAACAGTGTTAATTGCTGCGAAGAGGTCGAGGAGGATCAGTAGAGAGTAATCGCCCCTTGATTTTTCTGTAAGGATGTCATTTGACACCTTTGTAAGGGCGGTTTCTGTCGAGTATAGGGGGTCAAGAAGAGAGTTTTCTGATAGATAGCTTATAAGGCGGGAGTAAACCAGGCGTTCTAGTAGTTTGGAGATGAAGGGAAGATTTCAGATGGGTCGGTAGTTAGCAGCATGAGTTGAGTCAAGAGTCGGTTTCTTTAGCAGTGGGGATATGATGGCATGTTTGAAAGAGGAGGGAAAAATGCCAGAGGTCAGAGAGAGGTTGAATATAGTGGTGAGATGGGAGATAACCGCCGGGGACAGAAACTGGAGGAGGTGTGAGGGAAAAGGGTTGCTAGCGCAGTTGTTGGGGTGAGCAGAAGAAAGCAATCTGGGGACTTCTTCCTCTGTCGTTGGTACAGAGAGTACAGAGAGTGAGCAGGAGCTAGATGAAGTACTGACGAGACTAGGGTTGGGGCTAGTCTGGGATTGGGAGGTTATTTCCTGCCAGATGTCGTCGGTTTTCTTATTGAAGTAAGCAGCCAGCTCTTCAGTGCTGAGATCCATCATGGGGGGCTGCAGTTTAAGGCTGAGAAGGGAATGAAAAGTATCAGAGTCATTTAGGGTTGTGAGATAGTGAGGAGCCGAGAGAGGTAAAGTAGACTTGTTTGGCTTGGTGGAGCGCTAGGTTGTAGGTTCTGAGGATGAATTTGTAGTGGAGAAAGTCTGCAGACTTTTATGACTTTCTCCACAGCCATTCAGCACATCTAGAGTACTGCCGGATGAAGCGCATTTGAGGCATGGGCTAGGGTTGCAGAGGTCTTCATCGAATGGCTTGAATCACTGTGGGGTGCCACTTTATCCAGGGCATGTTTGAGAGTGGTGCTGTTATGTGCGGCAGCCAGGTTGGGGCAGGAGAGGAGAGAGATAGAGAAAAGTAGTGTGCGAAGATGTCCCTGATTTGGAGACCAGATGCTACTGGTCTGCAATGCAGTCTGTGGTGATCTAGAACGTCTGAAGGGATAGTTGCAGGTTCTGGCTCCTCAGTATTCCAACCGGCAAAATTGTACAGAACCACACAGGCTCTAATTTCTGCACATGCATTCTTAAGTTTCAGCTGAAGTGCCCTATGGAAAACTCTCCAATTGCTGGTGCGAATGCCAAAGGCACACTCGACAAAGCAGCTGGCACGTATGAGACACTTCTCCTGGTGTCCATGTCTCTACGAGCAAAGGGATGCCAAAAATGAGTGGTCAGACCAAAACTCTAATCTGCCACAATGATGACTGGGGCAGGTGGACCTGAAGAGCCAGGAAGGTTTTGTGGTTCTGGAAGGGATAGGTAGTCGGCAAGAAGTTGCTGACCCATTCTGGAAGCCCTGTAATTGCAAGCATCCGCAGTGCTTCCATAGGCCCCAAATATCCACAATTTATAGACTCATAGACTGGTAGAGTTGGAAGGGATCTCCAGGGTCATCGGGTCCAACCCCCTGCTCAGTGCAGGATTCATTAAATCATCCCAGACAGATATTTGTCCAGCCTTTGTTTGAACACTTCCATTGAAGGAGAACTCACCACCTCACGTGGTAACCTGTTCCACTCATTGATCACCCTCACTGTCAGAAAGTTTTTTCTAATATCTAATCTTGTCTCCTCCCTTTCAGTTTCATCCCCTTGCTTCTAGTCTTTCCTTGTACAAATGAGAATAGGGCTGATCCCTCTGGACTGTGACAGCCCTTCAGATATTTGTGGGTAGCTATTAAGTCTCCTCTCAGCCTTGTTTTTTGCAAGCTAAACATTCCCAGATCATTCATAGCACATGATTTGCAGACCGCTCACGATCTTGGTATTTCTTCTCTGAACTTGCTCCAGTTTGTCTATGTCTTTTTTAAAGTGGGGTGCCCAGAACTGGACACAGTATTCCAGATGAGGTCTGACTAAGGAAGAGTAGAGGGGGATAATTACCTCACATCATGTAGACTCTATGCTTCTCTTAATACATCCCAGAATTGTGTTTTCATTTTGGCTGCTGCATCACATTGTTGACTCATGTTCAGTCTGTGATCTATTAGAATACCCAAGTCTTTTTCACATGTGCTGCTGCTCAGCCCAATTCCTCCCATTCTGTATGTGCTTTCTTTATTTTTCTTGCCCAGATGTAGCACTTTGCATTTCTCCCTGTTAAATACCATTCTGTTAGTCGCTGCCCACTGTACAAGCTTTTCTAGATCTTTTTGAATACTTCCTCTTTCTTCCCTAGTGTTAGCTATCCCTTCTAGCTTTGTGTCGTCCGCAAATTTGATCAGTTTCCCATCAATTCCCTCCTCCAGATCATTTATAAAAAATGTTTAACAACACTAGGCCAAGGACAGAGCCTTATGGTACCCCACTTCATATATTCTTCCACTTGGATGTGCAGCCATTTATGACCAATCTTTGAGTACGATTACTCAGCCAGTTGTGAATCCACCTAACAAATGCCTTGTAAATCCCATATTTGGCCATATTTTCAATAAGTATACTATGAGATACTTTGTCCAATGCTTTACTAAGGTTAAGGTATACTATTTCCCTTATCAACCCAGTCAGTGATAATGTCATAGAAGGAAATTAGATTCGTCTGGCATGACTTGTTTTTTACAAACCCATGCTGGCTCTGGTTAATTATTCCATTTTCATCCAAGTACTTGCATATATGCTGTTTAATAATTTGTTCAAAGATCTTTCTCGGTATAGAAGTCAGGCTTACAGGCCTGTAGTTTCCTGGATCTACTTTCTTCCCTTTTTTTGAAGATAGGGACAACATTTGCCCTTCTCCAATTCCAAATTGATAGCTACCATCAGCAACAGCCAACAGAACTACCAAAAAGTACTAGTGTTATTGATTTCCCTACACAGATATAGATCATGTTGCATTATTTTTGCACAAGTGAAATGTGCACCCCAAAAAAAGAAACCATGAGAACAAACCCTTTGAAATCAATTGGTTCTATTTTCTGCGCATTAATCATTGGGTGCCACAGTGGGGGCACAAAATGGACTTATTACTTTAAGAACACTATTACTGCGGTGCACAATGGGCACAGCCATGTGTATATGGTTACACAAAAGGAATTTAATACTTTGTAGACAAAAAAAAGGCATTATTATGGAGTAATAATGGGGGAGCTATTACTTTAGAGGTACAAAGGACCATTATTACTATGTGGCATAAAGGAGGCATCATTATTTTCTGGTGGGCATGATGGGGAAATGGTTACTGTGAGGAGGCTCCAGGGGGGCATTTTTATTGTCCAGAGGACACTAAGAGGGGTAGCAGCAAGTTAGGAAATTTGTGTGAAAAAATTAGTCATGTCTTCATATCAATCTGAACTTGGATAGGGAAGAAAAGGAAAAGTTAATGACTACCATAAGAGGAAGTCACCTGTGAAAGATGCCCTTTTACACAGGATGACAATCGGGCACAGAAATGTCTGACAGTGGTCCCAGTGATAATCGCTCCTGTGCTTTTATAGATGAACAACTGCCTATTTACACAGAACAATCGTTGTTTGGTTTTTATGTCTGCAAGATCCAAACGAAAAACAATAAGGGAACGAATTAATTCGTCATTCAGATCATGCAGGCATTTACACTGAGTAATTATCGTTCAGATTGCCATGGCCTGAACGATAACCGTCCCGTGTAAAAGGGCCCTAACTGACTGTAATGCTAAGTTCACATCTGTAGAAAAATGGCCTTTTTAAAAATGCTAATAAAACTGCCAAAGATTAAAAAACATGCATTTATAAACTTAATTGTGCTTTCAACTTGTGGTTCTATTATGGCTTCTAAACACAGTAATTTTGTTGCAGTTGTTATATGGTTTTATGTGTTGGTACTGGCAAGGAAACATTGTGAACCTTTTTTTATTTGTGGTTTCTCCCAATAGTTTTCTATGGAGAGAAACTGCAACAAATACAACATGCAACCACAAAATGCAAACAAAACCACAAAGAGGAATTTTTTTCTGTAGGTGTGAATTATATTTTTAGGAAGCCATTCACTTTAATGATGATCTAAAAGTTGTACTTTTTTCAAGTAATGTTAGGGAAAACCACATTTTTTCTATTGGTGTGAAGTGACTATTTGGCAATTAAATTATTTAGAGGTGCCCCAGAGCTGAGCTGCTGTATCTGAGCCTGCCAAGTTATAAAAGTTGTCTTGTATAATATACTGTATATGTTCAACATAAAGTTTTCTTAAGCTGCTTTCACAACTGCGTTGGGTCTTCCCTTATGGGAGCAGGAAAGGGGAATCCCCTGGCTGAACGGGTTTGTCTTATGACGGAACTGAACAGTGCCGAACGGACCCCATTGACTATAACAGGGTCCGTTCGGTTTCAGCTCAGCTGCCTGTCATTTTACCAGAAGAAAAAGCGCTGCATGCAACACACTTTCTTCCAATATTTTGTTCCGGATCTGAGATGGAACCTCCTAACATATGTGAACCCGCCCTTATGCTTGTGTTTGTGTGTGTGTGTGAGAAGAAATGCTGCTGCAATTGAAGTATGTATTTATGAGGTTCTAAATATTTATGCGTTGTGGTGTATATAATGAGGTCCTGCAGCAGCTGAGGTGTGTATTAAATTACAAGAATTAAAGGGGTTGTCCCGTGGCAGCAAGTGGGTCTATACACTTCTGTATGGCCATATTAATGCACTTTGTAATGTACATTGTGCATTAATTATGAGCCATACAGAAGTTATCAAAAGTTATTCACTTACCTGTTCCGTTGCTGGCGTCCTCGTCTCCATGGTTGCCGTCTAATTTTCGCCGTCTAATGGCCAAATTAGACGCGCTTGCGCAGTCCGGGTCTTCTTCTCTTCTCAATGGGGCTCGGTGTAGCTCCGTGTAGCTCCGCCCCGTCACGTGCCGATTCCAGCCAATGAGGAGGCTGGAATCGGCAATGGACCGCACAGAAGAGCTGCGGTCCACGGAGGTAGAAGATCCCGGCGGCCATCTTCACCGGGTAAGTAAGAAGTCACCGGAGCGCGGGGATTAAGGTAAGCGCTGTCCAGTGTTCTTTTTTAACCCCTGCATCGGGGTTGTCTCGCGCCGAACGGGGGGGGGGTTGAAAAAAAAAAAAAAAACGTTTCGGCGCGGGACAACCCCTTTAAGCTTTTTTTTACTTCTGATGTCTTGAAGCTTAACATGGAGTAAATGAAAAAAAAACATATGTAGTTGCATTAATCCAAATATGCAGCATTATTATTCACATTATCAGCATTGCTGTCGGGGTGGGAGGGGAAGATGCTTTTAAAATGTCATCCTTTTGACCAAATTCCATAGAAAGTGCCCTGCATGTGAATATAACCGCAGTACAGAACAATGAACAGTCATAGTCACGAGTGAGACAAAATAGTTTATTACAATGATTTATGACCAGGATCCTGCTGTAAATGTAAGAAAAATATTAAAATAAATAAAACTGACAAATGATGAGCGCCCCCCACAGGCCTGGTACAACATTCTTGATCAATACTAGAGATGAGCGAACACCAAAATGTTCGGGTGTTCGTTATTCGGAACGAACTTCCCGCGATGCTCGAGGGTTCGTTTCGAACAACGAACCCCATTGAAGTCAATGGGCGACCAGAGCATTTTTGTATTTCGCCGATGCTCGCTAAGGTTTTCATGTGTGAAAATCTGGGCAATTCAAGAAAGTGATGGGAATGACACAGAAACGGATAGGGCAGGCGAGGGGCTACATGTTGGGCTGCATCTCAAGTTCACAGGTCCCACTATTAAGCCACAATAGCGGCAAGAGTGGGCCCCCCCCCTCCCAACAACTTTTACTTCTGAAAAGCGCTCATTAGCATGGCATACCTTTGCTAAGCACCACACTACCTCCAACAAAGCACAATCACTGCCTGCATGACACTCCACTGACACTTCTCCTGGGTTACATGCTGCCCAACCGCACCCCCTCCCCCCCACAGCGCACACCAAAGTGTCCCTGGGCAGCCTTCAGCTGCCCTCATGCCACACCACGCTCATGTCTATTTAGAATTGCGTCTGCCATGACGAGGGACCCTCTTTAAAAGTGGCGGAGCGATAGCCCACAATGCTGTACAGAAGCAATGAGAAATAGAATCCTGTGCCACCGCCATCAGGAGCTGCACACGTGGGCATAGCAATGGGGAACCTATGTGCCACACACTATTCATTCTGTCAAGGTGTCTGCATGCCCCAGTCAGACCGGGCTTTTTAATTCATAGACACAGGCAGGTACAACTCCCTATTGTGAAGTCCCTGTCGACCCACAGCATGGGTGGCTCCCTGGAACCCACCGGTGGTACACAGAAATATCCCATTGCATTGCCCAACACAGCTGAGGTAGTAATGTCGTGCTTAATGCAGGTGGGCTTCGGCCCACACTGCATGCCCCAGTCTGACTGGGGTTCTTTATAAGTGTACAGATGTAGTAAAAACTCCGTGTGCACCTACAGCATGGGTGGGTGCCAGGAAGCCACCGGCGGTACATAGAAATATCCCATTGCATTGCCCAACACAGCTGAGGTAGTAATGTTGTGCTTAACCCTTTCCAATCCAATTTGTATATGGTTTTCCTAGGGGGCTTACTCTTTTTCTGCCGTTATACAACGGCGCTATATGCTGGCTAAAGCCAGTACTGCATGAGCTGACACGTAGGATAGGCTCCGACAGCAGAGAGGCTGGCAATATACAGTAAGAGAACCCCGACGGACGTCTACCAACAACGGAGCTGTACAGCCTTAAACCCTAATGTCTTCACAGGTCACACAGTGGACTGGAAAGGGTTAATGCAGGTGGGTTTCGGCCCACACTGCATGCCCCAGTCAGACTGGGTTTCTTTATAAGTGGAAACAGATGCATTTATAATTCCCTGTGGACCCACTGCCTGGGTGGGTGCCAGGAAGCCACCGGCGGTACATAGAAATATCCCATTGCATTGCCCAACACAGCTGAGGTAGTAATGTTGTGCGTAATACAGGTGGGCTTCGGCCCACACTGCATGCCCCAGTCAGACTGGGGTTCTTTAGAAGTGTACAGATGTATTAAAAACTCCGTGTGCACCTACAGCATGGGTGGCTCCCTGGAACCCACCGGCGGTACACAAAAATATCCCATTGCATTGCCCAACACAGCTGAGGTAGTAATGTCGTGCTTAATGCAGGTGGGCTTCGGCCCACACTGCATACCCCAGTCAGACTGGGGTTCTTTACAAGTGGACACATGTAGGTTAAACTCCCTGTGGACCCACTGCCTGGGTGGGTGCCAGGAAGCCATCGGCGGTACATAGAAATATCCCATTGCATTGCCCAACACAGCTGAGGTAGTAATGTTGTGCGTAATACAGGTGGGCTTCGGCCCACACTGCATGCCCCAGTCAGACTGGGGTTCTTTAGAAGTGTACAGATGTATTAAAAACTCCGTGTGCACCTACAGCATGGGTGGCTCCCTGGAACCCACCGGCGGTACACAAAAATATCCCATTGCATTGCCCAACACAGCTGAGGTTACGTCAGCTGTAATGCAGGTGGGCTAAAAATTAATTTGATTACACTGTAGGCGAGGGCCCACAAAAATTGCTGTATCAACAGTACTAATGTACATCCCAAAAATTGGCCATGGCCAGCCAAGAGGGCAGGTGAAACACATTAATCGCTTTGGTTAATGTGGCTTAAGTGGTAACTAGGCCTGGAGGCAGCCCAGTGTAACGAAAAATTGGTTCAAGTTAAAGTTCCAATGCTTTTAAGCGCATTGAAACTTTTAAAAAGTGTTCTGAAAAATTATTTGACTGAGCCTTGTGGCCCTAAGAAAAATTGCCCATTCAGCGTGATTATGTGAGGTTTCAGGAGGAGGAGCAGGAGGAGGAGGAGGAGGAATATTAGACACAGATTGATGAAGCAGAAATGTCCCCGTTTTGGATGGTGAGAGAGAATGTAGCTTCCATCCGCGGGTGCAGCCTACGTATTGCTTACGTATCGCTGCTGTCCGCTGGTGGAGAACAGAAGTCTGGGGAAATCCAGCCTTTGTTCATCTTGATGAGTGTTAGCCTGTCGGCACTGTCGGTTGACAAGCGGCTACGCTTATCTGTGATGATTCCCCCAGCCGCACTAAACACCCTTTCCGACAAGACGCTAGCCGCAGGACAAGCAAGCACCTCCAGGGCATACAGCGCGAGTTCAGGCCACGTGTCCAGCTTCGACACCCAGTAGTTGTAGGGGGCAGAGGCGTCACCAAGGATGGTCGTGCGATCCGCTACGTACTCCCTCACCATCCTTTTACAGTGCTCCCGCCGACTCAGCCGTGACTGCGGAGCGGTGACACAGTCTTGGTGGGGAGCCATAAAGCTGGCCAGGCCCTTAAAGACTGTTGCACTGCCTGGGATGTACATGCTGCTCGATCTACGCACATCCCCTGCTACCTTGCCCTCGGAACTGCGCCTTCTGCCACTAGCGCTGTCGGCTGGGAATTTTACCATCAGCTTGTCCGCAAGGGTCCTGTGGTATAGCAACACTCTCGAACCCCTTTCCTCTTCGGGAATCAGAGTGGGCAGGTTCTCCTTATACCGTGGATCGAGCAGTGTGTACACCCAGTAATCCGTCGTGGCCAGAATGCGTGCAACGCGAGGGTCACGAGAAAGGCATCCTAACATGAAGTCAGCCATGTGTGCCAGGGTACCAGTACGCAACACATGGCTGTCCTCACTAGGAAGATCACTTTCAGGATCCTCCTCCTCCTCCTCCTCCTCCTCCTCCTCCTCCTCAGGCCATACACGCTGAAAGGATGACAGGCAATCAGCCGGTGTACCGTCAGCAGCGGCCCAAGCTGTCTCTTCCCCCTCCTCCTCATCCTCCTCATGCTCCTCCTCCTCCTCCTCCTGTACGCGCTGAGAAATAGACAGGAGGGTGCCCTGACTATCCAGCGGCATACTGTCTTCCCCCGCCCCCGTTTCCGAGCGCAAAGCAGCTGCCTTTATGGTTTGCAGGGAATTTCTCAAGATGCATAGCAGAGGAATGGTGACGCTAATGATTGTAGCATCGCCGCTCACCACCTGGGTAGACTCCTCAAAATTACCAAGGACATGGCAGATGTCTGCCAACCAGGCCCACTCTTCTGAAAGTAATTGAGGAGGCTGACTCCCACTGCGCCGCCCATGTTGGAGTTGGTATTCGACTATAGCTCTCCGTTGTTCATAGAGCCTGGCCAACATGTGGAGCGTAGAGTTCCACCGTGTGGGCACGTCGCACAGCAGTCGGTGCACTGGCAGCTTAAAGTGATGTTGCAGGGTGCGCAGGGTGGCAGCGTCCGTGTGGGACTTGCGGAAATGTGCGCAGAGCCGGCGCGCCTTTACGAGCAGGTCTGACAAGCGTGGGTAGCTTTTCAGAAAGCGCTGAACCACCAAATTAAAGACGTGGGCCAGGCATGGCACGTGCGTGAGGCTGCCGAGCTGCAGAGCCGCCACCAGGTTACGGCCGTTGTCACACACGACCATGCCCGGTTGGAGGCTCAGCGGCGCAAGCCAGCGGTCGGTCTGCTGTGTCAGACCCTGCAGCAGTTCGTGGGCCGTGTGCCTCTTATCGCCTAAGCTGAGTAGTTTCAGCACGGCCTGCTGACGCTTGCCCACCGCTGTGCTGCCACACCGCGCGACACCGACTGCTGGCGACATGCTGCTGCTAACACATCTTGATTGTGAGACAGAGGAGGAGGAGGAGGAGGAGGGTGCTTTAGTGGAGGAAGCATACACCTCCGCAGATACCAGCACCGAGCTGGGGCCCGCAATTCTGGGGGTGGGTAGGACGTGAGCGGTCCCAGGCTCTGACTCTGTCCCAGCCTCCACTAAATTCACCCAATGTGCCGTCAGGGAGATGTAGTGGCCCTGCCCGCCTGTGCTTGTCCACGTGTCCGTAGTTAAGTGGACCGTGGCAGTAACCGCGTTGGTGAGGGCGCGCACAATGTTGCGGGAGACGTGGTCGTGCAGGGCTGGGACGGCACATCGGGAAAAGTAGTGGCGACTGGGAACTGAGTAGCGCGGGGCCGCCGCCTCCATGATACTTTTGAAGGACTCCGTTTCCACAACCCTATACGGCAGCATCTCAAGGCTGATGAATTTTGCGATGCGGACGGTTAACGTTTGAGCGTGCGGGTGCGTGGCGGTGTACTTGCGCTTGCGCTCGAACACTTGCGCAAGCGACGGCTGAACGGTGCGCTGAACTACACTGCTGGATGGGGCCGAGGACAGCGGAGATGAGGGTGTGGGTGCAGGCCATGAGGCGGTAGTGCCTGTGTCCTGAGAGGGGGATTGCATCTCAGTGGCAGGTTGGGGCACAGGGGGAGAGGCAGGGGTGCAAACCGGAGGCGGTGAACGGCCTTTGTCCCACCTTGCGGGGTGCTTGGCCATCATATGTCTGCGCATGGTGGTGGTGGTGAGGCTGTTGGTGTTGGCTCCCCGGCTGAGCTTTGCGCGACAAAGGTTGCACACCACTGTTCGTCGGTCGTCAGGCGTCTCTGTGAAAAACTGCCAGACCTTAGAGCACCTCGGCCTCCGCAGGGTGGCATGGCGCGAGGGGGCGCTTTGGGAAACACTTGGTGGATTATTCGGTCTGGCCCTGCCTCTACCCCTGGCCACTGCACTGCCTCTTGCAACCTGCCCTGCTGATGCCCTTGACTCCCCCTCTGAAGACCTGTCCTCCTGAGTAAGCGTTGCACACCAGGTGGGGTCAGTCACCTCATCGTCCTGCTGCTCTTCCTCCGAATCCTCTGTGCGCTGCTCCCTGGGACTTACTGCCCTTACTACTACCTCACTGCAAGACAACTGTGTCTGATCGTCATCGTCCTCCTCACCCACAGAAAGTTGTTGAGACAGTTGGCGGAAGTCCCCAGCCTCTTCCCCCGGACCCCGGGAACTTTCGAATGGTTGGGCATCAGTGACGATAAACTCCTCTGGTGGGAGAGGAACCGCTGCTGCCCAATCTAAGCAGGGGCCCGAGAACAGTTCCTGGGAGTGCTCCCGCTCCTGAGCAGGTGTTATTGTAGTGGAGTGAGGAGGCTGGGAGGAAGGAGGAGCAGCAGACAGAGGATTCGGATTGGCAGCAGTGGACGGCGCAGAACTGCGGGTAGACGATAGGTTGCTCGAAGCACTTTCTGCCATCCAGGACAGGACCTGCTCACACTGCTCATTTTCTAATAACCGTCTCCCGCGTGGACCCATTAATTGGGCGATGAATGTGGGGACGCCAGAAACGTGCCTCTCTCCTAATCGCGCAGCAGTCGGCTGCGACACACCTGGATCAGGAGCTTGGCCTGTGCCCACACCCTGACTTGGCCCTCCGCGTCCTCGGCCGCGTCCACGTCCTCTAGGCCTACCCCTACCCCTCAGCATGCTGTATTACCAGTGATTTGATTTCACAGGCAGGAAATAAATTGGCGCAAGACTGCAGGCCAAATATAATTTTTGCCCTTTTTGGAAAACGAAAGGCCCCACTGCCTCTAGTGAATGAATTATCTAAGTTTAATAACTGTGCTGTGTCCCTGCTTATGTGTCACAGAACGTGAGGGTAGCAGAGTTATTATAACTCTGGCAGAGCAGGTATTTTTTTTCCCAATTAAGGAAAGCAAATGGCGAAGCCAGCAGTAAAGCGTAGCTGGGTGCGTATGATTTAGCACTGTTCTTCACGCAGCTCACACATCTCCACCGCCCGTAAGGACGGACAGAGGCTGGACAAATAGATTTGTTTTCAGTTTTTTCCCACCAAAAGGCAGCACTGCGTATATTCTATGAACATGAGAAGTTTAATAACTGTGCTGTGTCCCTGCTTATGTGTCACAGAACGTGAGGGTAGCAGAGTTATTATAACTCTGGCAGAGCAGGTATTTTTTTTCCCAATTAAGGAAAGCAAATGGCGAAGCCAGCAGTAAAGCGTAGCTGGGTGCGTATGATTTAGCACTGTTCTTCACGCAGCTCACACGTCTCCACCGCCCGTAAGGACGGACAGAGGCTGGACAAATAGATTTGTTTTCAGTTTTTTCCCACCAAAAGGCAGCACTGCGTATATTCTATGAACATGAGAAGTTTAATAACTGTGCTGTGTCCCTGCTTATGTGTCACAGAACGTGAGGGTAGCAGAGTTATTATAACTCTGGCAGAGCAGGTATTTTTTTTCCCAATTAAGGAAAGCAAATGGCGAAGCCAGCAGTAAAGCGTAGCTGGGTGCGTATGATTTAGCACTGTTCTTCACGCAGCTCACACGTCTCCACCGCCCGTAAGGACGGACAGAGGCTGGACAAATAGATTTGTTTTCAGTTTTTTCCCACCAAAAGGCAGCACTGCGTATATTCTATGAATAATAACTGTGTTGTGGCCCTGCCTATACAATTCTTTCCCTGCAGTATCAATGGAGGGTGGAATGCTCTGCAGAGGCGATTTTGAGAAGCCCAAAAAAAATGCAGCACAGCTAACAGCAGCCTGGACAGTACTGCACACGGATAAATATGGCCCTAGAAAGGACCGTTGAGGTTCTTGAAGGCTACACTCACTCCTAACACTCTCCCTGCCTATGCAGCACTTCTGTCCCTAATGCCAGGTGCAACGGTCTGCAGAGGCGATTTTGAGAAAAAAAAAAATCCCACTGCTAACAGCAGCCAACACACAGCTATCAGTGGCCCTAATAAGGACCTTTGGGGGGTCTTGAAGCCTACACTAACTACCAATTCTTTCCCTACAGCAGCTCCGGTATAAACAGCACTGTCCCTCATCTAACTCACACCGCATCTGAGGCGAGCCGCGGGAGGGGCCGACTTTTATATTAGGCGAACACCTGATCTCGCCAGCCACTCACAGCAGGGGGGTGGTATAGGGCTTAAACGTTGCAGGGGGAAGTTGTAATGCCTTCCCTGTCTTTCAATTGGCCAGAAAAGCGCGCTAACGTCTCAGGGAAGGAAGTGAAAGTAACCAGAACACCGCATGGTGTTCGTTACGAATAACGAACATCCCGAACACCCTAATATTCGCACGAATATCAAGCTCGGACGAACGCGTTCGCTCATCTCTAGGTAGCAGAGTTATTAACTGTGGCAGAGCAGGTATTTTTTTTCCCAATTAAGGAAAGCAAATGGCGAAGCCAGGAGTAAAACGTAGCTGGGTGCGTATGATTTTTAAAGGTGTCACACGCAGCCGACACGTGTCCACCGCCCTTAGGACGGACAGAGGCCGGACAAATAGAATTATTTTCCGTTTTTTGGCACCAAAAGGCAGCACTGCGTATATTCTATGAACATGAGAAGTTTAATAACTGTGCTGTGTCCCTGCTAATGTGTCACAGAACGTGAGGGTAGCAGAGTTATTAACTGTGGCAGAGCAGGTATTTTTTTTCCCAATTAAGGAAAGCAAATGGCGAAGCCAGGAGTAAAACGTAGCTGGGTGCGTATGATTTTTAAAGGTGTCACACGCAGTCGACACGTGTCCACCGCCCTTAGGACGGACAGAGGCCGGACAAATAGAATTATTTTCACTTGTTTTACAAGCAAAAGGCAGCACTGCGTATATTCAATGAATAATAACTGTGTTGTGGCCCTGCCTATACAATTCTTTCCCTGCAGTATCAATGGAGGGTGCAATGCTCTGCAGAAGCGATTTTGAGAAGCAAAAAAAAATGCAGCACAGCTAACAGCAGCCTGGACAGTACTGCACACGGATAAATATGGCCCTAGAAAGGACCGTTGAGGTTCTTGAAGGCTACACTCACTCCTAACACTCTCCCTGCCTATGCAGCACTTCTGTCCCTAATGCCGGGTGCAACGGTCTGCAGAGGCGATTTTGAGAAAAAAAAAATTGCCACTGCTAACAGCAGCCAACACACAGCTATCAGTGGCCCTAATAAGGACCTTTGGGGGGTCTTGAAGCCTACACTAACTACCAATTCTTTCCCTACAGCAGCTCCGGTACAAACAGCACTGTCCCTCATCTAACTCACACGGCATCTGAGGCGAACCGCGGGAGGGGCCGACTTTTATGTTCGGGTGACATCTGATCTTCCCAGCCACTCACAGCAGGGGGGTGGTATAGGGCTTGAACGTCACAGGGGGAAGTTGTAATGCCTTCCCTGTCTTTCAATTGGCCAGAAAAGCGCGCTAACGTCTCAGGGAAGGAAGTGAAAATAACCAGAACACCGCATGGTGTTCGTTACGAATAACGAACATCCCGAACACCCTAATATTCGCACGAATATCAAGCTCGGAAGAACACGTTCGCTCATCTCTACCTATGATCCATTGTTTATTATCCAGTTATGTTAGTACTGGATGATTATATGCAAGTTATGCTGCTTATGTATTAATCATGCAGCTTGTCCAGTTCACTTCATATGCCTCCAGCCTACCTTCAAGGCTGGAGACTCTGCTAGGGTTTCATTTCATTTTGCTTTTTTTTTTGGTTCTTTCATCAGCAAACCTCTCTCTGAGCATCTATCTGGTTAAGCTAGTTTCACACTATCTAGGAACTTAAACTGGGCAGTATCCATTGATTGCTAATGGGGTTAATTCTCCAGCTCTTAACTAACATATAGATTCCTTTTGAGATAGGAGAAGGCTATAGGACCAGTTTTGCTGCTTATTGGAGCATAGGGGATTGATATGCATGTGGAACAGCTAAACTTTCTACCCTAGGGTTTATAGGCATTGTCCTGATCACTCTAATATTTGGAGTATTTCTGGTTCTTTCTTCCCCCCCCCCCTGTTTTTGAGGGAAGATAGGACCAGTATATACAAGGTCTGAACACAGGGGATTGTTTACCCGTGTATGTTATTGGAACCATTACTTAATCATTGATACTGGTATGCACGCTCAAATACTTTTCATTAGGGACAATAAATCTATAGTCCCCGTTTTTTAGGGCTCCTCATGAAGTTGCAATTTGCGACAGAAACGCGTCGAGCGTTTAGTACATCAAGTGTATTGAGCAACTATTAACATCAAGTGTACCTACTCCAACTGTTGAGCCTTCGACAACACTAAATCTATCTACGCTCTAACTTTATTTGAGCTAATCAATGTGTATTAGGGCTGGGGTATGTCTATATGAACAACTGGATTTATCCAGACTAAGAGGACTACCTTTTGCCTGTCAGATAGCACCAAACTAATTGTTTGGCCCTAACTGTGCCTGTACCACTACATACAGTGGACAAGCTGAGTTCCTTTTTGGGCAGAACTGTAACCATTCCATTTTCTCAGTTTGGCCCCAGGGCATATTATGAGCATATAAAAAAGCACGCAACACTTACATGAGTGAAGACCGAGTATTTACTCTATAAGCGCCATCCATGGTCCATTTGAGAAATTGGAAGTCTATGGTGTTTTATCCAAAATATATATTTTTTACCTCTCTGTGGGAATATACGTTTTTAGAAGCTATCATTAATAGTTGAATTTTAATTAGGAGTCAAATCAGTGAAAAAACAAATTGTGAAGCTAGTTTCATCGGATATTCATGTGCTGAATATCT
This sequence comes from Eleutherodactylus coqui, assembly GCF_035609145.1. Taxonomy (NCBI): domain Eukaryota; kingdom Metazoa; phylum Chordata; class Amphibia; order Anura; family Eleutherodactylidae; genus Eleutherodactylus; species Eleutherodactylus coqui. Next base: position 190,866,080 of record NC_089838.1, on the reverse strand, counting down.
CGTTGAAAAGAGATTAATTCTGCAGTGGAAGCGGCGATAATTAAATTCTGCACCGAATGTCAGTTTCCGCACAGGTTTTGTGAGGGTAATTCCACAGTTTATAGATAAGATTTTCAAAATCTCATCCACTTTGCTGCTACTGTAAATGGAATGTATATTGCTTTACTTTGTATCCTCTTCATTTTTGTTGTTTTGTTCCCACCTTCCAGAAGCCATAATGTTTTAAAAGTTCCGTCAACATAGTGCATATGTATCAGGGCTTTTTTTCGTGGGACGAGTTGTATTTTTTAATGATACCATTAAATCTACTATACAATGCACTCAAACTTCAAAACATTTTTGAGGGGGTGAAATAAAAAAATGCAATTGCTTGATTCGTTTCGGGGGCAGGGAGTTAGTTTTACTTTATTATGCGGGTCAGTACAGTTACTGCAAACTTAGTTTTTTTCATATTTGACTACTTTTAAAAATCCAAAAAACTTGTCTGTTTTAAAATAGATAGGGTGCAGATTTTAACTGCTTTTTGGATGCAGAAATGCTACGGAATTTGCCACGGAAATTTCCACTGAGGACGTTCTGAAAAACATAGTAGTAATAGTGATCCTCACAGTGGCCTCAGCAGTAATAGGGACCCTCCACAGTGGCCTCAATAGTAATAGTGACCCTCGCAGCAATAATAGTGACGCCCACAGTGGCCTGAGCAGTAATAGTGACCCCAGCAGTGGCCTCAGCAATAATAGTTTCCCCCGCAGTGGCCCCAGTAGTATTAGTGTCCCGCACAGTGGCCCCAGTAGTAATAGTGACAGCCACAGCGGCCCCAGTAGTTATAGTGACCCCCCACAGGGGCCGCAGTAGTAATATTGGCCTCAGCAGTAATAGTGACCCCCTTAGCAGTAATAGTGACCCCCACAGTAGCCCCAGTAGTAATAGAGTCCCCCACAGTAGTCCCAGTAGTAATAGTGACCCCCACAGTAGCCCCAGTAGTAATAGTGACCCTCACAGCAGCCCCAATAATAATGCTATTACTACTGGGAACAATATAGGGGACACTATTACTAATAGTATCCCCTATGTCAGCCCCTATGTAGTAATAGCGTCCCCCTGAGACCCATATACTTACCAGCTCCACCTCTTCAAGCGCCGCTGCTCCTCTGCTGGCACTGATCCCAGGTGCACAATGTGACGCCAGTGTGTGCATCCCAACGCCTCCTCCCTTCTGCTTTCGTGAAACCAAGGAGGAGACGTCAAGGGATGGGGATCCCGGGTGCATACTGCTGTCACAGTGTGCACCTGGGATCAGCACCGCTAGCAGCGCCGCTGAGTAAATACCGATAGGGGAACCGGATGTTTTTCACTACTGTGATGAACAGCCTCCGGCGCGCATGCCAGCAGGGAGGGCTCTGCGTACAGCCTCTGGCACATGTACTATAGGTTTGCCACCAATGGTGTAGGGGATGCAAGGCTTCCCTAGCGCTGTTGGTCCAAGTGGTTGCCTCTTCACTGATCATAAAGTGAAGACAGATACTTTCACTTTATAAAATGGGAATAGCCCTTTAACGTGACTACTCGTAGCGTTTTGAATTAAATATTCCACGAAAAGGACTATTAGATCTGTATATAATAGACTGACATTTCTGAATTAAAATTATTACTACAGACCTGTTGATCTTTATAACCAGTATTTATGATATATGGGTGTTTCAAGAAAACATTATGCACATGGAATCTTGGACAAAATGTAATTGCCATAAAACGAGAGACTGCTGCTAAGATTCTTAGGGTGGTTTCACACATGCGCCCAGGTTTCCACTTTCCTGCTCCGCTTAGGGAGCTAGAAAGTGAAATCTTCGTGGCTGAACGGCTTAGTCTCAGGGCGGAACCGAACAGTGCCAAACTGACCCCATTGACTATAGAGGGTCCATTTGTTTTCTACTCACGAGTTTGCGTTTTGAAGGGAAGAAAAATTGCTGCATGCAGAGCTTTTTTGTCTGGTATTTTGAGCCAGATGGAACCTCCAACCGGCGATACCAACGCAAATGTGAAAGTGGCTTTACTAAAACCTGCATCAAGTCAGTAAGTATCCTAATTCCTTCATTTTTATTTCCAGACCTCAATTTTCACTCCAGCTTTTGGTTCGGAGACAAAAGTTATGATTACCAGCAACATGAAAACAAAAGAAGTAATTAAGCAGTTATTACACAAGTTTAAGGTAGGACCTTCACTCTTCTGCTTGTTTAAAGGGGTGGTCTCGCGAAACCAAGTGGGGTTATACACTTCCGTATGGCCATATTAATGCACTTTGTAATGTACATTGTGCATTAAATATGAGCCATACAGAAGTTATTCCACTTACCTGCTCCGTTGCTAGCGTCCTCGTCTCCATGGTTCCGTCTAAATTCGCTGGCAGCTTGCTTTTTTAGACGCGCTTGCGCAGTCCGGTCTTCTCCATTCAGCACGAGCCGCTTCAGTGTGCTCCCCGCTACAGCTCTTCTGCGCATGCGCAGACGAGCTGTCACTGCTCGGGAGCGCGCTGAAGCGGCCATTCTGCACCATCCTCTGTTAGAGGAAGGTGCAGAAACTGGAGCTGCCCAGCGGAGAAGACCAGCCCAACCCAGCCGCCCCGAGAAGCCTCCCAGGTAAGTGATGGGTCGGGGGGGGGCTGCCGCTGCGCCGGGCTGCGCCGGGGGGGGCTGCCGCTGCGCCGGGCTGCGCCGGGGGGGGGCTGCCGCTGCGCCGGGGGGGGGGGCTGTCGCTAGGCCGGGGGGGCTGTCGCTAGGCCGGGGGAGCTAGCGCTAGGCCGGGGGGGCTGTCGCTAGGCCGGGGGAGCTAGCGCTAGGCCGGGGGGGCTGTCGCTAGGCCGGGGGGGCTGCCGCTGCGCCGGGGGAGCTAGCGCTAGGCCGGGGGGGCTGTCGCTAGGCCGGGGGAGCTAGCGCTAGGCCGGGGGGGCTGTCGCTAGGCCGGGGGGGCTGCCGCTGCGCCGGGGGAGCTAGCGCTAGGCCGGGGGGGCTGTCGCTGCGATGGGGGGGGGCTGTCGCTAGGCCGGGGGGGCTGTCGCTAGGCCGGGGGAGCTAGCGCTAGGCCGGGGGGGCTGTCGCTAGGCCGGGGGGGCTGCCGCTGCGCCGGGGGAGCTAGCGCTAGGCCGGGGGGGCTGTCGCTGCGATGGGGGGGGGCTGTCGCTAGGCCGGGGGGGCTGTCGCTGCGCCGGGGGAACTAGCGCTGGGGAGCCGGGGGCTAGCGCCGCTTACCTGCTGCCTGGCGGTGGGCGTCTGGTCGGCGTCTGGTCGGCGGCTGCGATGCGTCCGGTTGCCATGGAGACACAGCTGGCGGCGTCTCGGGAGCGCGCACGTCGGGCTGAAGCAAGGGCTGTACACTTTGGGAGAAGAACCGGCGGCCATCTTTGGAAAAGTTTTTAAAAGTTGCTGAAACGCTGGAACAGTGAGTAGAAACCGGCTTTAAAAGTCATTTAAACGGGTGCTTAGTTTTGTATGCTGTATAAGGGGGACTGGGCAAAAAAAAAAATTAACTGCTTCCTCGAGACATCTCCTTTAACATGTTCAGGTATTACCCATATGGCAGGCAGGTCTTAGGTTCGGGCTACACAGCAAGTTCTGGCCACGACAGGCTAGCACAACCAAAAATCACTATGTAGTCTTACAACCTCGCAGTCACACTAAAGTGAACGGGGTTGCCCTGTGAGTCACAGCTCGCAAAAAATTCAAGTTTTGATTATTTGCCACCTGCAGCCAACATCCAAGGCAAACTGCAACCCAAACTGCGACCCATTCACTTCAATATGAGTGCAAGGGCTACATAGCGATTTTTGTTCACGCAACTCCTGTCATAGCTAAGTCACTGTGTAGCCCTTGCCTACTGAGGATGTGTGCCAGTTCTTTTGTTTTTTGGCACAAAAATTTGAGCAATGCTTTGTAATTTTATGCTTCTACATCTTTTCCAAAATGGCCGGAAAATGGGTTTCAATCTTAAAAAGGATACTGCTCTCTCCTGGTTCTCCTCCTACCTCTCTGACCGCTCTTTCAGTGTTTCCTTTGCTGGTTCTATCTCTGCTCCACTTCCTCTCGCTGTCGGGGTACCCCAGGGCTCAGTCCTTGGTCCCCTTCTTTTCTCTATCTATACTGCCCCAATTGGACAAACCATCCACAGATTCGGCCTCCAATACCATCTCTATGCTGACGACACCCAACTATACACCTCCTCTCGTGAGATCTCTGGACCATTCCTCCAAAATATCACCGACTGTCTGTCCGCTGTCTCTAACACTATGTCCTCCCTTTTTCTCAAACTAAACCTCTCTAAAACTGACCTCCTTGTCTTTCCACCTTCTAACCGACCTCCCCTCAACATCTCCATTTCAGTGTCTGGCACCATCATAACCCCCAGACGGCATGCCCGATGCCTTGGGGTCACACTGGACTCTGACCTCTCCTTTGCCCCCCATATCCTATCTCTGGCCCAAACATGCCACATGCACCTCAGAAATATTGCTAAAATACGTCCGTTCCTAACCACGGACACGCTAAAGATGCTCGTGGTTGCGCTCATCCACTCCCGGCTTGACTACTGCAACTCGCTACTCATTGGCCTCCCCCGCACTAGACTCGCTCCACTCCAATCCATACTAAATGCAGCAGCTAGACTCATTTTTCTATCCAGTCATTATTCAGACGCCTCTGCATTATGCCAGTCGCTGCATTGGCTGCCCATCCACTGCAGAACTAAATTTAAACTCCTCTACCTCACTCACAAAGCTCTGCATGGCGCTGCGCCACCATACATCGCCTCCCTACTGTCAGTACACCACCCAGCGCGCTTACTCCGATCGGCTAACACCCTCAGACTAAACCCCCCTGTAATACGAACCTCTCATGCTCGCCTACAGGACTTCACTAGAGCAGCACCCATCCTCTGGAATGCTCTACCCCAAGGCATCCGGACAATTCCCGATGCACGAAATTTCAGACATGCCTTAAAAACGCACCTCTTCAGGGAAGCATACCAAATCTCCTGACCTAGTCCCTCGCCCCTCCCTATTTGCCTTCTGATAAATGATCTGTACATAAAATTTCCTATTGCCTGTGTTCCCCAACCCCTGCACCTCCTGTACCACCCTCAACCCATTTGTGTCTAACCCAATGTATCTCACATTGTAATTGTTGCAATTGTTGTATTGTTTTGCATTTATCCATGCCTGAAAGCGCTGCGGAATAAGTTGGCGCTATACAAATAAAGATTATTATTATTATTATATTAAAACATCATTATGTTGGTAGGTACAAACTATAAAGCCAACGTGCATTTTGAATATAGGGTATATGCTACATTATCCTACTTTATTACCTGTATATTTATTGTGGCCTTCAACACTTTATGTTCTCAGATTTTAAACGGTATCTGGGACCGGATTATAGATTATAGAGTAGAAGTTTAGCATTTTGCATTGCTGAAAAGCAACAGAGATTATGAAAAGTACTGAAAAAGATAAAGCAAGTGATTCGGCGCTGCAGTCCGGGTCTCTAGTTTATGCTGCGCTCAGTTTCCCTATAGAAGCTCTATAGAATCATTTAAGTATTAACTTTTTAATATTTTGTATTTGACAGGTTGAGACGAGTCCAAATGAATTTGCACTATACATTATTCATGCCTCAGGCGGTGAGTATTTACTTTTAGTTTGTCTTCACCTTTGAAGACGCAATCTCAGACCTATTAAAGGCTCATTCACAAGGGCGCACACAGATTTCGCTCCCACCATACGCAGCGTATTCACAGATAGAAACTCTGCATATTCCGTGTGTATGTGTCTCTGGTTGTATTTTTTTGTGCTCATAATCGCAGCATAATTATACACGCAGAAAATAAATGCAAGCAGGACTCAATAATTATATGTGCAAATACGCATTCCCATTGACGCATTCCGTAATACAGACCAAAATAGGATATGCTGTGTAATTGTCAAAAATTACTTGAAAAATTTGTAAATATGAATAAACCCATTAACATCAATTGGTTCTGTGCATTCCACATGCGCAGAAATATGTGAGTACTATGTAGCGCAAATACGCTGATGTGAATGAGAAGTGAGTTGTTTTTTTTATTTTTTTATTTTTCAGGGAAGGGCTTATATTTAAATCCCTTCCCCAAAAATCATTGCAGGGGTTGCTAGCATCTCATTGCAAGCAATAGGTACGGAACCTTGTTACCGCCTGTTTTGACACGTGCATGAACGCGCAGTTTTGCACACGCGTATGTACGTGCAAATCCATGCTTGTGTGAACGAGGCCTCATTCTGCTTTATTCCACTAATGGCTTTGGCTCAAAAAAGTTTATCAAAAACTGCAAGTGCGTTTTCCAAAACATGCTGTGTGTGAAGTTCCCCTTAGACCAATTTCATACAGGAGTAGTTTGGTTAATATTTTGCATCCATATTTTTAAGCCCAAACCAGGAATGTTTTTTTTATAATGGCATTCTGCGGTCAATACAAATTTTATATAGAGAAAAAATGCATAGTCTTTTTTTTAGCACTGCATTCATCGACCCCTAACTTCTTTCTGTCAACGCTTCTGTGTAATCAGCTTTTTTTGGGGGGTGGGGGGTGGGAGTAGGCAAGTTGTGCTTTTTAATTGTATTATTTGGTTATTAGAGATGAGCGAGTATACTCGCTAAAGGCAATTGCCCGCTCGAGACTGAAGGTTCGGGTGCCGGCAGCGGGCAGGGAGCTGCAGGGGAGAGTGGGGCGGAACGGAGGGGAGACTGACTGCCTACTGACTGCCGCTACTCACCGATCCCCCGCGCCGGCACCTGAACCTTCAGTCTCGAGCAGGGAGATACTCGCTAAAGGCAATGCTCGCTCGAGCAATTGCCTTTAGCGAGTATACTCGCTCATCTCTATTGGTTATCCATATAATTTTTGTGATCACTTTCTTCTTAGCTATTTTTCCAAAGCTTTTTTTTTTTTTACATCCGAGTTAAATAATATAAATAAGTTTTTTATGTGGGTCATTATGAATATGGAAATATCAAATTAATGTTAATTTTTTGTGTGTGTGTTTACATACTGAGGAGGAGAAGCTGGGGATTTGACTTTATTTTTAGATACAGTAAACCCTTGAGTAGCATTGCTCTTTAGTAAAGCTGTTTTCAACTTAAGTTGATGTGTCAGGGCAGAGGCGGTCCCTCAAATAAAGTTGCATTCCTCAGATAAGGGCACCGACCACTCCATGACCCCGGCGCCGCTCAGTGAGCCAGCGCGCAGCTGATGCTGGTCACTTCCTGCTTCTCCTACATCAGTGTGTGCCTGCCCCTCCCCTCTCCACAGTGCACAGTGCCGGCTGAACGTTGCTGTGTCTACCTGCCTCCTGACATAGTACAGCAGCTGAATCCCCAAAGTGCCGGCTGAACGCTGCCTGCCTCCTGAATCCCCACTGTACTGCAAAATATAAGTACTGTACAGATGAGTACAGTAAAGAAACGTTTGCAAATAAATACTGCAGTCCTATGTCAAAGCACAGATAACACAGTGATAATCTTTATTATAAAAGTAAAAAACATTACAGGTCGTAATAACAAAAATAGCAAAATAACAGAAAAATTTGCCAAATACAATTGCAAGAAGCATATATACACACACATTTACAAAACAGAAATATTTGCAAAAATAACCGAAAATAACAGAAATATTTGCAAGAAATAATAGCCAAACATATTCATATTTACAAAATTTTACAGAAACTGTACAGGAGTGAAAAACCGGTGTGGCCACATCTCCAATCTCACACATCCCATTTACACTACAAAATTTACATAACAAAACATATCACAACAAAAACAAGACAACCTATTCCATAATCCCGTCGTGCTGCATATTCCAACCTACTAAACAGAGAAAAAAAACACAAATTAGTAAAACAAGAATATATATAAATTTAAAAAAAAAATTTAAATTAATAATTTTTTTTTTATTTTTCTTTTAATTTTTTAAATTTTTTATAATTTTTATTTTTTAATTATTATTTATCCCCCCGCCCCCCTCCCCTCTAAACTAAACACACATTACCCTCTACCCATCCCCTGGTCCGCTGCCAATACCTGCCAATCATGCTTATGAACATATAGTTTTTTTGTTTTTTTTTTAAATACACAGGACGTAATACTAACCCGACAAAAACTCATAATACCTCCCATAAAGATACCACCCACGAAAGCACATAATACCACCCATGAAAAAAACCAAACAAACATATAATACCACCCACAAACCCATATCATGCATAATAATCCACAGCCTAAATATACAGAAAAATAAATAAATAAAAATATAACCATTACCTCCAGCCCTGGTTCGGGTCCCGTAAGCCTTTTATTCAACTTTTAACTTAAAACAAAACAAAAAGCTAGTGTGAAAGAATCCAGCCCCCCACCGGGAAACAGTTCTCCAGGCTAGGGAACCCCAAAGCAAAAACCCCTTCAAAGGAAGGCTGCTCGAGGCCTACCCAACCTTTCAAACTCCAGAGAACGCACCTTCACCAGGTCACCGAGAATATTCCTACTTACCTCGTCCTCGAGGAGGATTTTATGCTGCGTCGATACTACACACCGTGCGCTCCACGTGTGATACCTAACCACTAGACTTACTAAAAATAAAGTGCAGCGGTCCCTGCCACCCAGATCTCTGAATGCTCCATAACACCACTCGGCGTAGGTAAGGTCAGCCAGCCGAGGCCAACCGATGGAAGCCCCTACCTTCTTGTATACCTCTATATTAAAAGGGACAATGAAGCAGGAAGTGGTCCATGCTCTCCAGAGTGTTGCCACATGCCTCCCGGGGACAACCGCTGTCCTCGGTGTTCTTGTGCTTCAAGTTGTCCCCCACATATAGCTTACCATGGAAGCAGCGCCAGGTCAAGTCCCAATACTTTGAGGGGATTCTTACCGAATTTAAAAGAGACAAACCCACCCTCAAATCCCCACCTGGGCAGTCTCTGAGGGCCAATGGATTCTGAAAGTGGGTTGCCAAGACCCTCTGGTCCAGCACACGCCTGGCCAGCGTCCTGACTTCCCCCACGGTCAGCCCCCATTGGCGTAAAACCTTCAGAACCGATGCAATGTAAGCCGGAAGATGTCCGTGCGGTGTACGAAAGTCCTTCACACGCCCTCCTGTCTCCCACTCCTGGAAGAACGGCCAAAACCATCCCTTACAGGAGGATACCCACAGAGGAGCCCTCTCTTTCCAGAGGTTTGCGATATTAGCTTTCAAAAAGGTATTCACGAGGAATACCACTGGGTTGACCATACCCAACCCGCCTAGTCTCCTCGTACGGTAAGTAACCTCCCTCTTGACTGGGTTCAACCTATTCCCCCATAACAGCTGGAAGAACAGGCTGTAGACCCGTGACCAAAGAGGTTCTGGCAAAATGCAGACCCTTCCCAGGTACATTAACAAAGGGAGCAGGTAAGTCTTGATCAAGCAAACCCTTTCTCTCAGGGTCAAAGACCACCCTTTCCATTGATCCACCTTTTGAGCGGCATTCCTCAATCTGCCTTCCCAGTTTTTCTCGGGATAATTCCCTTGGTCGAAATCGATGCCTAAAATTTTAGCGGAATCTTGGGGTTCTGGGAGAGCGTCCGGAAGATCAAAAGCAGGATCTCCCCCTCCCAGCCAGAGACTCTCGCACTTTTCCCGATTGATCTTTGACCCGGAGACCTCCGAGTAGCAGACAACTTCCGACATCACCCACCCCGCCTCCTCCTGAGAGGAGACAAAAATAGTAACGTCATCAGCGTACGCCACTTTCCTCAAGGCCAGGTCCGGGACCCCCGGGTCCATCCTCACCCCCGCCAACGGTCCCCCATCTACCCTTCTGAGGAAGGGATCGACAGCGAACGCGTAAAGCAAGGGGCTCAGAGGGCATCCCTGACGGACTCCAGACCCGACTACAAAAGGACAGCCAACCCAACCGCTCACGAGCGGGAAACTCTCAGCCCCTGAATACAATGTTTTTAACCATTTTACGAACCCCACCGGCAGACCGTATCTCAAAAGGACAGACCAAAGGTACTCGTGGTTTACTCAATCAAAAGCTTTAGCCTGATCCAGGGAAAGTAAAAACCCCTTCCAGAGACCCGCCCTGCCCTGCTCCACAGCCTCCCGGACACTCAGCACGGCGCTAAACGTGCTTCGACCGGGAACAGAGCAGTGCTGAGCCCCAGAAAGGAGCCGGGGTGCAAATTTCATCAACCTACTGAACAGCACTTTTGCCAGAATCTTTCTGTCCGTATTGAGGAGCGCTATGGGACGCCAATTCTCAATACGGAGCGGATCTTTACCCTTTGACAGAATAATTAGGGCCGACTTCCTCATTGACTCCGGCAGATCGCCCAAGGATAGACATTCATTAAAAACCTCGGTCAAGAGAGGAACCAAAATTTCCTTAAAGGCTTTATAAAACTCAGATGTTAAGCCATCTGGGCCTGGCGACTTTTTGGACCGGAGCCCATCAATCGCCAGTCCGACTTCATCTTCCGTAATTGCTTCTGTCAAAACGCCAAGAGGGGGGGTCTGCTCCTGGTTCGGGAACGGTTTCTGCCAGAAAAGTCGAGATTCCGTCCCGATTAAGTTCTTTCCCGCCCAAGAGATGCGAGTAGAAGGATCTGACGACCTCCAGGATCCCTGATCTGGACCTTTTCAGGGAGCCTGTACTGTCTAGCAGACCCGTAACCAATTTACAACTCACTGACATCTTACAGTTCTTGTAGGGGTCAGGCGAGCGGTACTTCCCAAAGTCCCTCTCAAGAACCAAAGATGCGTGCCTATCATACTGACATCTCTTGAGCAAGGATTTCACTCTGGAGATCTCCTCGCGGCTACCTCCAGTTGAGACCAAACGCTCGAGTTTCCTCCTCAGGCTCTGATACATACGCTTCCTGTTCAGGCTTCTGAGGTTGGAGATCTGTCGGAAGAACCTTCTTACCCGATGTTTGAACATCTCCCACCACTCTGACTTACTGCTGCATAGGCCCAGTAGTGGTTCCTGGCTCTGAAGAAAATCCTCAAAGGACCGTCTTATTTCCGCTTCTTCCAGGAGTGACGAATTCAACTTCCATAAACCTTTGCCCATCCGAGGGGTCTCTGTGACATTCAGAGAAAAAAGAATCATACAGTGGTCGGAGAACTCCACCTCCACCACCGATAACGGTGAGAAGACAGCTTCCTCCTTTAAATAAAACCTATCTATCCTAGACCTGCAATAACTACCTCTAAACCAAGTGAATCCCGTGCGCCCTGGGGTGTGCCGAACGTGGACATCCACAAGGCGTGCCTCACTAACTACTCTATTTAACGCGACGGTATCATAGCCTAGCTGGTTATTGGAACCTCCTCTATCACAGAGCCTCGTGACATTATTAAAGTCTCCTCCAAAGACCACTTGCCGGCTTGTAAAAAGGAAAGGCTTAATTCTCATAAAGAGGTCTTTGCGCCCCTCCTTTGACTGGGGTCCATAGATGTTAATAAGACGCAACTCTTGACCTCCCATGAGAATATCCACGATCAGGCACCTCCCCATTTCCAGCTCGATAACCCGTCTGCATTCTACCTGTGCGGTCTTAAAAAGGGACCGCCACCCCGCTATACGGCTTGGCCGCAAGAGACCAATAGGAGGCTCCGCACCTTCACTCACGCTTGGCTTTGTACATGACTGACAAATCTGTCAGCCTGGTCTCTTGCAAAAATAAAATGTCAGCTTCAACTCGGCTGAGAAAATCAAAGGCCGCAAACCTAGCCGCATCTGACTTAATGCTGGCAACATTAATGGATGCCAGTGTCAACAGGGTGAGTGCCGCCATCATTGGTGATCGAGCTGGATGGCTTTCCTCTTACTCTCCCCCTCCTCCCTGTCGGAAGAAGAGGTCTCTCCTTTATTTCTTTTTAGTGAAATTGAGACATCCATATCACCACTCTCATCCTTACCTTCACCTTCCGGCTTCAGGGTAGCCCCCTTCCCGGAAGAAACCGGGTCCCCCACAGAAAGAGACCCAGCGTCCCCCGGGGTTCCTTCCTCAATTATCTCTGCCACCACCTCCGGTACCTCACCCCCAGCCTCTCCCCCTGGCAGGGAAGAGGAGGTGTTATTGAGAGCTTGGTACCGGTTAGAGAGGTCGACCGTAAGGGAACTGATGGGGCCTTCCTTTGGTATCTGCACCAGAGTGAGTGGGACCGAGTCATCCCACTCTAGAGAGGAAGAACCCCTATTTTTCTTTCTTGTTCTTCCCTTACCCCTTTTTTTTCTACTTTTGCCATTTCTTGCTTTCCTCGTCCGCACTTTCTTCACGGGAGGATCCGGCAGAACTGGCAGCCACGTCCTCTCTCTCCATCCTTCTGGTTTCCTCATCCACATCGCTATCCCTTGGGGCCTCAGCAGCTCGACTCCCCTCCTGCCCTGGCTGGCCAGGCACCCCGAGACCCCGTAGCTCTTCCTCCTCCCTGCTGCCACCAGCTTCGCCCCCGGAGCGACGGGCCCGCTGACCCTCTGACTTGGCTCGGCCGATGTTGGCAAAGGATAAGGGACAATGACTGAATTGGTGCCCTAAAGCACCACACAGGTTACACCGAATGCTGCCACAGGAGGAGGATGGGTGGTCTCTGCCCCCATACAGTGCACACACCAGCACCTTACACTGTGCACTGAAATTTGTGGGGTCCCCGCACCTGTGGCAGACCTTCGGCTGCCCCTGGTAGAAAACCAGAATCCTGTCCCTTCCCAGGAACGCAGAAGAAGGGATGTGGGTAACGGAATTACCTGCACGTTTCAACTTTACCATGAAAGTCCAGGCCCCTGACCAGATACCGTGTGCGTCCCTGTTTTTCTGGGGAGGATGGAGAATCTCCCCATACCTGCCCATCCAGGTCATGATGTCAACATAAGAGAGAGACTCGTTACTAGTCAGAACGGTCACTCTCTTAGTGTCATTCTGGCGGGTAATTGCTTGAACTGCAAAATCCCGCCACTTGGGCTCAGTCTGAGCCAGCTCGTATTTTGACCAGAAGAGCTCGAGCCCCTCTGGTCTCACGAAGCTAACATCAAACAGGGAGGTCCCAAAGGGGTGGATCAGGGCAAAGATGTCACTCACCCTGAATTCCATCCCGAGGAGAAGCTCCACCACCCTAGTACGGTTAGGGCAGGCTTCACTTCCTCCCTATCGGAGACGAACCACATTCCTTCTGGACCCCCCCTGCCCAGCTGTAGGAAGCGACCATGCCTCTTCTCCCTGCCTTTGCTCTCGGAAGGCCCCTGTGCCAAACCTATCTATCCAAAAGGATAGGTCGCGCTTTTCACCCTCTATAGTGACCGACCTCTCTCCCCTCTTTAAGGCGGATAGGAATAGCTCGTGTGACCTGGGGTCCCTGAAGCCGGGAGGTGAAGGTCCCCCACCTACCCCGGCGGCAACACTAGCGTAGCTTCTAAGAGCAGTCACCGCCGGGGCGGCAGCTGGACCAGGGCCCCCACTCCTCCCCAAACCACTAGACACTCCACCCTCACTTGTGACTTTTGTAAATTTACCTGTACCTCCCTCAGATACTCCTCCACCAGCAGACACCCCAACATTTAATCTTGTATTATTTAGATTCCCCACACCCCTGGACTCTCCCTCACGCACACCTCTCACCATGATGTTGCTCCCTTCATCTCTTTCACACACCTCCATGCCTGCCATACTCTCACGCTCATCATTCTCCCTATTCTTTGCGACCAGACCGGTAATGGCTTCTCTCTTGGCCGGAAGAGTAAGGGGCACCTGGTGGCCCGGAGGTTTCCCAGCCGCTCCCCCCTTGCCTGCAGGGGAGCAACCCAGGGTGGGTTTCTTAAATATAGTCCCCTCCGAGCCTCCAGACCAACCCCCCTTAGCACTGGGGGGAAAGGGACTTCCAGCCACGCATTCAGGACCTTTGGCTCCGCCTCCTGCCATCATACTTCGTGTAACCCCAGCAAAAGAATTCCGGCGTTTTGGGTATCCACTTTTTTTGGGGTCCACCGCAGGGCCCTTATTGGGGCCACCCGACGCCAGATGGCCCCCCAAACTCCCAGGATGTTTGGGACCACCCGACGCCGGGCAATTCCCTTTATCCAGGCCCACCACAGGGCCTTTCTGGGGGCCAGCCGACGCCGGATGACCCCCCATCTTTTCCTCCACCTTCCCTGAACTCTTGGGATCACCCGACGCCGGGAGACCCCCCTTACTTAGGCCCACCGCAGGGCTTTTCTGGGGGCCACCTGATGCCGGTGCACCCCCCACCTCCGCAACCTTTTTTGTCATTGTACCTGGATCATCCGACGCCGGATGACCCCCCACCTTCGCAGCCTTTTTTGACATTTTACCTGGATCATCTGACGCCGGATGACCCCCACTCTTAGGAATCTCACTGTCAGACACCAGCTTCTGCCCGTCACCCCTCCTTTTATTACGAACCAGGGGGGTGTTTGGATCAGGATGCCTAGTACTCTCCCCCTTCCTTTGTACTGAACCCACATTAGCAGAGTCCAGGCTGGGTCGGACCCGGGGGCTACCCATGCAGCTACCCCCCTCCTCTGGTTCAGAGGCTTGCCCAGGGAGGCTGACGTACCTGTACTCCACCTGGGTGATCTTTTTGCCACTTTTCTTCTTTTTAGCCTGGGGGTCTCGCTCAGGAAGGTCATTGCCAAAATAGAGACCCTCCAGGCCTCCAGGGGATTCCAGGTGACTTATGTATGCCATTAGTTGCCCCCCCCCCCCTGGGCCGCTGTCCTCGCCCTCTTCCCCAGAGGAGTCTGAGCTTGAAATAATAGTAGCTTGCCCAGCAGGAAGGTCACTGCACAGGGACTGCTGACTGTCCACTGTCTGCAGTTCTCCAGCAAGGGCCTGCTCTATCTTGGACACTAGGCCCTTCATATCCTCACAGACCCCAGCCAGAGCCGGCTGAGACCCTTCAAACCGGTCACAATTCACCAGCTTCTCAGCGAAAGGACCTGCACCCCTTAAGATGTCCGCCCTCCTCTCAACCAGGGTGAGGATCTCGCTTTTCAATTCCTGGACGGCCTGGTTGTATTGGGCCCTCCTTGACCCACCTGAATTGTTGGCCAGGGACCTGGCTGCCTTTAACTCCTCCTGAAGCCTTCTGATGGTGCCACCGGCCTCACGGTACTCCTGGGTCCTTGAAGCGAGCCTGGCAGCAAAGGCGGTTACATCCACCCTAGGCCGCAGTTTCCCCCAGTGCTCGATGGTAGGACTGGGGTTTCCCCCAGGAGTACCTGGCCTGGCTCCAGGAGGGCCTTTGCTGGAAGTCCCAGCAGCCGAGGTCCCGGAGGGCCGCCGTCCCTCACCCTGGCTAGCCCGACGGCCACCTCGGGTGGTCTCCAGGAGGGGTGCAGGAGCCACATCGCTGCGTCTCCTGCTAGATCTCCTCAGCCCCTCCTGGATAGCCGGTTGCGAAGCATCCCCATCCTCCGCCGGCTGGCTCCGGAGAGTGGGGGTAGTAGTCCTCCTTCTAGCCATAGCCCAGGATCTCACTCCCTCCTGGGTAGGAGAGAGCAAAAAGTCGCAGGCCCTGGAGGAGAAGGAGAGAAGCTTGGAGCTGCTAGGAGCTGCTAGGACCTGCTCACAAGTGAACCACACCCTGCAACTGGAAGTGAAGGGGTGTGTCCCTGCAGTGCTATGTCAAACCACAGATAACACAGTGATACCTACTGCTATAATGATGTCCCTGCAGTCCTATGTAAAAGCACAGATAATACAGTGATACGTACTGCTATAATGATGTCTCTGCAATGTTAATTTATTCTTTACAGTTGTGTTTTATATTCATTCAGTATTGTTATTATTGTTTTCGGTATTAAAGACCAGAGTTCTTCTATATTAAATGGGGTTTGGTGTGTTTCTTGGAACATCTAGAACCAATTAATTGGATTTACATTAATTCCTATGGAAATAATGTCCTAAATAGAGATGAGCGAACCTACTCGGCCACGCCCCTTTTTCACCTGAGCGCCGCGATTTTCGAGTACTTCCGTACTCGGGCAAAAAGATTCGGGGGGCGCCGTGGGTGAGTGGGGGGTTGCAGCGGGGAGTGGGGGGGGGGAGAGGGAGAGAGAGAGGGCTCCCCCCTGTTCCCCGCTGCTACCCCCCGCTACGCCACGCCTCCCCCCACCCCCCGAATCTTTTCACCCGAGTACGGAAGTACTCGAAAATCGAGGTGCTCGATCGAGTAATTACTCGAAACGAGTAGGTTCGCTCATCTCTAGTCCTAAACTAACATTGATTTCTACTAAAGTCCATTGCTTCTGGATGGATTAATGACGTTAGTTGAGGTTCTACTGTATATATTTTTTAATATACTTTTTTTTTCTTAACTTTTTACTTTTGTCCCACTGGGGGACTTAAAATGTCACTACATTTAATTGTTTCTGTAATACACTTCCCTGAAACTAATAAGGGGAGCCGGGGCACGCATAAGCCTTATGAGCAGAGACCTGGGAGCGAATGGTGACACAGGAGTACCATGCACCTTATGACCAGAAGTGGTGTCCTTCCGCTAACCCCCGGAGCAAGTGAGCAGCCAAGAGGCGCCGTAACAAAAACTCACTAATTTGAGTTATGTTTTTGATCTATTTATTTCAAAGATTACACATGAAACAAAACACTTTACTTTTATGTCTTTAACCCATTAAGGACCAGGCTGTTTTTTAAATATCTTTTTCACTGACTTTTCCCCCCCGTTTTTTAGTTTTATTGGGAAGTAAAAAGCTAAAAAAAAAATAATTTTTTACATTTCTAGTTTTTAAAAAAAATTTGTATCATTACTAGAGATGAGCGAACCTACTCGGCCACTCCCCTTTTTCGCCCGAGTACCGCGATTTTCGAGTACTTCCGTACTCGGGCGAAAAGATTCGGGGGGCGCCGTGGGTGAGTGGGGGGTTGCAGCGGGGAGTGGGGGGGAGAGGGAAAGAGAGAGGGCTCCCCCCTGTTCCCTGCTGCTACCCCCCGCGCCGCCACGCCTCCCCCCGCCCCCCCGGCGCACCCCGAATCTTTTCACCCGAGTACTGAAGTACTCGAAAATGGCGGTGCTCGATCGAGTAATTACTCGAAACGAGTACGTTCGCTCATCTCTATTTATGACACAATGACATGTCTTTTTCACTGTCCATCTGATATTCTATGTAATGATATTCATGCTTGGAGTTACCAGCACCAGACATGGCAGCAAGGGGTAGTATAGTTGTGAAGATGCAGCTCTGAGTTTTTCCTTTTGTATATTAGAAAGTCACAGGTTGTAAAATACAGTGTTACGACCTTTTCAACAATATTTCTTCTTATATTTAAAATATTAGTGAATTATTGTGGCTTTGTAAAATATTTTTTTCTTTAGAGAAGAAAAAGCTGAAGGGAACAGATTGTCCGCTCTGGGAAAGACTTCTACAAGGCCCTGCAGGAAACATAGCAAGAATGTTCCTCATGGACAGAGAGGCGGAGGAGATCAGTAGTGATGTAAGTACGCAGGAAATTGCATTAGGTTTATGGTTGTAAGGAAATCCTCTCACCAAAACCTGTTTCTTTCGCTCAACAGGTAGCACAGTATATTAAGTTTAGCCTTCCACTTTTGGAAACCATTTTGCAGAGACTTAACGAAGAGGAAGAGCAAGAAATACAAAGAACAATCGCTAAGTAAGTGACATTATATTTAATAGAGACTTTTCAATTAAAGGTGTGATCCCACCAAAAGTATTGATCACGTATCCAGGGTAGGTGATAATTGTATGCTCACTAGTGGTCTCAACACTGGGATCTCCAGGGATCACAAGAACCATGCACCAAAGGGGCCCCAAGTAGAACCCATGCGTGACCACCGCTCCATTAATGGTTTATGCAGGTAACTGAACAATCAGTCCCACAGAAGTGAATGGAACGGTGGCAAGGAATGTGCATCAGCGCTCCATTTACTTAGAGGACTTGGCATGCTCTGTTCTCGTAATCTCCGGCGGTCCCAGCGGTTGGGTTCATTGCGTGTATTTTTCCTGCCTATTTAGGTTGCGCATAAAAAAACCCCAAAGCATTCTCTCTTTCTGTGCATTTGCACACCAAAAGTCCCCATAGAAGTCAATGGGCATGCGCAAAATACGTTAAGAGACACAAAAAACACTGTGTAATTGCGTAGGAAAAAAAACATCTGGTACTCCATAGACTAATTAGCCATTTTAATCAGTAAAATATGCTGGTTCGTGCGCAAAAAAAGCCTTGTTCAGTGCCCAAAAAAGTTGCGCTGGGGCGAGCACAAATGTACATATGCTCTTGTGAAAGTACGCTGATGTGCACACAAATACTTAGTGCCCAGGAGTGTGCAAATATGCATACACTCATGTGAAGAATATTCAAAGAATATTCACGTAACAGTCTGAATAAAGGTATATTCATCTAAACGGAGCTTACAGAAATCCATGTGCTTCCCTTCAAAACAACTCCATTCAGATGAATAGAACTAATTTTTAGTAGTAAAGGTTTCTTCAATAAATCTGCCATGTGTAAACATACCCTAACAGCAAGATGGGCAGAGGTCAGTTATAGGGCAGATAAAGACTTGGGGGGAATGGGTGGAAGGGTAAGGGCTATTTTGTATCTTGTGCACCTGACCCTCCTTCTGAGACAGTGGTCTTCAACCCGTAAGGCCTCCCTTACGCTAAACGCTGTCAGAGGCTCCCATTGGTGTCAGAGGCTCCCATTGAAGGTCTGCTTTTGTCGTTGTGATGTAAAAGGGGGATTTTCATTTTTAGCTTTTTAGCAGAGGCCTGAAGGTTTTATGCCAAAATAGACTGATATTTGGAACTTCAAGGAAGAAGACGGTAAGCAAATAAAAGTATCATTCAGAAATGCGCCTTGTAAATAAACTGAAAAAATGTATGTGGAGAGTGAATATTAACTCTCCCGGTATTCAGTGGGTTAACTCTGGAAAGAGGAATCCCACCGGTACCTGTAGTACAAGTCTGCATGTAGACTCCTTACTAGTTAGCGATCCGGAGAGTCGTCCGAGGCAGTGTGTAAGCTATCCGGGTTACCAGAAGCTTGCAGCAAATGTATCCAGCATAAACAGAAAAAACTTGCTCCTCGTGCTCAGTGTGGACTCACAATTAACTTCTTTATTGCAACGCGCTTCGGCAATGAACATGCCTTTTTCAAGCAATACACTAAACATACAGTCAAGCAATCCTTTAAATAGGTAACTTACAGCTTAGGTGTCCGTCTTGTTACCGGACGGTATGACAGATGTTACAGACAGGACCTTCCACTGTCATAGATCATGGGGCCCAGCAGAAGGGACAGGGCTAACCGCAGCCAAGCTGAAACAAGGTACCTGAGTGGACTGGGCTGAAGAATTTCCTGTTTCCCTAATCTGTGGTGTAGTAGATAATTATAAAGGTGTTGAGAGGCGGGGAACAAGAGTATGGAGAGAGAGCGAGATGGAGAGAGAGAAACACGGAGGGAGGGGGGGGAGGGGAAAATGCTTGCAGCCAGGTGAAGACGTGTTACTGGCTTCCCTCCCCCCTGTCCTATAAGTGGAGAACCTTTACTTTCAACTTTAAGAAATCCTGTATACAGCTAATTAGTGATGAGCGAACATACTCGTTTAGGGCTATTTCGCAATCGAGCATCACTTTTTTCGAGTAACTGCCTACTCAGGTGAAAAGATTCGGGGGGCGTAGTGGTGGAGCGGGGGGTAGCAGTGGGAACAGGGGGGAGCTCTCTCTCTCTCGCCCCCCGAATCTTTTCGCCCGAGTAGGCAGTTACTCGAAAAAAGCGATGCTCGATTGCGAAATAGCCTTAAACGAGTACGTTCACTCATCTCTACAGCTAATCAATCACCCCCTACGCTGAGAGCGGCCTGCATTTGTTCTTAAGACCTGAAATCCTTCCGTCTATGCTTCCACTGAACAGCCAACACGGATGCAGCATCGCCAGCTGCAGAGATCCTCTAGATAGTCCCACTGAGAATGAGTACTGGAGAATCTTAGCTTGTGTTTCAGGTTGGCAAAAACTGTTAATGGGGTTTTCAGTCCTCTCAATCTCATTATAGCTCTCCCTTATTTCAGGTGCTGCCTTCCCAAGGCTTGTTTATCCATGTATCAAGGTTTAAACTGTGTATATGCAAGTTCTACTGTTTAATACTTTTTTAGACTGCTACGTTCAACAGTAAATGGTGTGACTGCAGTTTACTGAAATATGTGTGGCTTAAAAATACATCTTAAATAGAGATGAGCGAGCATACTCGTCCGAGCTTAATACTCGTTCGAGTATTAGGGTGTTCGAGATGCTCGTTACTCGAGACGAGCACCATGCGATGTTCGAGTTACTTTCACTTTCTTCCCTGAGAAATGTGTGCGCTTTTCTGGCCAATAGAAAGACAGGGAAGGCATTACAACTTCCTCCTGTGACATTCCAGCCCTATACCACCCCCCTGCAGTGAGTGGCTGGGGAGATCAGGTGACACCCGAGTATTAAAATCTGCCCCGCCCGCGGCTCGCCACAGATGCATGCTGACAGAGATCAGGGAAAGTGCTGTCTTGCTGTAGCTGCTATAGGGAGAGTGTTAGGTGTTATTTTAGTCTTCAAGAACCCCAACGGTCCTTCTTAGGGCCACATCTGACCATGTGCAGTACTGTTGAGGCTGCTGGGAGCAGTGTTGCACAATTTATTTTTTTTTGTATATCGGGCGTACAGACCATAGCGTCCTCAGTCTGCAGTCATTTTACAGTGTATAGGGGCAGTACTGGTGAGGCAGGGACAGTGGGAAAGGTGAAAGAGATATACTGGCTATATAGGCAGTGTGGTTGTTCCCACAAAGTTAAAAAATATACAATATTTGGCCTGCCTGTCAGTGCCTTCCGTTTACAGCGTCTGTGCTGGGGGTAGTAGTTGGTGAATTAATACCCAGCCTTGCGCATAATTGTTTCCTGCCTCTTCAGTGCGTTACGTTCGCGAAGTCAGCCTCCAACAGGGCAATCGAAATACAGTGTATATCACAGGCAGTGTGGTTGTTCCCACAAAGTTAAAAAATATGCAATATTTGGCCTGCCTGTCAGTGCCTTCCGTTTACAGCGTCCCTGCTGGGGGTAGTAGTTGGTGAATTAATACCCAGCCTTGCGCATAATTGTTTCCTGCCTCTGCAGTGCGTTACGTACGCAAAGTCAGCCTCCAACCACAGGCCAATAAGCGGCACATTTAATTACAGCGTTCTGTTTCTGCTAATCTCATAATACACCATGCTGAGGGGTAGGGGTAGGCCTAGAGGACGTGGACAGGGGCGAGGAAGCGGAGGCCCAAGTCAGGGTGTGGGCACAGGCCGAGCTCCTGATCCAGGTGTATCGCAGCCGACTGCTGTGGGATTAGGAGAGAGGCAAGTTTCTGGCGTCCCCAGATTCATCTCACAATTAATGGGTCCACGCGGTAGACCTTTATTAGAAAATGAGCAGTGTGAGCAGGTCCTGTCGTGGATGGCAGAAAGTGCATCCAGCAATCTATCGACCACCCAGACTTCTACGCCGTCCACTGCTGCAACTCTGAATCCTCTGGCTGCTGCTCCTCCTTCCTCCCAGCCTCCTCACTCCATTAAAATGACACATTCTGAGGAGCAGGCAGACTCCCAGGAACTGTTCTCGGGCCCCTGCCCAGATTGGGCAGCAATGGTTCCTCTCCCACTGGAGGAGTTTGTCGTGACCGATGCCCAACCTTTGGAAAGTTCCCGGGGTCCGGGGGATGAGGCTGGGGACTTCTGGCAACTGTCTCAAGAGCTTTCAGTGGGTGAGGAGGACGATGACGATGAGACACAGTTGTCTATCAGTGAGGTAGTAATAATTTCAGTAAGTCCAAGGGAGGAGCGCACACAGGATTCGGAGGAAGAGCAGCTGGACGATGAGGTGACTGACCCCACCTGGTTTGCTAAGCCTACTGAGGACAGGTCTTCAGAGGGGGAGGCAAGTGCAGCAGCAGGGCAGGTTGGAAGAGGCAGTGCGGTGGCCCGGGGTAGAGGCAGGGCCAGACCGAATAATCCACCAACTGTTTCCCAAAGCGCCCCCTCGCGCCATGCCACCCTGCAGAGGCCGAGGTGCTCAAAGGTGTGGCAGTTTTTCACTGAGAGTGCAGACGACCGACGAACTGTGGTGTGCAAGGTTTGTCGCGCCAAGATCAGC